>NC_041388.1:641548560-641580595 GCF_002162155.2 Triticum dicoccoides | reverse complement strand
AAAGCTGCGCATAAATATGATGAAGCCGCATGAGACAAATATCACATACCATTCAGAAATGTGGGTTCCTTCATATATCCTATGGATGTATTGTAATATTTGCCATTTTTTGCCTTTATATGAATTATACTAATATAGTGGATCAATAGTTTATTTATTTTGCGGCGAGTGAAGATGTTGTTCTGGGAGCTGGTTGAAGTGGTTTGTACCCGTTAGAGTATTCTATTTATGATGGATTTGTTTTATCATATTTGTTTGTTACTACCTTAATGGGAGTCTATGCTTTTTCCACTTAAAGACATGATCCATCGTCTTTCCTCATCATCATCATAGTACATGTCCGTCGGCAAAGCCCGTTTGGAAGAGGATGGTGATTTTTGGGATCTAGCAGCATAGAGGGGGAGTTCTATAGCATATGGACGACCTGCCTTGGGGTAGGCATCGTGGTTACTTGTGCATGTGCATCACGAAAGTCATTGGATTGCCGGTGGATAAAGAAACTGGAAGGCTCTTGTGTGAGTATACCTCTATCTTGGCCGTCCACTATTCTTTTAAGGTCAGTACGGTATGACTCACAACAACTTTTGTTGCATTTGTTTATGTGGCTCAACCGGAGGAGATGGAAAAGGGAAAATGAATATGTGTGCTGGATAGACGAATCTTCCTAGTAAGAGGAACAAGAAGGGCCGAATCAAACATTGATGAGGGCACGACTTCCTCCATCATGAACCAGGCAGTACAAGGGCGAGGTGGAATGAAGAGGTGGTGACCATAAACAAGAAGACGCACTCCCTTGAGGTTAATGTTCAAAATGTCGAAATTCAATCAGGTTCTTGCAAAGACATTGGCGAGGGCAAGGTAAAGTCCCTCCAGCAAGCACGACATCCAATCTTGATGATGGAGAAGCCACAACTCATTCTAGGAAAACATCATTGTTGAGGGTAACCACATCGCAAATGGCAGATATTTTGAATGTAGCAAATCGATAAAGGTATTGAAAATGTGCATGTTATATGTATGCTCAACTATTGTATTAAACATCTATGTGATATGTGTATGTTCAATTATTGTATTAAATGTGTATGTGCAATGTATGAAATGTGTATGAGAAATTTTTATATTCGGTACAATGTTGATTATGTTGGACTTTGTTTAATGCTTAATTAAATTGTGGAAATGTGGTACTGCTACTGCAGGAATGCCTAGCAGTGGCGGGCGAAAAAGCTTATCAGTGGCGGGCAAGGCTCTCCGGGGCGCCCACCACTGACCTTCCGCCACTGCTAACTTGTCGTCAGTGGCGGGTGCCAACCTGCCAGTGGTAGCTCATTACCAATGGCGGCCGCCCGCCATAGAAATTTGACCTAGCAATGGCGGGAGCCCATCACAGAAATTTGATCTAGGAATGGCATGCACTTTGTACAACCTGCACAGAATGTTGTGCCCGACACTGGTACTAATCCATTCCGAAATGATGCTATTGTAGCATATTGCACTTGGATCGGATCATCAGATTGCATGAGTTATAAAATTTCTAGTTTTAACATTTATCCACATACATGCATCACATTACCATGATGTCAGATTAATTAAAAGTAATAGTAAAGAAAATATAACAATTGCATTATAATAACAAGCATATGTCGCTCTTCACACATAATTAGGAGTTTGACGAGTTGTTTAGGAGTGAAATGAGTGTTAGGAAATGTTCAACACATAGACTGTTACTAGAAGCTGCCCATACTACATGAATGACTAGAGGATGGAACAAACGGGGACCAATGGGCCGCTTGCTCTTGAATCAGATATTTGGGCTCTCAAAGAGCCCATTCAACTACCTCACTCGGAGTGGGTATGGTGATTGGACTCTGACACGGTCAGATCCTCAGCCTCTCATTCGGGGTCGCCTCCGTAAGGATGCACACCGCAAGGTCATTGAACCGCCTCTCTGCTATCTTCTCCATCATTGGGAGAGAATATTGAACCGCTGGAACACTTCTAACCCAAGCTAACATTGCCTCCCTAAGGTGCTCTACCCGATGCTTGTCCCATGTCCATAGATAGTGTTTCTCCTTGTCAACCGCAAAGACCCCCTTCCATAATTCTTCTCGCTGTCCCATCTGTTATTTTTAGCACACAATAACATTCAAAATATATACATATAGAAAAGACCACAAGGTAAATATAGAAACATATAACACACGTACACATAAACTAGAGATCACAAGTTAATTATAAGAACATATGACACACGTACATATAAACTAAAGATCACAAGGTAATTAATAGAGTAGTGCAAGGTAATAAGCATTGTGTCATGACCTAATTTAAAGTTTGACAAGTTTTTCAAAAGTAGCACATATATCTATATCCTTTATGATAATATCTGTCGGCATTTTGATTGTTCCATTTTCAACATCTGTTCTTCTTGGCTCTCTGCCCGCAGTAGAACATCCCATCATCCCTCGCTACCTAGCGATTGATTATATTTGTGAGAACCCTCTGAAGGCGCTCATACTCTGTCCAATAGTGAGCCAGCTTAACTTTCTTCTCATTCTCTTCAGACCATCTCTACCACATGAATGACTTCTCAAAAGGGTTCTGCACGCACATAGTCATCCATGAGGACCATGGCATAGTATAGCCAGACTTGTGCATGGTTTTGTCTTTCGCTTTTTGCCGGCAAAAGAAACTAGTGTGAAATTTATAGTGCAGATATGACATGTTCTTATGGTTAGACTTATGACACATCGAAAGAGCAGCATTGAGGACTTTTGTTCAGATCAGTCCACATCCTGTTAGGGTCTCTCCTGGAATCAAAGAAATAAGCTCGGCCATCCCGGGAAATTAGTGCGATGACGATCCAGTGTTCATTGATGTGCAAAACAAATGAACAATGTAACATGAATGAGATTGACATTGAAGTAGTCAAGTATATGTGAAAACATAAAGGAATGAACTTACGTTTTAAAGTAAGGCACGATAAAGTTGACCTTGGGCCGAGGACTTTGAAGAATGGTCTGGTGGAGGTAAGTCGCGATGGCGCACTGGCCTTTATCAAAGACATTGGCACAATGCATGAGATACAGATCAAGGAAGGAAACTTCTCCATTATGGAGTAATAGAATTGTAGCATGCCAGAGCAACCAAAACCTCATTAAGCATGGCCTAACTACTTTCACACAGAAAATATTGTTGTTGACCACACTCGCAAACCCGAGATATATTTTATCAGCAGAGAACCCGTCGACAAATCCAAGACCGTCTATAACATACTACATATTTGTGTAGAAGTTGAGTTTCAATGCTTAGTGCACTCAACTTGTGTTGTGGTGACATGAGATGTCCAGGTACAAACATTCTCCACACATGTGAACTGGCTGAAACGTTCACCACATCTTCTTTTGGTGTCCTATTGGCGGTAGGTTCATTGGCTGGTTCCTTATTTCAAGTTCTCCCCTTCTTGCGGTAGGTTCATTGGTTGGTTCCTTCTCACCTTAGTTGCGGGGTCCATAGAAGATGATTCTTTGAAATCCATTTGTTGCCTTTGCTAAAATTTGGTGTGGCAATTATGAGTCATAAAGCATAAATTTTTTATGAAAGAACAAATTCAACATGACCTTTGCTAAAAAGATGACATAGCAAGTGCCAGAAATTCGGCTAAACAGAAATGAATCGAGTTTTCATGAAACACTGGCACTCATGTCAATACACTAGTAGAAAAGCGGGCTTTGGTTCAGGCCGGGTCAGCCCATTAGTCCCGGTTAAGTCTAGAACCGGGACCCATGGGGGCATTGGTCCTGGTTCGTGAGGCCAAGGGTCTGCCGGGCCTCGTGGGGGCATTGGTCCCGGTTCGTCTGGCCCCTTTGGTCCCGTTTGGTGGGACGAACCGAGACCAATGGGCCTCGCTCCTGGCCCACCACCATTGGTCCCGGTTGGTGGCTTGAACCGGGACCACGGGCTTCCCTTTAGTCCCGGTTCATGCCACGAACAGGGACCAATGAGGTGCCTATATATACCCCTCGCTCGCGAGCAGAGCACTCTAGTGCTCTGTTTTTCTATGGCCGGCGAGGGGAGGGCTTTGTGGTGCTCTAGCTCACCTCCTATGCACATGAGTTGTTCGATGAAATGCCCGAGCCACAGTAGTTAAGCTTTCTCCTCTCGAAGCTCGACCTCAAAGCTCCATTTTCCTCGAGATTTGTCTAGGTTTAGCGGCCCGTTGATGACCCACGAGTATAGGGGATCTATCGTAGTCCTTTCGATAAGTAAGAGTGTCGAACCCAACGAGGAGCAGAAGGAAATGATAAGCAGTTTTCAGCAAGGTATTCTCTGCAAGTACTGAAATAAGTGGTAACAGATAGTTTTGTGATATGATAAATTGTAACGAGCAACAAGTAACAAAAGTAAATAAAGTGCAGCAAGGTGGCCCAATCCTTTTGTAGCTAAGGACAAGCCAGAACAAACTCTTATAATAGGAAAAGCGCTCCCGAGGACACATGGGAATATCGTCAAGCTAGTTTTCATCATGTTCATATGATTCACGTTCGATACTTTGATAATTTGATATGTGGGTGGACCGGTGCTTGGGTACTGTTCTTACTTGAACAGGCATCCCACTTATGATTAACCTCTATTGCAAGCATCTGCAACTACAACAAAAGTATTAAGGTAAACCTAACCATAGCATGAAACATATAGATCCAAATCAGTCCCTTACGAAGCAACGCATAAACTAGGGTTTAAGCTTCTGTCACTCTAGCAACTCATCATCTACTTATTACTTCCCAATGCCTTCCTCTAGGCCCAAATAATGGTGAAGTGTTATGTAGTCGACGTTCACATAACACCACTAGAGGCTAGACAACATACATCTTATCAAAATATCAAATGAATACCAAATTCACATGACTACTCATAGCAAGACTTCTCCCTTGTCCTCAGGAACGAACGTAATTACTCACAAAGCATATTCATGTTCATAATCAGAGGGGTAATAATGTGCATATAGGATCTGAACATATGATCTTCCACCAATTAAACCAACTAGCATCAACTACAAGGAGTAATCAACACTACTAGCAACCTACTAGCACCAATCCCGGACTTTGAGACAAGAATTGGATACAAGAGATGAACTAGGGTTTGAAGATGAGATGGTGCTGGTGAAGATGTTGATGGAGATTGCCCTCTCCCGATGAGAGGAGCGTTGGTGATGACGATGGTGATGATTTCCCCCTCCGGGAAGGAAGTATCCCTGACAGAACAGCTCTGCCGGAGCACTAGATTGGATCCGCCAAGGTTCCGCCTCGTGGCGGTGGAGTCTCGTCCTGAAAAGTTCCTCTTTATTTTTTTCTCATCGAAAGACCTCATATAGGAGAAGATGGGCATCAGAGATCCACCAGGGGGCCCACGAGATAGGGGGCGCGCCCTAGGGGGGGGCGCCCCCCACCCTCGTGAGTAGGGTGTGGGCCCCCTGGCCTTCATCTTTTGGCGTGGATTTTTCTTTATTTCTTTTAAGACGTTCCGTGGAGTTTCAGGACTTTTGGAGTTGCGCAGAATAGGTCTCTAATATTTGCTCCTTTTCCAGACCAGAATTCCAGCTGTCGGCACTCTCCCTCTTTATGTAAACCTTGTAAAATAAGAGAGAATATCCATAAGTATTGTGACATAAAGTGAAATAACAGTCCATAATGCAATAAATATCGATATAAAAGCATGATGCAAAATGGATGTATCAACTCCCCCAAGCTTAGAACTCGCTTGTCATCAAGCGAAAAGCCGATAACAATAAATATGTCCTCATGTTTAGAGGTAGAGGCATCGATAAAAATAAAATACGGACATGAAGGCATCGTGACTATTCTTATAACAGCAACATATATAGGTTTTGTCATATGATTACTTATGTTCAAGTGATGATCTATTCACAATGCAAAAGTATAGATCATAAACCTTATTGGACTCCGACAAACTATAATCTCAGTCATTGAAGCAATTGCAATTTATCATAACATCGGAAAGAGTCTATGTCAGAGCTGAAAAGCAAGTCCACATACTCAACTATCATTTAGTCCTCCATAATTGCTAACACTCACGCGATACTTGTGGTTACAGAGTTTTAATCGGACACAGAGAAAGATAGGGGCTTATAGTTTTGCCCCACAACCTTTTACCTCAAGGGTAATGTCAACAATAATGGTTCATGCTCCCCTACATCCAATTAGATATATATATATATCATGTTCTTTCCAACATGCTGAGCTTGCCAAAGGATAAAATAAAAAAGAAAAGGTGAAGATCACCATGACTCTTGCATAAGGTAGAAGATAATAATAAAGGATAGGCCCTTCGCAGAGGGAAGCAAAGGTTTCCATGCGCTTTTATGGTTGGATGTATAAAATCTCAATGCGAAAGAACGTCACTTTATATTGCCCCTTGTGATATGAACCTTTATTATGCAGTCCGTCGCTTTTATTACTTCCACATCACAAGATCGTATAAAGCTTATTTCTCACACACCAATCAATCATACATATTTAGAGCAATTTTGATTGCTTTGCACAGATGACAACTTACTTGAAGGATCTTACTCAATCCATAGGTAGATATGGTGGACTCTCATGGCAAAACTGGTTTAGGGATATTTGGAAGCACAAGTAGCATTTCTACTTGGTGCTGAGAATTTGGATGGCATGAGGGGGAAAGGCAAGCTCAACAAGTTAGAGGAACCATGAAAACATACTTTATCTCAGATATAAGAAAGACATAACTCACTACGTTGTCTTCCTTGTCCAACATCAACTCCTTAGCATGTCATATTTTAATGAGTGCTCCCAATCATAAAAGATGTCAATGATAATATATCTATATGTGAAACCTCTCTTTCCTTATTACTTCCTCTTAATTGCAACAATGACCAAAGCTATGTCTGCCAACTCCCAACAACTTTTAATCATCATACTCTTTCTATGTGAAGTCATTACTCTCAATAAGATCAATATGAACTTTTTGTTTCTTTTATTCTTTTCTTCTTTATTTTATTCACCCAAGATCATGGAAAAATAATCAAGCCCTTGACTCAACACTAATCTTTATTATATATAACTCACGGACTCGATTACATAGAGGGATCATAAAGCAAAACTCAAAACTAGATCATGCCATAAACTTTATTCTACGAGATCAAGATACTACTAATAGGATCGAACTAAGAAAACGGTAAAGATAACAGTTGTGATGGTGATACGATATTGGGGCACCTCCCCCAAGCTTGGCAGTTGCCAAGGGGGGTGCCCATACCCATGTGATCATGTCTCCTTCTTTGTTATTGGTGTAATATTCTTGGCGATTATTCCTCTTAGGATACGGTTCTCCTCCTCGAGCTTATTGACTTGCTGCTTGAGGTCCATTATTTCCTTACGAAGCTTTCCTGTGACAGCTAAAGCTCCTTGCACCCAAGGGTGTTGCATAGCTGCGGGAGAACAAGTGACACTCCACTTCATATTTTCATAAGTAAGAAATATAACATTAGAAGGGATAACCGAGTTTGGAATAGCTGAGCTCTGTAGTTCCCCATCGTGAACCCAGCTCAGAGGCGAGAGGTGACTTCTTGATCCTCCATAGCATCTACTCTCATCAAGTCAGCCTCCATATCCTCCTCCGTTGTTGGCCCAAAGTGGTCAGCATCACTGTTTGCCCTTGGTTCCGGTGCCGGATTAGATACCCGACTCTCCCCGATTGACTCTTGAGAAGACATCTTGCTCTAATCTGCAACATCAACAGCTCGAAAACAAAAATAGAGGAAATTTGCGTGATACGGGAGTCAAAACCTTCGGCAGAATATATAATGAATTTTTACCAACCAAAATATGTATCGTGCAAGAAAACGGAGTCTGGAAAGCACACGAGGCGCTCATGAGGTAGGGGCGCCCAGGGGGTAGGGCGCGCCCACCACCCTCGTGGGGCCCTCGTGTCCTTCCCGGGTTGCTACTTATTTTTCTATTTTTCTAAATATTCCAAAACGGAGAAATATTGCCTTAAAATTGTTTTGGAGTCGGTTTACTTACCGTACCACATACCTATTCCTTTTCGGAGTCTGAAACATTCCGGAAAGTGTCCCTTATGTATTCCTCCGGGGTTATGGTTTCAATAATATTGGTTTCAACATTCATGGGATTACCTGAGATATAATGTTTAATTCTTTGACCATTTACCACCTTCGGATTTGTTCCCTCGAAGTTGTTGATTTTTATGGCACCGGAACGATAGACCTCCTCGATGACGTAGGGGCCTTCCCATTTAGAGAGAAGTTTTCCTGCAAAAAATCTTAAACAAGAGTTGTATAGCAATACATAATCACCTACATTAAACTCACGCTTTTGTATCCTTTTGTCGTGCCATCTTTTAACTTTTTCTTTAAACAACTTGGCATTTTCATAAGCTTGGGTTCTCCATTCATCAAGTGAGCTAATATCAAATAACCTCTTTTCACCGGAAAGTTTAAAATCATAGTTGATCTCTTTAATAGCCCAATATGCTTATGTTCTAGTTCGAGATGTAAGTGGCATGCTTTTCCATAGACCATTTTATACGGGGACATACCCATAGGAGTTTTGTATGCAGTTTTATAAGCCCATAATGCATCATCAAGTTTCTTAGACCAATTCTTTCTAGACCTATTAACAGTCTTTTGCAAAATTAATTTGAGAACTCTATTGCTCAACTCTACTTGACCACTAGACTGTGGGTGATAAGGGGATGCAATTCTATGATTAACATCATATTTAGCAAGCATTTTACGGAAAGCACCATGAATAAAGTGTGAACCACCATCAGTCATTAAATATCTAGGGACTCCAAACCTCAGGAAAATAACTTCTTTAAGCATTTTAATAGAAGTGTTATGATCAACACTACTAGTTGGAATAGCTTCTACCCACTTAGTAACGTAATCAACAGCAACTAAAATATGTGTGTATCCATTAGAGGCAGGAAAAGGTCCCATATAATCAAAGCCCCAAACATCAAACGGTTCAATAACAAGTGAATAATTCATAGGCATTTCTTGACGTCTACTAATATTACCAATTCTTTGACATTCATCACAACACAAGACAAACTTACGGGCATCCTTGAAGAGAGTAGGCCAATAAAAACCAGATTGCAATACCTTATGTGCAGTTCTATCTCCAGCGTGGTGTCCTCCATAAGACTCAGAATGACACTTGCGTAGGATTTGTTCATGTTCATGCTCAGGTACACAACGCCTAATAACACCATCTACTCCTTCTTTATAAAGATGTGGGTCATCCCAAAATTAATGTCTCAAATCATAGAAGAACTTTTTCTTTTGTTGGTATGTGAAGCTAAGTGGTATAAACTTAGCAACAATATAATTAGCATAATCAGCATACCATGGAGTACTACGAGAAGTACTTATAACATTTAATTGCTCATTAGGAAAGTCATCATTAATAGGTAGTGGGTCATCAAGAATATTTTCTAACCTAGACAAGTTGTCTGCAACGGGGTTCTCAGCTCCCTTTCTATCAACAATATGCAAATCAAATTCTTGTAGCAAGAGGACCCATCTAATAAGTCTAGGTTTAGCATCTTTCTTTTCCATAAGATATTTAATAGTAGCATGATCTGTTTGAATAGTTACTTTAGAATCAACAATATAAGATCTGAACTTATCACAAGCAAATACAACTGCTAAAAGTTCTTTTTCAGTAGTAGCATAATTTCTTTGAGCATTGTCTAGAGTCTTACTATCATAATGAATAACATTTAATTTCTTATCGACTCTTTGCCCTAGAACAGCACCTACAGCATAATCACTAGCATCACACATAATTTCAAAGGGTAAATTCCAATTAGGTGGCTGAACAATAGGTGCAGAGACTAATGCTTTCTTAAGTATTTCAAATGCTTCTACACAATCATCATCAAAGACAAATGGTATTTCTTTTTGCAATAAATTAGTCAGAGGCTGAGAAATTTTTGAGAAGTCCTTAATGAACCTCCTATAAAACCCAGCATGACTAAGGAAACTTCTTATACCTTTGATGTCCTTGGGACATGGCATCTTTTCAATAGCATCAACCTTGGCTTTATCAACTTCAATACCTCTTTCAGAAACTTTGTGCCCCAAAACAATACCTTCATTAACCATAAAGTGGAACTTTCCCAATTCAAGACAAGATTAGTTTCTTCACATCTCTGCAAAACTCGATCAAGATTGCTCAAGCAATCGTCAAAAGAGGAACCATAGACAGAAAAGTCGTCCATGAAAACCTCACAAATCTTTTCACAAAAGTCAGATAATATAGCCATCATGCATCTTTGAAAGGTAGTAGGTGCATTACATAAACCAAAAGGCATACATCTATAAGCAAAAGTACCAAAAGGGCATGTAAAAGTAGACTTTGATTGATCTTTAGCCGACACAGGTATTTGAGAGAAACTAGAATAACCATCTAGAAAGCAATAGTGTGTGTGTTTTCATAATCTTTCTAGCATTTGATCAATAGAAGGTAAGGGGTAATGATCTTTCTTAGTAGCTTTATTTAATTTGCGGAAATCAATTACCATCCTATAACCTGTGATAATTCTTTGTGGAATCAATTCATCTTTATCATTAGGAACAACAGTAATACCTCCCTTCTTAGGGACACAATGGACATGACTTACCCACTCACTATCAGCAACGGGGTAGATTATACATGCCTCCAGAAGCTTTAGTATTTCTTTTCTTACCACTTCTTTCATTTTAGGATTCAGACGTCGTTGAGGATCACGAACTGGTTTGGCATCTGCTTCCAAATTTATTTTATGTTGGCATAGAGTGGGACTAATGCCCTTAAGATCATCAAGAGTATATCCAATAGTAGCACGATGCTTGTTCAGAGTTTTCAATAATCTTCCTTCTTCATGCTCTGAAAGGTTAGCACTAATAATAACAGGATATATCTTCTTTTCATCAAGATAAGCATATTTAAGATTATCAGGAAAAGGTTTAAGTTTGAACACGGGATCACCCTTGGGTGGAGGAGGATCCCCTAAGATTTCAACAGGCAAGTTGTGTTACAGAACATGTTCTTATTTAAAGAATACTTCATCTATTTCCCTTCTTTCATTCATGAACATATCATTTTCATGGTCTAGCAAATAGTGTTCTAAAGGATCACTAGGAGGTACTGCAATAGAAGCAAGACCAATAATTTCATCCTTACTAGGTAATTCTTCCTCACGATGTTGTTTACTAAATTTAGAGAAATTAAACTCATGAACCATATCATCCAAGCCAAAAGTAACAACATTCTTTGTGCAATCTATGGTAGCATTGACAGTATTTAAGAAGGGTCTACCAAATATAATGGGACAAAAACTATCTTGTGGGGAACCAAGAACAAGAAAATCAGCAGGATATTTAGTTTTCCCACACAAGACTTCAACATCGCTGTCAATTCCCATTGCTGAAATAGTATCTCCATTGGCAAGTTTAATTGTGACATCAATATCTTCTAACTTAGCAGGTGCAATTTCATTCTTAATTTCTTTATATAAAGTATGCGGTATAACACTAGCACTAGCACCCATATCACATAAGCCATGATAAAAATGATCCCCTATTTTAACAAAAATAACAGGCACGCCTACCACGGGTCTATGTTTATCTTTAGCACAAGGTTTAGCAATTCTAGCAGTTTCACCTTCGAACTGAATAACATGCCCATCAATATTATTAGACAAGAGATCTTTAACAATAGCAATATTAGGTTCTACTTTAACTTGTTATGGAGGTGTATAAGTTCTAATATTGCTTTTACGAACAACAGTTTAAGCTTTAGCATGATCCTTTATTCTAACAAGGAAAGGTGGTTTCTCAATATAAGAAGTAGGAACAATAGGATCATTATAAGTGACAGTCTTTTCTTCAACTTTAATAGGTGCAGCTACTTTTACTTCCATGGGAGGATGATATTTAAACCACTTCTCCTTAGGGAGATCAACATAAGTAGCAAAAGATTCACAAAAAGAAGTTACTATCTCAAAGTGAAGTCCATATTTAGTGCTAAACTTACGGAAAATATCGGTATCCATGAAAGATTTAACACAATCAAACTTAGGTGTCATACCTGACTCCTTACCTTCGTCGAGGTCCCAATCTTCAGAGTTGCGTTTAATTCTATCCAATAAATTCCATCTGAATTCAATAGTCTTCATCATAAAAGAGCCAGCACAAGAAGTATCGAGCATGTTGCGATTGTTTTCAGAAAGCCGAGCATAAAAACTTTGCATAATTATTTCTCTCGGGAGCTCATGATTGGGGCATGAGTATAACATTGATTTAAGCCTCCCCCAAGCTTGAGCAATGCTTTCTCCTTCGCAAGGCCAGAAACTATATATGTAATTGCGATCGCGATGAACAAGATGCATAGGGTAATACTTTTGATGAAATTCCAACTTCAATCTTTTATAGTCCCAGAATCTCATATCATCACATAGCCTATACCATATCAATGCGTCTCCCTTCAAAGATAAAGGGAAGACCTTCTTCTTAGCAACATCATCGGGTATACCTGCAAGCTTAAATAATCCACAAACTTCATCCACATATATTAAGTGCTCATCGGGATGCTTTGTTCCATCTCCTGTAAAAGGGTTAGCTAGCAGTTTTTCCATCACAGCCGCAGGAAATTCAAAAGGAGTTTCATTTTCAATAGGTTCAGTAGGTTGAGGAGAAACTCTTTGCTCTACTGGACGGGGTGAAGATACCCCGAACAAGCCCCTCAGAGAATTACTTTCCATAGTAACAAGTGACAATAAATTTCAGCACACTATATAAATTTTTCCATACAAAATTCCACCTACCAAAGGCGCTACACTCCCCGGCAACGGCGCCAGAAAAGAGTCTTGATGACCCACAAATATAGGGCATCTATCGTAGTCCTTTCGATAAGTAAGAGTGTCAAACCCAACGAGGAGCAGAAGGAAATGATAAGCAGTTTTCAGCAAGGTCTGCAAGTACTGAAATAAGTGGTAACAGATAATTTTGTGATATGATAAATTGTAATGAGCAACAAGTAACAAAAGTAAATAAAGTGCAGCAAGGTGGCCCAATCCTTTTGTAGCGAAGGACAAGCCAGAACAAACTCTTATAATAGGAAAAGCGCTCCCGAGGACACATGGGAATATCGTCAAGCTAGTTTTCATCACATTCATATGATTCACGTTCGATACTTTGATAATTTCATATGTGGGTGGACCGGTGCTTGGGTAGTATTCTTACTTGAACAAGCATCCCACTTATGATTAACCTCTATTGCAAGCATCTGCAACTACAACAAAAGTATTAAGGTAAACCTAACCATAGCATGAAACATATAGATCCAAATCAGCCCCTTACGAAGCAACGCATAAACTAGGGTTTAAGCTTCTGTCACTCTAGCAACCCATCATCTACTTATTACTTCCCAATGCCTTCCTCTAGGCCCAAATAATGGTGAAGTGTTATGTAGTCGACGTTCACATAACACCACTAGAGGCTAGACAACATACATCTTATCAAAATATCAAACGAATACCAAATTCACATGCCTACTCATAGCAAGACTTCTCCCTTGTCCTCAGGAACGAACGTAATTACTCACAAAGCATATTCATGTTCATAATCAGAGGGGTAATAATATGCATATAGGATCTAAACATATGATCTTCCACCAATTAAACCAACTAGCATCAACTACAAGGAGTAATCAACACTACTAGCAATCTACTAGCACCAATCCCGGACTTTGAGACAAGAATTGGATACAAGAGATGAACTAGGGTTTGGAGATGAGATGGCGCTGGTGAAGATGTTGATGGAGATTGCCCTCTCCCGATGAGAGGAGCGTTGGTGATGACGATGGTGATGATTTCCCCCTTCGGGAAGGAAGTATCCCTGGCAGAACAGCTCTGCTGGAGCTCTAGATTGGATCCACCAAGGTCCCGCCTCGTGGCGGTGGAGTCTCGTCCCAAAAAGTTCCTCTTTATTTTTTATCATCGATAGACCTCATATAGGAGAAGATGGGCATCAGAGAGCCACCAGGGGGCCCACGAGATAGGGGGCGCGCCCTAGGGGGGGGGGCGCCCCCACCCTCGTGAGCAGGGTGTGGGCCCCCTGGCCTTCATCTTTGGCGTGGATTTTTCTTTATTTCTTTTAAGATGTTCTGTGGAGTTTCAAGACTTTTGGAGTTGCGCAGAATAGGTCTCTAATATTTTCTCCTTTTCCAGACCAGAATCCAGCTGCCGGCACTCTCCCTCTTTATGTAAACCTTGTAAAATAAGAGAGAATAGCCATAAGTATTGTGACATAAAGTGAAATAACAGTCCATAATGCAATAAATATCAATATAAAAGCATGATGTAAAATGGACGTATCACCCATCACGTCCCATTCCCTTCTTCACCGCCGTCGATCGCCCGCACCGATCTCGTCGCCGGCACCACCGTGGTGAGCCTCTTGTTCTTATCTTCTTTCTGAAAGAAAAAATTCTTACTTTAGATAGATACTTGTCTAATTTTATTACTTTTATTATTGCTTGTTATTATATAGTGCGATGGATTTGGTATCCGCCCCCGTCGGCCCTCATCCTGGCTATGATTTGGATGTGGTATATATTATCTTTTTATACCTATTTGGTTCATTTATTGTTTATGACAATTATGCCGACCAACGTGACATAGATTTTATTTATGTAGGAGGTAGTTGAACCAGACATTCCAACCGACCCTATTGTCGAGAGGTTAAATTTAGTTGAAGAAGAAAACAATTACTTGAAGGAAAAAATAAAAAAAATTGAGGAGGAGAAGTTGATATTGGAGTTGCATGTTGTGGATGTTGTCGATGATCACAAGATCAAGATGGATGCAATGCGGTTGAAGCTGAGAAAGATTAGAAAATATGCCATTCATACCGAGGCTTGGTATCATTATGCCGTTGGATCAATTGTTACCTTGGTTGTGATTATGATCACATTTGTTTTCGCATTGAAATGTTTTACATAATTTCAATGTATGGTTTAATTAATTAGATGCTTTGGAGAGCTATATGTTGTTAGATGAGAACTATGTATGTACTTTTGTTTTAATGTGATGATGAACTTCTATTAATTTGGTCACTTAATTATCTATTCATGATGTTCTGTAATGGTTTTTGACACACTTAATTATATATAATGCACGTAGATGAACCGACAATGGATGTACGGTGACAGACACACCTCCGAGTACATTAAGGGCGTGCATGATTTTCTCGAAGTGGCTGAGGCAAACAAGCAGAATGGTTTTATGTGTTGTCCATGCCCTAAATGTGGGAATACGAAGTCTTACTCTGACCGGAAAATACTTCACACCCACCTGCTTTACAATGGTTTCATGCCACACTATAATGTTTGGACGAGGCACAGAGAAATAGGGTTATGATGGAAGACGGCAAAGAAGAAGAGGACGATGACAACTATGTGCCCCCTGAATACGGTGATGCTACAACGGGGGAAGCTGCTGAAGATCAAGAGGAACCAGACGATGTGCCCAATAATGCTGCAACGGGCGAAGCTGCTGAAGATCATGAGGAACCAGACGATGTGCCCGATGATGATGATCTCCGCCGGGTCATTGTCGATGCAAGGACGCAATGCGAAAGTCAAAAGGAGAAGCTGAAGTTCAATCGCATGTTAGAGGATCACAAAAAAGGGTTGTACCCCAATTGCGAAGATGGCAACACAAAGCTCGGTACCGTACTGGAATTGTTGTAGTGGAAGGCAGAGAATGCTGTGCCTGACAAAGGATTTGAGAAGCTACTGAAAATATTGAAGAAGAAGCTTCCAAAGGATAACGAATTGCCTGATAGTACATACACAGCAAAGAAGGTCGTATGCCCTCTAGGATTGGAGGTGCAGAAGATACATGCATGCCCTAATGACTGCATCCTCTACCGCGGTGCGTACAAGGATCTGAACGCATGCCCAGTATGCAGTGCATTGCGGTATAAGATCAGACGAGATGACCCTGGTGATGTTGACGGCGAGCCCCCCAGGAAGAGGGTTCCTGCGAAGGTGATGTGGTATGCTCCTATAATACCATGGTTGAAATGTCTGTTCAGAAACGAAGAGCATGCCAAGTTGATGCGATGGCACAGTGAGGACCGTAAGAAAGGCAGGAAGTTGAGAACACCCGCTGATGGGTCGAAGTGGAGAAAAATCGAGAGAAAGTACTGGCCTGAGTTTGCAAGTGACCCAAGGAACGTATGGTTTGGTTTAAGCGCGGATGGCATTAATCCTTTCAGGGAGCAGAGCAGCAATCACAGCACCTGGCCCGTGACTCTATGTATGTATAACCTTCCTCCTTGGATGTGCATGAAGCGGAAGTTCATTATGATGCCAATTCTCATACAAGGCCCTAAGCAACCCGGCTACGACATTGATGTGTTCCTAAGGCCATTAGTTGAAGAACTTTTACAGCTGTGGAATGGAAACGGTGTACGTACGTGGGATGAGCACAAACAAGAGGAATTTAACCTACACGCATTGATGTTTGTAACCATCAACGATTGGCCCACTCTCAGTAACCTTTTAGGACAGACAAACAAGGGATACCACGCATGCACGCGCTTTTTAGATGAAACTAAAACTATATAACTGGACAAATGCAGGAAGAATGTGTACCTGGGCCATCGTCGATTTCTTCCGACCAACCATCAATGTCGAAAGAAAGGCAAGCATTTCAAAGGCGAGGCAGATCACCGGAAGAAGCCCGCCATGCATACCGGTGATCACGTACTTGCTATGGTCAATGATTTACACGTAATCTTTGGAAAGTGTCCCGGCGGACTAGCTGTTCTGAATGACGTTGAGGGACACGCACCCATGTGGAAGAAGAAATCTATATTTTGGGACCTACCCTACTGGAAAGACCTAGAGGTCCGCTCTTCAATCGACGTGATGCACGTGACGAAGAACCTTTGCGTGAACCTGCTAGGCTTCTTGGGCGTGTATGGGAAGACAAAAGATACACCTGAGGCACGGGAGGACCTGCAACGTTTGCACGAAAAAGACGGCATGCCTCCGAAGTAGTATGAAGGTCCTGCCAGCTACGCTCTTACGAAAGAAGAGAAAATAAAATAAAATAAGTAAAGCAACAATTTTTTTTGAAAACTAATGGCACTAACAGAAAGTTTATTATTTTTGTGAACTAAAAAATAATAATTAAAAATAAACTTTAATAAAATAAATAAAAATAGCAACAGTAAGTATTTTGTTGTAAGTAGAAACAAAATAAAATAAATAAAGCAACAAAGAAAACAAAAAAATTGAAAACTAATGGCACTAACAGAAAGTTTATAATTTTTGTGACCTAAAAGAAAAAATTAAAAATAAACTTTAATAAAATAAATAAAAATAGCAACAATAAGTATTTTGTTGTAAGTAGAAACAAAATAAAATAAATAAAGCAACAAAGAAAACAAAAAAGTCCCACCTACCGGGCCCCCACGGCCGGAATACGACTAGAAACCCTACCATGGGTCAGGATTCAAGCCCGCAGGAGGCCCAGTAGGCCCACAGGCACACAGCGTATGGTTAGGCCCGAAAGCCTACAATTGAGAGGAGCTCGAGAGGGTGGGTGCAGCAGCGCTTATAAACCACTCTCGAGCTCTCTCAGCTAGCGAGGTGGTACTAAACTTTTGACGCGGGGCAGCACAAGGCCTTTGGTCCCGGTTGGTGCCACCAACCGGGACTAAAGGGGTGCATTGGTCACGGTTCGTGGCACCAACCGGGACCAATGCCCCCTTTTAGTCCCGGTTGGTGCCACCAACCGGGACCAAAGGCCTCCGCTTCCCGCCCTTTGGGCTGCTGAAAAGAGACCTTTGGTCCCGGTTGGTGCCACCAACCGGGACTAAAGGGGGCCATTGGTCCCAGTTGGTTCCACGAACCGGGACCAATGCTCTCAGTATATAAGAAAACACTTGTGAAATTTTCATTCAGTTCCTCATTCTCCCGCTGCCCCGCCGCCCTCTGCCCCGTCGCCCGTGCCCGTCGCCGCTGTCGTGGTTCTAAGTCTGACAGTAATGTAGGGGGGTAGGTATGGAGAGGCAAGATCTTAGCTATGGAGTAGTTGTAAGCACACGAGGTTTACGAGTTCACGCCCTTCTTGGAGGAAGTAATAGACCTACGTCTCGGAGCCCGAAGGCGGTCGACTGGATTATGTGTGTATGAATTACAGGGGTGCGAACCCTTTACACTAAGGAGGGGGGTGGCTTATATAGAGTTCGCCAGACCCCTCCGGCCCTCGGTTATGCAGGGTTTTAAGTACATTAAGGTCGGGCGTTACTGGTAACGCTCCTAATAAAGTGCTATGATGACCATAAAAGCTACTTAATGACCGACTGTTAGCGTACGGAGTGACTTTAGGTCTCCTGGCTGTCGAGTGGTTGGATCTTGGTCGAGTGATTGCTTCTTGGTCGGGCGTCTTCGAGTCTGTCGAGTGGAACACCTCCAAGTAGATTGAAAGGTGATTTCTTCTAGAGATGTCCTTGGGTAGGGCAGTTAGGACAGGTCCATGACCCTACCCTAGGTACATAGCTTCATCATTACCCCCCGAATGGATCGAGGTTTGAGTGAGGAAGGAGTTGAGAACTTCTCCGACTCATTTTTCATGCCATGAGCATATCTTGTTTCGGATCAATGAACCTGAGTGACGACAGCAACTTCCTTTTCAGTCGCCTTGATCCATTCTTAGTTTTTTTGTCGAGTGAGTTTCTTTACTTGAAAAGCTCCGAGTGACGGTGTGGAGGAGATCTTCCGTCTAACAAGTTGTTCTGCTACCCGTGGATTTCGTGGGATTCGAATTTTGGGAAGCGCGCGGGACGGGGGAGGCCGCAGTAATTGGATGGGATAGGGCGGAGCCGCCTCGATCTCTGCGCCACCTTTTTCGCCACGTATCGCGCGCGCGACTGTTGCGGGATTTGACAGGATCGTCCGGGCCTATCAGTCAGCCACTCGGAAGTAACCTCATATAAGGCATCGGACCGGGGTTTCTTGAACAGTGCGTTCTCATTTCCTCTTCTCCTCTTCGGACTTCTTCGTTGCGCTCGCTCTCGCCCCAGCGCCGCCGCTCCGTACGTGTCTCGTTGGTGACGATGGGGAAGGAGAAGATGGTGGCTCTAGAGCGGGCGAAGAAGGCGACGGCAAAGGCAAAGGGGAAGGCGACCAGTCGGGGTGGATCTTCCTCACGAGCCGGCCTGCCGAAGGGCTGGATCCAGGGTGACTGGATACGCTCGACGATCCGCCAAGAAGACCTCGACGACCTAGCCAACGGAGGACTGATCCCCCATGGATCGGCGCGGCTTCCAGGGAAGGAATCCGAGCCGCAACCTCGGGAGGGTGAGCGCGTTCTCCTTGCCACCCACGTCGACCGTGGGTTTTCCTTGCCTCCTCACCCTTTCTTTCGGGGATTTCTGAATTTCTTTGGGGCACAACTCCACCACTTCACTCCCAACACAATCGTGTATCTCGCTGCTTTCGTGTCTTTGTGCGAGAATTTCTTGGGTTGTCGGCCTCACTGGGGTCTTTTCAAGCACATTTTCACCTGTCGTTCTCAGACGGTGAAAAAGGCCAATCCGAGTGATGAGAGAACACAAGTGATTCAGATGTGTGGGGGTCTTGGCGTTCAGATGAGAGGGAAAAGTTCCTTTCCAGCCATGATTCTTCCCGACTCGGTCCGCGGATGGCAGTCGACCTGGTTTTACTGCAAAGACCAGCCGACGCCAGGGCAGTCGACTGGCCTCCCTCCTTTTACCATGGACCAAGTGAGGAAACCCTCCTCTTTGAAGGTGATCCCGGAGGAGAAGGTGCAAGTTAAGGTGCTGGTCGAACGAGTGGTCCAGCTTATCCGTGACGGGGTCACTGGTATGGATCTCTTGGAGGTTTTCCTTCGACGGCGCATCCAGCCTCTTCAAGCTCGAGACCATCCGATGTGGATGTATTCGGGTCTTGACGACACCACTCGGATTCACCCGGAGGAGGTCGATGACGACACACTGGAGGGGTGGCTGTCGGGCATCACCGGAAACAAGGACAACCCTAGGGGAGCCAGGAGAGTTCCTCCATTCGACCAGTCCCATGAACCAAAAAAGGTCCGATTCTGAGCTTTTGATTATAATCTGAACTCACTCGCGCAGCTGTCTATACTGCGTCGAATGACTTTATTCTTCCTGCTTTCTTTCAGGCCCTTATCAAAATGTACTCAGTTCCCAACGGAGAGCAAGAGCAAGACCCTGAAGGAGAGGCGAGCGGCAGCGACAGTGGCGAATGGCATTCTGACAGAGAAGGGGACGAAGAAAGCAACGACTCAAGTGACGAAGAATAAGTCGAGTCGCCTCCTCGCAGGGAGAGGCGATCCAAGCTTGACCAAGAACGACCGAGCGCCCGTGAAAAGGCGATTGCTCAGACTGGTCAGTCTTCAAAGTGCCCTCGGACATTGAGGGAGTCCTGGATTAGGGGGTGTCCGGATGGCTGGACTATACCTTCAGCCGGACTCCTGGACTATGAAGATACAAGATTGAAGACTTCGTCCCGTGTCCAGGAGGGACTTTCCTTGGCATGGAAGGCAAGCTTGGCGATACGGATATGCAGATCCCCTACCATTGTAACCGACTTTGTGTAACCCTAACCCTCTCCGATGTCTATATAAACCAGAGAGTTTTAGTCCGTAGGACAACATACACAATCATACCATAGGCTAGCTTCTAGGGTTTAGCCTCTCTGATCTCGTGGTAGATCTACTCTTGTACTACCCATATCATCAATATTAATCAAGCAGGACGTAGGGTTTTACCTCCATCGAGAGGGCTCGAACCTGGGTAAAACTTTGTGTCCCTCGCCTCCTGTTACCATCCGGCCTAGACGCACAGTTCGGGACCCCCTACCCGAGATCCGCCGGTTTTGACACCAACATTGGTGCTTTCATTAAGAGTTCCTCTGTGTCGTCGCCGTCAAGCTTGATGGCTCCCACGATCATCGATAGTGATGCGGTCCAGGGTGAAACTTGTCTCCCTGGACAGATCTCTGTCTTCGGCGGCTTTACACGGCGGGCCAATTCACTTGGCCATCTGGAGCAGATCGAAAGCTATGCCCCTGGCCGTTAGGTCAGATTTGGAAGTTTAAACTACACGGCTGACATCCGCGGGGACTCGATCTTCGACGGATTCGAGCCACTGCCGAGCGCGCCGCACTACCACGACGAGCATGATCTAGCTCTGCCGCCTAACAGTGCCTTGAAGGCTGCACCTGCATCGGCTTCGACCCGTAATTCAGAGCCAACCGCGCCGATCGAGGATGGGTGGTTGGACGCCGCCTCGGGGGCTGTGATCCTAACGGCGATCGAGCCGAACACCAGCCCCGCACTCTACGAGACTCATGATTCCAAGGAGCCGGACTCCTCTCCGGACTCCGAACCATTCGCGCCTCTTCCGATCAAATCCGATTGGACGCCGATCATGGAGTTTACTGCCGCGGACATCTTTCAGCACTCGCCCTTTGGCGATATTATAAAATCACTAAAGTCTCTCTCTTTATCAAGAGAGCCCTGGCCGGACTACAGTCAGCGAGATTGGGATGCGGACGATGAAGAAATTCAAAGCCCACCCACCACCCACTTTGTAGCCACTATCGACGATTTAACCGACATGCTCGACTTCGACTCCGCAGACATCGACGGTATGGACGCCGATGAAGGAGACGATGAAGAACCAGTGCCTATTGGGCCCTGGAACGCCACCTCATCATATGACGTATACATGGTGGACGCACCAAAAGATGACGACGAGGAGCGGAAGGACGCACCGAAGGCTTGTTCCCTCCAAAAGCAGTCAAAGCGGCGATGCAAGCGCCGCCCCAAATCCCGCCTCGACAGAAATAGCGATCACACAGACCCAGCGCTGGAGCAGGGCGAACCACTGCCGGACAACGGCAATCCGGATAATCAAACCGAACAAACAAATCCTATCAAGGATAATGGTCCAGACGACATAACGCCGGACAGACACCCGGAGCAGCAGACTGCCCGTAAAAGGCTTGTTGCCACTGCAAGGAGCCTGAAAAAGCAGAAGCAAAGGCTCAAGGCCACGCAAGACACACTCCAAATCAGATGGAGTAAAATACTCAACACTGCAGCAAGGTACGGTAACAATCGCCCCTCCAAGAGCTACCCAAAGCGGAAGCTGCTACCCGAATTCGATGAGGAGGCCTCAGAACCCCGACAACCAAATATCAAAGCAGCCACCGGGTCAGAGAGACGACCCCTCTACCAACACAGAGCGGCATACAACGCTGCTCACAATACAATACGCGACCCATGCGAGGGCTCGCACCCAAAGGACGGCGCAACCAGATCCATCTATGGACCACGCAAGCGCGCCCCAGCATACAATGCAACACAACAAACATCCGAACAACGCAGTACACCCAGCTACAGGGGTACCGCACAACCCCTATGTTTCACCGATGAGGTGCTGGACCACGAATTTCCAAAGGGATTCAAGCCCATAAACATAGAGGCATACGAGGGAACAACAGACCCTGGGGTCTGGATTGAGGACTACATCCTTCATATCCATATGGCTCGAGGAGATGATCTCCACGCCATCAAGTACCTACCCCTCAAGCTCAAAGGGCCAGCTCGTCACTGGCTCAAAGGCCTCCCCGAAAGCTCCATTGGAAGTTGGGAAGAGCTCAAAGACGCCTTTCGGGCAAATTTTGAAGGGACTTGTGTACGACCTCCGGATGCAGACGATTTGAGTCATATAACTCAACAGCCCAGAGAGTCAGCCCGAAAGCTTTGGAACAGGTTTCTTACTAAACAGAACCAGATTGTCGACTGTCCGGACGCCGAAGCCTTGGCAGCTTTCAAGCATAGCGTCCGTGATGAATGGCTCGCCAGACACCTCGGCCAAAATAAGCCGAGAACGATGGCCGCATTAACGAACCTCATGACCCGCTTTTGCACGGGTGAGGACAGCTGGCTAGCCAGATGCAGCACCAGCGACCCCAGTACATCTGAAGTTAGAGATGGAAATGGGAAATCATGGCGCAACAACAATAACAAACGCCGGAATAAAGAAGACAGCACGAAGGGCACGGAAGTAAATGCCGGATTCAAAAGCTCTCGGCCAGGTCAGAAGCTGCCCCCTAAAGGCACCAGGGATGAACTGTCCAGCCTCAACAAAATTCTGGACCAAGTATGTCAGCTCCATAGTACCCCTGGTAAACCTGCTAATCATACCCACAGAGAATGTTGGGTCTTCAAGAAGTCCGGCAAGCTCAACGCCGTACATAAGGGGGAGGATACACCAAGTGAAGACGAGGACGAGCCTCCCAAGCAAGACACGGCGGAACAAAAGAAATTTCCACCAGAAGTCAAAACAGTAAACGTGTTACACGTGATCAAGGGGAAAAACAACACGGCACTCCCAGGAAAATATACCCAAGTGCTTGTCACCGCGAAGTCCTGCCATTGGTCGTCTCAACCGATCACTTTCGACCATCGCGATTACTCAGCAAGTATCCGACACGCAGGATGGGCTGCCCTGGTATTAGACCCAGTAATTGGCGGATATCACTTGACACGAGTCTTGATGGACGGCGGCAGCAGCCTAAACTTAATATATCAGGATACAATCCGCGGGATGGGGTTAGACCCAACACAAATTCTCCATAGCAATACTACCTTTAAAGGAGTAACGCCAGGCCCAGAGGCTCGTTGTACGGGCTCCCTCCTACTACAGGTTATATTCGGCTCTCCCGATAACTTCCGTCACGAGCATTTAACCTTCCACATCGCTCCGTTTCAAAGTGGTTATCAAGCACTGCTTGGACACAAAGCTTTCGCTCGCTTTAATGCAATGCCACACTATGCCTCCCTCACACTCAAGATGCTCGGTCCACGTGGCATCATTTCAGTGAACGGAAATATCAAGCGAACTCTGCGCGCCGAAGAGAGTGCGGCTGCCATGGCAGCCGCACACTAAAGGCGCCCGGACCAGTGAAAGCATCCAAATAGGTCGTCAAGACCTCAGACACAACTAATCAAGTCCGGCGCCGCTATTTATACCGAATAAGCGGTCACACCCCTATTTGTCAATACAAGGGGCTCAACGCGCGCAGACAAGTGGCAATTTCTTATCATCTTGAATTATACATGGTTTCTTTAAAAACTATCCTTTTGCACAACAACTTTTTCACTTAACTTCCTCTATTTTACAGACGATCATCGTGCTACACCCGTCCAGGATACGGCACAACGGAGACACAGGCGCAGACGTGCAGTAGGGACCCGCTCCAAGGATTCTTTTTAGATTAAGACCATGCGTAAACCTTTTTTACTATCTCTTGTTGATACATATCCACCGTTGAGAAGGATGCTGACGTCTTGGCATGTGGCCACGCCAGAACAATGCACGTACCTGGACACAAGGGGCTTCTTACAAAGGCCATTATTTAGGCCCGGTTTATACCACAAAGTCCGAATACCTTAGGGAGTGTTCGGCGTCGCGAGTTTGGCCCTATATGCATCAGCTCCGAATCACTGTCTTTGGTCAAATGTTGGGTTTGCCCGGCTCCTGTGTTTTGGTGCCTTACATTCCGCTTTACCGGCTAAGGTAGCACCAGGAGAACTACTGCGATTGTGCCCTGGTTTATCCGGACGAGCACCTCAGTAGAGAAGCCAAAAACTGACTGTCATGATATAGCGTGAGACTGGTCAACCACTCGATGACCTGTGGGAATGTTAGAATTCCTCCGCCTTAACGAAGGGCCGTTTTCCGGGTAGGCATGTACGCACCCCGGAACCGGGAGAGTGCGGAGCCACCAGGGGCTATCTAGTAGCCCCACTGTCAAACTCCTATGGCTAAGTGAAAGTGCTAAAGCATTATAGTTCGGTTGCCTCGCTCGCTCCGCTATCACCTCCTTAATAGGACCAAGACGTTCGGTTAAGTGTGAACACGTGTTTTTGCGAGCACCTCCACATTATATGCGTGGGGTTGAAGCCGACGACTGCAATCTTTCAGGTTATACACATGTATACATAAACGGCCGCCCAAGAGGCATCATATTACTTTCAGGCAAAAGTATAAAAATAGCCTTATAAAAATTTATAAAAGCATTTCGCTTACAATGAGATTACATATCACTCAAACATAATATTTTTTGAGCACTGGGTCTCTATCAAACGGGCACCCTCAAGAACTTCTTCAAAGTAGTGCTCAGCAGCCTTTCGACCTATAGCCGAATCCCGCGCTGCAACATTGATAGCATCCATCTTCGCCCAGTATGCCTTAACACGGGCAAAGGCCATCCTTGCGCCCTCTATGCACGCCTACCTCTTCATCACATTAATGTGCGGCACCACGTCAAGGAACTGTTGCACCAAGCTGAAATAGCTGTTTGGTTTTGACCTTTCCGGCCATAGCTGATCCACAACAGACCTCATGGAGAGTCCGGACAACCTATTTAGTTCGGCCCATTCGGCTAATTGGTCAGTCAATGAAAGTGGACGCTCGAGAGAATGGAATTGTCTCCAAAACAGCTGGTCTACTTCACGGTCCGTCTGACCCTGGAAGTACTTGGTCGCATCAGCAGCGCTCGCCGCCAAATCCATATACACTTCCTCCGAACTCCACAGCCGATCCAGAGGGGCATACCGTGGATCTTCGAACTTCTTCCGCAACATAAAGGATTTCCCAACTACAATATCCCCAGCTTCCCGCAGCTCCTCCTTCTTTGCCCTCATAGCAGAACGGAGGTCTTTTCTCGTCGCAGCAGCCTTCTCAAAGTCCGATGCCTTCGCTTGGTTTTCCTTTTCAAGAACCCGGCAACGGTCGGCGGCGGCTTTTAATTCCATGGCCATCTTGGCCATCTTGTCTCGGCTCTCGCCATGCGCGGCCTTCTCGGCTTGCAACTCTTCGGCCGCCTTCAAAGCAGCCGCATTACCCAACCTCGCTTGTTCCTTGGCTCGGGCAAGTTCTGCCCGCAAGGCTTCAATAGTGGCAGCTCCATCTGCAGTCACAACATATTAAAGATGCTGGCATCATACTGCTCTTCCTATTGTGGCGTTTACCAGATAATGACACTTACCATGTGCCTCGTCAAGCCTTTTGTTAACAAGCTCGATGTCGGCGTCTGCCGCATCCAACTGTTGTTCTAAATGGGCAAACTCGCTAGTCCGGCTAGCCACCGGAGCTTCCATCACCTACACATAGAGGCAGTATGGTTATTACCTAGGAATATGATCCTCTGTTCGTCGTCGTTTCTGACGACAACCAGAGTCTCAGGGGCTACTATCTACACAGGGCACACCTAGCATGTGCAGGACTATCATACATTCTTTTACGTACCTCAAAGCCTGTCAGTAGACTCATAAAAGCTTCATGCAATCCGCTTTCGGCGGATGATATTCTCTCCATCACCATATTCATCAGCACACGGTGTTCATCTGAGATGGCCGCTCGCCCCACCAACTCCCTCAGAACATCCGATCGCACACTAGACGGTGCAGGACTCTTTTGTCTGCTCTCTTCAGGAGCCGGACACTGCGAGCTTCGGGGGTCAATGGGATTATCTTCTGGCCTCACCGGACTCGGAGAGGCCCTCCGCGACGACACTTCAGGGTCGCCCGCTTCCGGAGCGGAGGAGTCTGGAGGAGGCATTTCACTCTCCATCATCTCTGGAAGAAGATCCCTCAAAGACGAGCTCATTTTAGAGGGGCTAAGGCCCGAACTGCAAAAATATATGCGGTGGTTATCTTCTCAGAAGAAAAAGATGGCATATCTGTACTATTAAAGTATTTCGGATCACTTACGACTCGTGGGAGAATTGATCCCCCCGTGGACTTTGTGCGGCAACGGCGCCCCCCAAGGTAGGACCCTCTGTGGGAGACTTCTTCTCCCGTTTGGAAGCTTCGGCTTCTGAATCCCCGGCCGTAGTCCTTTTCCTCTTCTGGTAGTCTTCCTTCATGGAGACGCTCGCTCCCTCGGCTAGAATGGGCAGCGTTGGGGGCCCGCGCCCGCCCGCATTATCCTCCACAGTATCATCCTTCAAGGGCTCCGGGCAAGGTGCGGTCTGGAGCATCTTTTCCAATACCGGATTTTCCAAACCCTCAGGGAGGGGGGCCGAACACCGAATCAACTTCGCCTTTGTTAGCCAGTCCTGGTCAAAAAGCAAACTCTCAGAAATAACTTCATAACAAAGGAGAGATAGTATGTTCGGCCGGAAGATGCCTTACCTGTTCGGCGGTGCGGTTACTACTCAGGCCCACGTCCTCGGTGATTTCCGGACACTCCACCTGAGGTCCGAAGAATGACTTGTACATCTCCTCGTGCGTCAGGCCGAGAAAATTTTGAATGACACGCGATCCCTCGGGATTGAACTCCCATAGGCGAAGAGGTTAGCGTTTGCAAGGCTGGACTTGACGAACCAGCATAACTTGTATTACCGCAACCAAACTGAAATCTCCATTGAGGAGATCGCGAATGCGGCTTTGCAGTATAGGCACATCCTTGGCTGGACCCCAGCTCAGACCTCTGCTGATCCATGACATCAGTTATGGTGGAGGGCCCGAGCGGAAAACAGGGCGGCCGCCCACTTGGCACTTCTAGGAGCCGTGATGTAGAACCACTCCTGTTGCCACAATTCAGACACCTCTGGGATGGAACCTTTGGGCCACGGAGCTCCCACCATCTTGCGTATTGAGGCACCTCCACACGCTGCATGTTGCCCCTCGATCATCTTCGGCTTCACTTCAAAGGTCTTGAGCCATAGGCCAAAGTGAGGGGTAACCCGGAGGAAGGCCTCGCACACGACAATAAATGTCTTGATATGAAGAAAAGAGTCCGGAGCTAGATCATGGAAGTCTAGCCCGTAATAAAACATCAGACCCCTGACAAAAGGATCTAGAGCAAGGCCTAGACCTCGGAGGAAGTGGGAGACAAACACGACGTTCTTGTTGGGTTTGGGGGTTCGAACGGCCTGCCCTCGGGGAGGCAGCCGATGCAAAATCTCGGCGGTCAGATATCTGGCCTCATCAACTTTTTGATGTCTTCTTCCGTGACGGAGGAAAGGCACCCATTGGCCTTGAAGGCTAGATCCGGACATGACTGAAGGTTCGGAGCACCTGACCTAAACTTCGGGCGTTTGAGCTTGAGGTGGGGGAAGGATTCGATTGAGCACGGGAGGGAAAAATAAAAGCCTTGTCCCCTTTATAAAGAGGGTGAATATCAAGTGTCCTCTCCGTGTCCGTTTGGACTTGCCTATGATCTAGGAGTCCTAGAAGCGGTTGGGTTACCCACACCCGCATTGATGAGAATCCTGGAATAAGGGGACACGATCTCTGCTTTAACAAGACATGTCGAGGAAACCGCCTCGCATGACGCGCTGAGGTAGGATAATGAAACGACTCGGATAAAGGCTTGGCCGTGGTGTGTCACATTACGGAATACGTCAGACGATTATATTTGTGTAAATATTATTCTATCTATGGCAATATGTGGAAACTTATTTTGCAGAGCCGGACACTATATTTGTGTTCAAAATCTTCTATGAAGTACTTGGAGGAGGAATCCGCCTTGCAATGCCGAAGACAATCTGCGTGCCGGACTCGTCGTCATTGAAGCCTGGTTCAGGGGCTACTGAGGGAGTCCTGGATTAGGGGGTGTCCGGATGGCCGGACTATACCTTCAGCCGGACTCCTGGACTATGAAGATACAAGATTGAAGACTTCGTCCCGTGTCTGGGAGGGACTTTCCTTGGCGTGGAAGGCAGGCTTGGCGATACGGATATGCAGATCTCCTACCATTGTAACTGACTTTGTGTAACCCTAACCCTCTCCGGTGTCTATATAAACTGGAGAGTTTTAGTCCGTAGGACAACATACACAATCATACCATAGGCTAGCTTCTAGGGTTTAGCCTCTCTGATCTCGTGGTAGATCTACTCTTGTACTACCCATATCATCAATATTAATCAAGCAGGACGTAGGGTTTTACCTCCATCGAGAGGGCCCGAACCTGGGTAAAACTTCGTGTCCCTCGCCTCCTGTTACCATCCAGCCTAGACGCATAGTTCGGGACCCCCTACCCGAGATCCGCCGATTTTGACACCGACAGACATCTTCACCAACCCCAACTGAAAAAGCGTCAAAGCATCTCAAAGTTGCAGAGCAGAAGCCTCGGAAGGTGTTGCCGAAGATTAAGATTAACATCCCCGCCGCTTCTGCGTGAGTGTCTCCCTTTGTATTCACTCGACGCTCTGTGTTGTTTATTTTTTCTTGATTTAACCATACGAACTTTGGAACTGGCAGCGCTGCTACTTCCGGGACCTCAGCTTACAGGGATGAGGATGAGGTAATGGAGGATGCAGTCACTTCCAATCTGGGTATGATTTCTGTCATTCTGTCTTTATTTGGTCGACTCAACTGCAATGTGTACCATTGGGTGATGTGATTTTGGCGATTGATCTTTGAACAGCTCCTAACATTATTGACCTCCCCGATGATGATGATGAAGAGCCTGAGAGGCCTTTGACGAGGAAAAATAGGAAAGCTCCTGCAAGCAGGGTGCCACAGTCGACGCCGATGGCGGAACCTGTCATTCAGGACGCTGGTGATGCCAATCGGGGTTCTGTTACCTTCGCTGTACCATTGTCGAGTGCCATGCCTTCTTCGTCGACTGCTCAAGCTCCTGCTGACCCACCTTCAGTTTTTGCGATCCATCATGTCCCAGAGGATGAAGTGAATGCTGCCAAGGAAGCCATACGCCAGGCGGGCATTATGATGGAGAAGATGAAGGCGGTGCGGGACGCCAGTCAGGCCGCCTATGACGCCAGCTCGGCTCTCCAAAGCAATGTTCAGGTTAGTTGGTCACCGCTTGTTCTGTTAAGATATGCTATCTGAAGACTCTCTTTCCGAAAATCTTTGCATCTGTACACCCACTGGGTGTGTCGATTGAAATTTTGGACTAGTGGGGGCACGTTGAGTGCACCCACTAGGTGTAGTCCCCGAGACTACAGTGGACTGCTGGCAGTCGACTGTAGTCTTTGTATTTTGATTCTTTCGCTCGATCTGGCCTGGACGTGTCGAGTGTAAACTGAACCGGTGGGGGCACGCAAAGTGCACCCACTGTGTGTAGTCCCCGAGACTATGGTGGACTGCGGGCAGTCGACCGTAGTCTTAGTATTTATTGTCTTTGTCGTTTTTCGCTATAAAATAACTTCCCCTCCCTGATTGCAAAAATCTTGTGATCTTGGAGCTCGCTTTGCTGACTTGGAGAAACAACAGATCCAGCTAAATCTTCACTTGGAATTGGCCAAGACAGAGCTACAAAAGGCCAAGGACGACGCCAATGGTAAGACGAGCTTCTCGACTGGTTTGTCTTAGGCTTGAGTACCCTTCTGCTCTTTCTGAATCAAGCACCATTTCTTTGCAGAAAAACTGAACGAAGCTCTGACGAAGAAGGATCGGGATTTGGCTGCTGCTCAAAAGAAAGCTGACGACAGAACCGCTCTGGCTGAACAGAAACTGGCTTCAGTTGGCCAATTGGAAGAAGAGAACGCCAAGATGAAATCTGCCCTGAACGAAGCCAACAAGGAGGTCACGCGCTTGAAGAAGGACAAGGTCAACCTGAACGAGAAGATGGAAGGCATCGCTCGCAGGAGGGACGATCTGGAGAGCTATCTGAAGAGCCTTGCCAAGAAGTTGTTCATCAAGCTTGAAGGCATACATTTTGTTCTGACTGATGTTTTTTTTGTCGACTCAGCATACGAAAATTGACTTATCCTTGGATCGTGAATGTAGAGTTTTGCCAGAACTTCGAGGAGGAAACTGGGCGGATTGAGCCAGGTTTGGACCCCATGAACTCTCCCGTGAAAGATGAAACTGCCATGAATCTGCTCCGACTGGAATCCCGCATCGATGGTGTTGTGGACTACTTGGCTCGACTGAAGGTCGCCACGTCACGGATCGACACGGCACTTTGGCCAGGGGCCACGCTCTAGAATGATCTCGAGTCTCTGATGACTCGACTTAACGTGACCCTGGTCGAGTGCAGGAGTGGAAGAAATCTTCTGCACGGTGTGGTGCTGATGTGGCTCTGTGTTTGGTTCATGTCCACTGCAAGGAGGTGCGACAAGATAAGCTGGCAGCAATCAAGGTCGCCAACACCCAGAGGCATGAATTCCGATCTTTTATGGAGACTTTTATTGCTGCAGCCACTCGGATCGCCGACGTCGTAGACCTGGACGAGTTCGTCGAGCCTGCTAGTCCTCCTCCTGCGGAGTGAACAAACTTTTATGTCCCACCTTAAATTTGCCTCAGAATGCCGAGTGGTTTTTGTAACCGTTAAACTCTTTCGGGCTGAATGCCCGAGCACTTCGATCTGCGGTCTGGAACCTTTAGGATTTATCTGAACTTGGTTTATTGTTGAATATCTTCATGAATTCTCCGTCGAGTGGAACTCATTCTTCACTCGAGACAACTTTTGTATTTGTGGCGCAACTCCGAAGGAGAAGGTAGCAGTCGACCTGCACCTCGTCGTCCTTGCGGGTCAGGATGGAGCGCATGTTGCATTTGTGGCGAAGCTCCGAAGGAGAAGGTGGCAGTCGACCTACACCTCGTCGTCCTTGCGGATTGGGATGTGTTTCGTACTTAGGCGAGTACTGGACTGCAGCTAAGTCTCCGAGTGGGAGGGTCGCTCTCCACTCGGTAGGATTTTTCAAACTTAGGCGAGTACTAGACTGCAGCTAAGCCCCCGAGTGGGAGGGCCGCTCTCCACTCGGTAGGATTTTTCAAACTTAGGCGAGTACTGGACTGCAGCTAAGCCCCTGAGTGGGAGGGTCCCTCTCCACTCTGTAAGATTTTCAAACTTAGGCGAGTACTGGACTGCAGCTAAGCCACCGAGTGGGAGGGTCGCTTTCCACTCGGTAGGATTTTCAAACTTAGGTGTGTACTG
>NC_041388.1:641547741-641548550 GCF_002162155.2 Triticum dicoccoides | reverse complement strand
AGGGTCGCTCTCCACTCGGTAGGATTTTTCAAACTTAGGCGAGTACTGGACTACAGCTAGGCCTCCGAGTGGGAGGGTCGCTCTCCACTCGGTAGGATTTTTCAAACTTAGGCGAGTACTAGACTACAGCTAAGCCTCTGAGTGGGAGGGTTGCTCTCCACTCGGTAGGATTTTTCAAACTTAGGCGAGTACTGGACTGCAGCTAAGCCCCCGAGTGGGAGGTTCGCTCTCCACTCGGTAGGATTTTCATGCTTAGGCGAGTACTGGACTGCAGCTAAGCCTCCGAGTGGGAGGGTCACTCTCCACTCGGTAGGATCTTCACACTTACGCAAGTACTGGACTGCAGCTAAGCCCCCAAGTGGGAGGCTGGCTCACCACTCGGTAGGATTTTCAAACACTTAGGCAAGTACTGGACTGCAGCTAAGCCCCCGAGTGGGAGGCTGGCTCACCACTCGGTAGGATTTTCAAAAATTTGGCGAGTACTGCAGTTCAGCTAAGCCTCCGAGTCGGAGGCTGGCTCACCACTCGGTAGGATTTTCAAACACTTAGGCGAGTACTGGACTGCAGCTAAGCCCCCCGAGTGGGAGGCTGGCTCACCACTCGGTAGGATTTTCAAACACTTAGGCGAGTACTGGACTGCAGCTAAGCCCCCGAGTGGGAGGCTGGCTCACCACTCGGTAGGATTTTCAAACACTTAGGCGATTACTGGACTACAGCTAAGCCCCTGAGTGGGAGGGTCGCTCTCCACTCGGTAGGATTTTTCAAACTTAGGCGAGTACTGGACTACAGCTAAGCCTCCGAGTGGGAGG
>NC_041388.1:641528177-641547731 GCF_002162155.2 Triticum dicoccoides | reverse complement strand
GTGGGAGGCTGGCTCACCACTCGGTAGGATTTTCAAACACTTAGGCGAGTACTGGACTGCAGCTAAGCCCCCGAGTGGGAGGCTGGCTCACCACTCGGTAGGATTTTCAAACACTTAGGTGAGTACTGGACTGCAGCTAAACCTCCGAGTGGGAGGCTGGCTCACCACTCGGTATGATTTTCAAACACTTGGGCGAGTACTGGACTGCAGCTAAGCCCCCGAGTGGGAGGCTGGCTCACCACTCGGTAGGATTTTCAAACACTTAGTCGAAACGGGTTCGCAGCTAAGCCCCCGAGTGGGAGGCTGGCTCACCACTCGGTAGGATTTTCAAACACTTAAGCGAAACGGGTTCGCAGCTAAGCCCCCGAGTGGGAGGCTGGCTCACCACTCGGTAGGATTTTCAAACACTTAGGCGAAACGGGTTCGCAGCTAAGCCTCCGAGTGAGAGGCTGGCTCACCACTCGGTAGGAAATTATTTTTACAAACTTAGGCGAAACGTATTCGCAGCTAAGCCACCCACTGGGGATTTCTCACGCAAACAAAAACAATAACAATCACTGGGAAAATTATAACGCTCTTGTCTTTGATAAGTAAACTACAGAAGTTTTTCTTATTACATCTCATCTGAGTGAGAATTCAAGTATAAAAGGGGCGGAGCAGCTCTGCATTCCAGGCTCGTGGCTCATCAATCTGGCGATCGACATTATAGAGGTGGTACGCTCCATTGTGGAGGACTCTGGTGACTATGAAGGGACCTTCCCAAGTAGGAGCGAGTTTGTGTGGTTTCTGTTGATCCACTCGGAGGACCAAGTCTCCTTCTTGGAAGGCTCGACTCTTCACATTTCTGACATGGAATCGACGCAAGTCTTGCTGATAGATGGTCGATCGGATCATGGCCATTTCTCTTTCTTTTTCCAGGAGGTCGACTGCATCCTGCCGGGCTTGTTCTGCTTCATCTTCAGAGTAGAGCTCGACTCGGGGTGCGTTGTGAAACAGGTCACTCGGCAAAACTGCTTCGGCTCCATAGACTAGAAAGAATGGGGTTCTTCCAGTCGATCGGTTCGGGGTTGTCCTCAATCCCCAAAGAACTGATGGAAGCTCGTCGACCCATGCACCTGCTGCGTGCTTGAGATCGCGCATCAGTCAGGGTTTCATCCTTTGAAAATTAAGCCATTTGCTCTTTCCGCTTGTCCATTCGACTGGGGGTGAGCGACTGAAGCGTAGTCGACTCGTGTGCCCTGAGAGGCGCAAAAGGCTCTGAATTTGTCAGAATCGAAGTTTGACCCATTGTCAGTGATGATGTTGTGCGGAACTCCATATCTGAATATCAACTCTCTGATGAAACTGATAGCAGTGCAAGCATCAAGATTCTGGATAGGCTTAGCTTCAATCCATTTGGTGAACTTGTCGACTGCTACTAGCACATGAGTGAAGCCGCTCCTGCCCGTTCTCAGTGGTCCAACCATGTCCAGTCCCCAAACAGCGAAGGGCCAGACGAGTGGAATGGTTTTCAGGGCTGACGCGGGTTTGTGCGACATATTGGAGTAAAATTGACATCATTCACATTTGTCGACTATCTCTTTCGCCATTTCATTCGCCCTTGGCCAGTAGAATCCCGCTCGGTATGCTTGAGCCACAATGGTCCGAGAAGACGCATGATGACCACAGGTCCCCGAGTGGATATCATCAAGGATTATTTGACCTTCTTCTGGTGTTATACACTTCTGACTGACTCCAGTCGCGCTTTCTCTATACAATTGTCCCTTTATGACTGTAAAGGCCTTGGATCGACGGATGGTCTATCGAGCCTCTTCTTTGCCCTCTGGGAGTTCTTTCCTTAGGATGTACGTGATGTACGGCACCGTCCAGTCGGGAGTGATGACCAAAACTTCCATGATCAGGTGGACCACAGCTGGAACTTCAACTTCAATCGGATCCGTGGCACTTTTTGGCTGCAGGGCTTCTTCAGTGAAGGGATCCTCCTGAACTGATGGTGTGTGGATGTGTTCCAAAAACACATTGCTGGGAATGGCTTCTCTTTTGGAACCTATTTTCGCCAAATCATCAGCTGCTTGATTTTTCAGTCGGGGTATGTGATGAAGTTCTAACCCCTCGAATTTCTTCTCCAGCTTTCTCACTGCATTGCAATAACCAGTCATGGCCGGACTTCTGACGTCCCACTCCTCCATCACTTGATTAACCACCAAATCTGAGTCACCATAGACCATGAGGCAACGGACGCCGAGTGAAATGGCCATGCGCAACCCATATAAAAGTGCTTCATATTCTGCTTCGTTATTGGAGGAATCAAAGTGGATTTGAAGAACATATCTGAGCTTATCTCCTCGGGGGGAGACCAATACTACCCCGGCACCGGAACCATTCAGCATTTTGGAACCGTCGAAGAACATGGTCCAATGCTTCGAGTGAACCTGAGTCGGCAGTTGTTGTTCAATCCACTCGGCGACGAAATCTGCTATTGCTTGGGACTTGATAACTTTCTTTGCCTCAAACTTGATATCTAGAGGAAGGAGTACAATCGCCCATTTTTTCACTCGACCAGTTGCATCTCTGTTGTGCAGGATCTCTGACAATGGAGCGTCGCTGACGACTGTAATGGAATGATCAGAGAAGTAGTGAGCAACGTTCTTTGTGGTCATATAAATACCATATACAAGCTTCTGATAATGAAGATATCTTTGCTTCGATGGGGTCAAAACTTCAAAAACATAATATACTGGGCGCTGAACTTTGAAGGCTTTTCCTTCTTCTCCCCTCTCGACCGTAAGTACCGTACTGACGACTTGTCCTGTGGCTGCGATGTAAAGCAGCAAAGGATCTTTGCTGATTGGGGCAGCAAGCACCGGCTGGGTGGAGAGCAGAGCTTTGAGCTCTGCAAACGCTGCATTAGCTTCAGGAGTCCACTCGAACTTGTCTGACTTCTTCATCAATCGGTAAAGAGGCAATGACTTTTCTGGATTAGCGTCGATTCCCCGTTCGGAAACGAGAAAACCGAGTAACTTTCCGCCAGGAACTCCGAATGTGCACTTTGATGGATTAAGCTTGATATCATACCTCCTGAGGTTGGCAAAGGTTTCAGCAAGGTCAGTCAGCAGGTCGGAACCCTTCCATGACTTGACCACAATATCATCCATGTATGCTTCCACATTCCGACTGATTTGAGTGAGCAAACACTTCTGAATCATCCTCATGAATGTGGCTCCGGCATTCTTGAGGTCGAATGGCATGGTAACATAACAGAAGCACCCGAATGGAGTAATGAAAGCTGTTTTGATCTCGTCAGGTCCATACAGACGGATCTGATAGTACCCGGAATAGGCATCTAAAAAAGACAGTCGCTCACATCCCGTAGTCGAATCGACTATCTGGTCGATGCGGGGCAGAGGAAAATGATCTTTTGGGCAGGCCCGATTGATATGTTTAAAGTCAATGCACATGTGAAGTGACTTGTCCTTCTTGGGGACCATGACAACGTTGGCGAGCCACTCGGAGTGGTAAATCTCTCGGATGAACTCCGCTGCTAAGAGCTGAGCCACCTCCTCACCAGTAGCCTTTCTCTTCTGGATGGCGGACCGTCGGAGATGTTCTTTGACGGGTTTCACTTTTGAGTCGACTCGTAGGCGGTGCTCAGCCAGCCCCCTGGGAACACCCGGCATGTCAGAAGGCTTCCATGCGAAGATGTCCCAATTCTCATAGAGGAACTGGATGAGCGCTTCTTCCTATTTGGAGTCGAGTGTTGTTGAGATATGAGTCGGAGCAGCACTGGGATCGGTCGGGTGAATGTGAACCAGCTTCGTTTCACCAGACAACTGAAAAGCTGATTCTATAGCGGGCTTCTTGGCTCGTAACAAATCACTCGGGTCTGCAGTCTTCTGGTACTCCTGCAGCTCCACCACTGCCATCTGAGCATCAGCGATCTTTGAGCCTTTCTGAAAACAGTCTTCTGCTTTCTTCCGATTGCCCGTAACAGTGATCACACCTTTGGGACCAGGCATCTTCAATTTGAGATACACATAACATGGTCGAGCCATGAAGCATGCGTAAGCTGGCCTGCCCAAAATAGCATGATAAGCACTCTGGAAATCCACAACTTCGAATGTCAACTTTTCTTTGCGGTAATTCTTGGAATCACCGAAAACCACATCAAGAGCTATTTGGCTGAGTGACTCAGCCTTCTTCCCAGGAATGACTCCACGGAAACTCATGTTGCTGGTACTGAGTGTGGACATCAGAATGCCCATCCCTTTCAATGTCTCAGCATATAGTATGTTCAAACCAATGCCACCATCCATCAAGACTTTGGTCAGTCGAGTGCCTTCAACAACTGGGTCGACCACCAAAGCTTGCCTCCCAGGGGTGGCAATGTGCATTGGGTGATCGGACTGGTCGAATGTGATGGCAGTCTAAGACCACTTCAGATAACGGGGTGTCGCCGGAGCAACCATATTCACCTCATGGTTGATAACTTTCAGTCGACTTTTGCTTTCAACATCAGCAAAAATCATCAAGGTGGAATTGACCTGGGGGTATCCATCATCACTGTCTTCCTTGTCCTCAACTTTGTCCGGCTCCTTTTCCTTATCTTTGGGTTGTTTGCCTTGGAACTGCTGGATCAAGAGCCGACACTGTCGAGTGGTATGTTTCATGTAAATGAGCTTACCCTCTTCATCTTTCTTGGTGTGGATGTGACATGGCAAATCCAACACATCATTTCCGTCTTGGTCTTTAACTTTCTTGGGGTCCCAAGGCCCTTTGGGTTTCCCCTTAAACTTTCCTTGAGTTACAGCCAAGGCTTCCCTAGGAGCAGCTGGCTCGGCTTTCCGCTTCTGTTTCCGATTGGAATTTCCTCCTCCGGTTTCTTGGGCGATTGACTTGTGCTTGCCACTTCGGAGTCGATCCTCATCTTCACCATTAGCGTACTTGGTGGCAATCTCCATCATCCGATTCAGAGACATGTCTCCGGTTCGACCGAATTTTAGATCAGTTCTCTGTACTTGATGCCTTCCTTGAAGGCACAGACTGCTTGGTGATCAGGCACATTCTCTACCGTGTGATATAACGTGATCCATCTCTGGATGTAATCCCTCAAAGTTTCATTCGGCTTCTGCATGCAAGACCGCAGTTCCGTCAGCCCTGCCAGTCGCTTGCATGTTCCTTCAAATGTGGTGACAAACACTCGGGCGAGATCTTCCCAAGTGTAAATGCTGCTGGGTGCTAACTGATTCAGCCACGCTCTGGCCGAGCCCTCCAACATGAGAGGCAGGTGCTTCATGGCCACTTCATCATTGTCACCGCCAATCTGGACAGCCACTCGGTAGTCTTCAAGCCAAGTATCGGGCTTGGACTCACCAGTGAACTTACTAACTCCAGTCGCCAACCTGAAGTTGGGAGGAATCATAGCGGCCCTGATGGCTGTACTAAAGCACTCTGGCCCCGAAACATGTACTCTGCTGCTGGTAGGAGCATCTCTATCGTGACCTTCTCGGTGAGCTCTGTTCCTGTCGACCAAACCTTGAACGAGAATGGATCTCGCATAAAAGCCTGGTTCCCTGGGGCCGACTGGAATCCTTCGCCCAACACTATGAGGGCGCATGTCATCCTGCTGTCGAGGCACATACGATCCACTCCTCGGGGGAGGGGTGGGAACTCGACGTCGATCGTCATGATAGAATCGGTGATCATACTGCTCACGGTTTCCGTACTGATCACGCCAGTCCCCATGTCCCTCACGCCTCGGGGGCGATCTTGGGCTATGAGCCGACTGGACTGTTTCTGTAGCAATGGATCTGCTATGAATCCTGTTCCGCGACTGAGAAACAGCGGAATTCTGGTCTCCTGCTGCCCGGAGTAACGCTCTGATCTGCAGCAAGCCTCTACCAGCCTCTGACTGGGAAGGCTGAATCGACTCTGCTATACGGGCTGCAGCTGCTAAATTCTGAATCGGAGTTTGATATACCTGTGGGGGCGGAAAGAGCTGACGTCGACTGGATTCTGGAACCCGTTGTTGCGCACGCTCGTCGAGTGCTCACTGGAGGTTCTCCAGTCGAGTGCGCTCAGCCAAGTTTGCCAAGCACGCGTCCTCCAAGGCACGAGCCTTGGAGGTTTCTCCAACGATAGGAGTGTGCAGTGCATCCATGTTCCGGCGACGAAGTTCTTCTCTGTGCAGCGACGTGAGAGGCTCGGGGAGATATTCCTCATGGGGACGCGACGGGTCGCCTCCACCTGCACCTCCGTTGGTGCAGGGAAAATCAAGAGGACTGCGCGGTCCATCGACCATCAGAACCTCCGCCGCCGGATCACTGCTGTCGCACTCGGATGCGGTCTCTACGGAGCCAGTCGACAGGTCGAACAGGCTGTAGAGGGATTCGTCGGGCTCGATCGCCACGACTTGAGGGGTGGCCGACTGGCGTGCCACCGCGTGTCTCACCCACCGCTGAAGTCTCGACCAACCGGAGCGCTTGCGCCGGCGGGAAGCAGGGAGGGAGGACAACACAGGGCCGACCGATAATGGGTCGACGGTTGCCGCAAGAGGATGCCGCGAACGCACGCGCGAAAGTGCGTTGCCCCGCGGACAGGGAGTGTGTCAACGTCGAGCGGAGCCTCCTGAAGCCAAGCGGAGTCGTCGGTGATGAACGTGAGCGCGCCGAGACAGATCTCGCGGCCCTTCACCAAAACTCCGCCAGAAACCATGATGATTTGGATCGGAAAAGATCATAACTCCTCCAACAAATCGCTAAGACACCGGCCCCACGGTGGGAGCCAACTGTCGTGGTTCTAAGTCTGACAGTAATGTAGGGGGGTAGGTATGGAGAGGCAAGATCTTAGCTATGGAGTAGTTGTAAGCACACGAGGTTTATGAGTTCAGGCCCTTCTTGGAGGAAGTAATAGCCCTACGTCTCGGAGCCCGGAGGCGGTCGACTGGATTATGTGTGTATGAATTACAGGGGTGCGAACCCTTTACACTGAGGAGGGGGTGGCTTATATAGAGTTCGCCAAACCCCTCCGGCCCTCAGTTATGCAGGGTTTTAAGTACATTAAGGTCGGGTGTTACTGGTAACGCCCCTAATAAACTGCTATGATGACCATAAAAGCTACTTAATGACCGACCGTTAGCGTGCGGAGTGACTTTAGGTCTCCTGGCCATCGAGTGGTTGGATCTTGGTCGAGTGATTGCTTCTTGGTCGGGTGTTTTCGAGTCTGTCGAGTGGAACACCTCCAAGTCGATTGAAAGGTGATTTCTTCTAGAGATGTCCTTGGGTAGGGCAGTTAGGACAGGTCCATGACCCTATCCTAGGTACATAGCTTCATCAGCCACCGCCGTCGTCACCCCCGCCCATCGTCGCCGCCCCCGTCGCCGCGCGCCACCCCGCGTCGTCGCCGTCCGCCTCACCGCACCGCCCCGACGCCGTCGCCGCCCCGCTCCACCGCTGCCCCGACCTCGCCGCCTCGACGCCACCGCTACCCCGCGTCGCCCCGACGCCATCCCTGCCCCACGCGCCACCGCCTCTGCCTCAGGCCGGTCCCGACCCCTCCCCGCGCCCGTCGTCGCCGTCGCTCTGGGGAAGCACCACGCCGGCTCTCGCGACCCGTTCATCCCCAAGGCCGTTCGTCCGCCGTCACACTGATTCCGGCCGGCGACCTCGACCCCTCCCCGCGCTGTGAGCCCCTGCCTCCTCCCCTTTCCTTCTCATTGCCGTCCCCGCATGCCATCCGTAAGCGCCGCCGCCAACCATCGTCGCCGTCGCCGACCACCGCGGCCTATTTTTCATTTTTTTTGTTAAGATGTATGTATGTATGTTCACTGTATATATAATGCTCTGTATATGCTGTATAATGCTCTTTATATGTTCATATGTAATATTTAAGAAAAAAAGTGTTGTGTTGGAGAAGAAAAGAGGAAGAAGGAAGAAGGAAGAAGAAGGCAAAGAAGGAGCGTGTATATGTCCTTTTTTTAGATTTTTTGTTTTTTGCATTTTTATAAAAATGTATATATGTATGTATGTTCTCTATATATATATATGTTCATTTATGCAAAAGATAGATTTTTAGAAAAGTTAGGATTTTTTTTTCTGTTCATAGATTTTTTTGGTGATATTAATTATTGTAGAATATGCAAATGTTTGTATATTCATATGAAAAATGCATTAGGCAAAACCTTTACTTTTTTTCTAAATTTTCTATTTGAACATTTATTTAAACAAGCAATACTACTTCATGTATTTTGTCAGAAACTTGCTAAGTGATATTAATAAGGAAGAAGAAGAAAAAGAATGAGAGGAAAAAGGAAAATAAGAAGAGGAAGAAAGGAGAAGAAGAGGAGAGGAAGAAGAGGAGAAATAAATAAGAAGAAAAAAAAGAAGAAAAAGAAGAGGAGAAGATTCTATTTTCTCTTCTTCTCCTTGATTCCTTTCTTCTTCTCTTTTTTTTCTTCTTTTTTTTCCTCAATCTTCTCCTCTATTAATATCTTCTTCTCCTCTTTTTATTTCTTCCTCGTCTTCTTATTTTTTATCGGATATGTCATTGTCAATATACCCCGTGTCCCGATAACTTCAACACGAGGGGGGGTTCGACCTACCCCCTCCCCGATAACATTATTTTCCCATGTAGGTATGCAAAAGTTACATTTTTAGAAAAGTTTTATATATCTAGCTAGGAAAGGAAGAAGAAGAAAAAGAATGAGAGGAAAAAGGAAAATAAGAAGAGGAAGAAAGGAGAAGAAGAGGAGAGGAAGAAGAGGAGAGGAAGAAGAGGAGAAATAAATAAGAAGAAGAAAAAAGAAGAAAAAGAAGAGGAGAAGAAGAAAGGAATAGAGGAGAAGAAGAGAAAATAGAATCTTCTCCTCTTCTTTTTCTTCTTTTTTTTCTTATTATTTATTTCTCCTCTTCTTCCTCTCCTCTTCTTCTCCTTTCTTCCTCTTCTTATTTTCCTTTTTCCTCTCATTCTTTTTCTTCTTCTTCCTTCTTAATATCACTTAGCAAGTTTCTGACAAAATACATGAAGTAGTATTGCTTGTTTAAAAAAATGTTCAAATAGAAAATTTAGAAAAAAAGTAAAGGTTTTGCCTAATGCATTTTTCATATGAATATACAAACATTTTCATATTCTACAATAATTAATATCACCAAAAAATTCTATGAACAGAAAAAAATCCTCCTTTTATTTCTCCTCCTTTTATTTTCTCTTCTTCTCCTCTATTCCTTTATTCTTCTCCTCCTTTAGTTTCTTCTTTTTTTCTTCAATCTTCTCCTCTATTAATATCTTCTTCTCCTCTTTTTATTTCTTCTTCGTCTTCTTATTTTTTATCGGATATGTCGTTGCTGATATACCCCATGTCCCGATAACTTCAACACTGTCAGGACCCCGATTCCAAGTCACATCGGTCTCTCCAGTAACACCTCATATCACTTTGCGGCCTCACGCACAGTATCCCACGGGTGTCGCCTTACCATGGCCCGGGACCGTTTGCGCCTTTTGGCTCACGTATATGATAGTGTCACTAGCATCCATATGACAGAGAACCCGGGCCGACATGGCTAGTCATGAACCCAAAGCGGCACAGACCTATGGAGATAGGCATACATGAATCGAGCATGTCGGTCATCAGCGATTGATTCCGGGCTGTAGCACTGGGCTAACAGGACTCCGGGGAGCCCGGGCTATAGCAGGCTAGGCAGGACTCCGGAAGTCACAGCGTGACATTTCCCTGAAGGGACAGACATAGGAATGAAGTGAAACACATGCCGGCCAGTCAAGTGTCCTGAACAGTAGTGCTAGGCTAGCAGGACTCCGGTGAACCGGGTTGTAGCGGACTACTATGGCTCGAGGAACACTAGATTACATTTCCCCATAAGAAAGGATGCCAAGGATAAACAACTAGATTGTCGGATCCCACTCATACCAAGCATTTCAATCATACACACAATATGCCCGATATGAGTACATACAACATGGCATCACAACAAAACTCTACAACTCAAGTACTTTATTTAAAGGCTCCAGGGAGCCATACATAACATGTTCATACAGATAGGGGTCACATGACCCGACACTCAAGTCATACAAACATACAAGCACATGCGGAAGCAACTAGTCTGAGTACAGACTCTAGAAAGAAAGAAGGCTTCTCGAAGCCTGCCTATCTACATAGGGCCCTCCATGGCCAGGATCACCACCTGGGTGGCTAGTCACTCGTCGATGTCAAGGTCTACGTAGAACCCATCGGAGGGGGCGGTGTTGTCGTCTGAAAACAGTAATTAAGCAAACATGAGTACAAAGGTACTTAGCAAGTCTTACATCAGAACCTACTATACATGCTTATTCTCAAGAAGGTGGTGGGGTTAATGCAGCAAGCCAGCTTTGACTCTTGGCTAAGCTATCCTACGGAACTTCACAAGTAAAATAGTTTTCGCACACCAGTCCACTACTCACCAACACAATACTCCATCGGGGATCCTCCCTCGTCATCCTACGGGAGGGCCATCCTCGGTACTCACACTTATCTTGAGTCTTTTATTAGTACCCATTAACTTGTCTATGAACTGTATAGGCAACCAAGTAGTCCTTTACCGCGGACGCGGCTATTCGAATAGTTTTGTACCCTGCAGGGGTGTACTTCTTCATACACGCTTTCACCACTTACCGCCGTTTACACGACATGTACTCGACAACCTTCAAGCGGAAGCCCAGCGAGGGTGTCGGCCATGGCCTACCTAAACACTTAAGTCTCTAGTCCAGGTTTATCGCCTATCCAGGTTCCATCCGCAGGGAGTCCGGCCGAGGTTTCCACATACGGCCCCGAACGATGTGAACAGGGATCCTGAGACACCAAACGGGTGACTCGGTACACCGTGCCACGGTGTATCTACCACAACATGTACTCCTACATGGCCTCTCATTGATACCTTTACCAAAACATGTTCAACACATCCCTCACATTACTGGCATAAGCATTTCACTCTGGCCCATCACCTAGATGAACCAGACCTGACACAACTCTAAGCATAGCAGGCATAGCAAGGTAGGAATCACATACATGGCTCAATCAACTCCTACACATGCTAGTGGGTTTCATCTAGTTACTATGGCAATGACAGGTCATGCAGAGGATAAGGGTTCAACTACCGTAGCACACAGCAGTTTGAATCGCGTTGTCTTAATGCAGTAAACAAGAGCAGAAGAGAGAACATGGGTTTGTATTGGAATGATTAATGGTTGCTTGCCTGATGGAGTGGTAGTGGGATACTGCCCTTCAGTTGGATACTCGTGAATATCCTCGGAGGCAGAACCTACCACGAAGAACACATTGGAACACAATCAATACATGACGATATGCAACAATATGATGCATGCTATGACATGGCAATATGAATGTGTCCTGGCCTAATGCAAGCTATAACAGAAAGGAATGAACTCATTTGAATCAAAGATTCAAATATTAGCTCATTAAACATGGCCTTAATAGTGCATTTCCTTATTCTGCTTAAACAGCAAGGTAAACTTGTTTTGTCATGCATGAAACCATGACAGATGGATAGATTGAATTTTTCTGATCATTTTTCATATATAAATGTGAATAAAAATAAATCCAGAAAATGCATTACTGCGTCAGCATTGCGTCATGCTGACCTCAGCAGGTCAAAGGCGCCAGCCCAGGTCAAACCTGACTGGTGGGCCCCTTCTGTCAGCCTCTCAGCTAATTAACAGGATTAGATTAACACTAATTAGCTGTCAGTGGGGCCTGGGCCCACATGTCAATGACTGATTTAATTAAAATTAATTAAAACTAATCCTAAATTAGTTAGCAGACCGGCCCCACCTGTCATAGACTCAGGGGGGTCTACCTGGGCCCACCCAGGAGTCAAACTGGGTCAAACTCGCCGGCGACTCGACGCCGGCGAGGCCCGAGACGGTGGCGCAGCTCGAAAAACGCCCACAGGGCACGGGCGAGGCCGTTCTTGGGCTCGTTGGAGAGCTCTTGCAGTCGCGCATCTAGTGGTGGTGGAGGCCGGGCCTACGGTGGCCGGAGACGACGACGGCGAGCTCCAAGGCGGCGGCCGGAGTTCGGCCATGTGCAGGGAGTGGGCTGCAGCGTGCAAACACGGAAACTGAAGCGCTAGCGAGGCACTACGCGATGCGACAACCACGTTGCATAGCACGGGAGGACCAAATGGTCGCCGGAGCGACGCCGGCGACGAGCTCGAGCGAAGACGAGCTTCGGCCATGGTGGAACTATGGCCTAGAGGGTGCAAACGCGTGGGAAAGAAGAGGGGAAAGGCGGCGGAGCTCACAGGGAGGTCGATGAGCAGCTCAGTGGGCTCGGGGGCGACCGGAGCGAGGCGAATTAATGAACGGCGTCCGGCGGGTACCGAGGTTGAAGACGATCCGATGGCGGCGATGCAGGGCCTCCGGTGATGCGTGGCTCGGTGGGGAGGGCGAGGGCGTCGCGGCGGAGTTTCTGGACAGGTCAGAGAGGCGAGGGGGTGACGGAGAGCGCGACTACGGCGGTGAGACGGCGACAAGCTCGTCGGCCATGGTGCGGGAGAGGGTGAGGGAGACGAGGGAAGAGTGAGCGAGGATGAGAGGGGGACGTGGGGGTCGCCTGGCACCCCTAGGCGTCTCCAGGCGTCGGCGGAAGCAGGAGGTGGCCGGCGTGTGGCCGCGGGCGCCGGCCAGGCGCTCCGCGTCCTTCTGGCGCGAGGAGGACGACGACTGGCGGAGCCAGTAGGCTGGGCCGAGCCAGGTGGCTGGGCCAGCACAGGTAAGGCCCGGGTGGGCTTCCCTCTCTCTCTCTCTCTCTCTCTCTCTCTCTCTTTTTATTTGTTTCTGTTTTTCTAATTAACTGCAACTGTTGGGCTTTAAATAAAATACTAAAACGTTTCCAAAAATCCTAAAAATAATTGTGGGCTCTGTTTAGATTATTTCCAATAGCAAACATTTATTTCCAGGATTATTTGAGCATTTAAATTATTTTATAGCATTTAAATGCCCAAATTCAAATACTTATGATTTAATTCAATGACCTTCTGTTGACCTAGAAAATTGTGCACCAATTTTGCCAGAGGTTTTAACCCAAGAAAAGGAGGGTGAACTTTTTAGAAGGGCATTTCAGGTTCATTGAAAATAATTTTAGTAAACCCTAGTTGTTTCCAGGAGGTGTTGGGGGTTTCTGCTTTCCCCATTTCAAATTTAAAAGAAATTTAAACATGATGCACACTCTAATGCTTGAACTAGCTAGGGTGTGACAAACACGAGGGGGGGTTCGACCTACCCCCTCCCCGACAACATTATTTTCCTATGTATGTATATCATCGTTGTCGATATAACCCCCTCCCGGATAACTTTGACCGTGATAACTTATACCACAGGAGCACCCCCCGGCCCTCTCGCTCGACCAAAACTCTCGAGGACACCCAAACCCTAGAAAAAACGATGTCGGACTCCTACCCCCTCTCGCCACGCCCCTACCCTTGAAGCGTTGCCGAGGCCACCCCAAACCCGGAATAAGCTAGGTCTACGTTGCCACTAATATATCCACACGCTGTCATGTTTGTGTAATAATTGCCATGTTGTAATATTTGTAGAAACAATGGAGTTCGGACGAGACGAGGAATAAGAACAGGTGTTGGGGGACATAATCTTAGCCGGAGGTGATGTCATGTCGTATCTTAACGACAATGATGGTCTGAAAGCAGAACAGGGTGAAGAAGAAGCAGGCTACGGTGACCGAATAATGGAGGAGGAAAGACATGATTATGATGGCTCCGGTGACCCAATGCTGGTGCAAGAAGGAGCCCGTGGTGACGGCTCCGGTGACCGAACAGAGTCCGACCAGGTAAATATATTAGTTAAGCCTGTGATGACTAGCTAATTGATGCATTCATTGTTTTGGTATGTACACATATTAATTAACTCTCGTCTAATTCTTCTTTTTTCTAGCCCTCCGGATCGAGCACAACTTCGGTAAAGAGACGAGGCCCGAAGAAAAAGTTGCGCTCGGATGAAAGGTTTGAGATCACAGCAATCGCGTGCGATGGCATGCCGATTGAACCCATCCGGACAAAGGAAGCATGTGCTGCTCAGTGCGGGGTTCTTGTTAGGGACAAGATCCCGATGAGTATCCAGCAATGGTGTAAGCCTAAGAACGAAGAGCCTGAGGTGTCTTATGTCAATGATATGCAGAAAGATGATCTTTGGACTGAGATGAAGGCAAATTTCACCCTACCGCCAGAGGAGGATCCGGAGAAGCTAGTTAAAGAGTAATTAATCAAGTCTCATGCTCTTAAGAAGATGGCAGACCTATTCAGGAGGTGGAGGAATGAGCTGAAAACGTTTGTCGACAAAGAAGAGACACCAGAATTCATCGGCAGATATGAGAAGATCAGAGATCACTGGCCCGCATTTGTGGCCTACAAAACATCGGAAAAGAGTAAGAAGATGTCGGCGACAAACAAGAAAATGCTGCAAAGAAGAAGCTTCACCATCGCATGGGGTTAGGTGGCTACCTCAAAGCCCGGCCTAAGTGGGCCAAGGCTGAGAATGATTTGCTTGATAAAGGGATCGAACCAGAGATAATGAACTGGCCAGACCATTGCCGGACTTGGTTCTTCAGGGCTGGCGGAATCTTGGACCCTGTATCAGGGAAATGCGTTTGGACGAACGAGCAAATGAGCATACCAGTCAAGAAGCTAAAGCACTATATCGATGCAGCGCAGCAAGGGACGTTCGTTCCAGACAGAGAGAAGGACGAGCTCACAATGGCCCTCGGGAATCCTGAGCAGCCTGGACGGACACGAGGCACGCCAGGCTCCGTTCCGTGGAAGGCTGGTCTTCCGGACGCAGGTGGTTACAAATGCCAGGAGAGGAGGAAAAAAGTGGAGCATGCCCAAATTCAGACGCTGCACGAAAGGGTTCAAGCGCTAGAGGAACGAGGAGTAGCTCGCAGCAAGCGACCTGCCGAAACTACCCCCGAAGCTACCCCGCCATCTCAGCAGAGAAGCAGCGTGCCTTCCACCGAGTTGCTTCAGCCGGAGCATGTCTTGACGGCTCCTGCTAGCTACCCGGTGGATGCTATCACAGAGTCTCAACATTGCCACCTTATGACGCAATGGTAGAACTTCAAAGTCAAGGCGGCTGTCGGCTCTGTTCGACCTACTGAACCCGGTGCAACTTTTCACTGTAGTCTGATTCCAAAAGGATATGCCAGGGTGAGAGTGGACGAAATAACGGAGGGATTTGAGGACCTCCAGCTTGACTACCCTACCGGTGAAGGGGAGACTCGGCTGGGTTCTTGTCTATTGACTCCATGCCTATGGCAGAAGGAGCTCATCAAGCTTCTGAATTGGACGCCTCCGCCTCCGCCTCCTCCTCCGGCGAGTCAGGGCACTCCGCCTCCTCCTCCGGCGAGTGATCAGGGCACTCAGCCTCCTTCTCCGGGCGTGGCGGCACTCCGCCTCCTTCTCCGCCTGCGCCGACGCGCCCGAGCAGCCAGCCTCCTCCTTCTCCACCTTGTCAGCAAGGGTGGAAGAGACCCGCCGCCGCTCCGGCTGCTCCGCCGCATCGTAGTCCTTCTCCTCCGCCTCATAAGCAAGGAAAGAAGACAGCCCCAGCCGCTCCGTCTGCTCTGCCGGCGTCTAGCAGTATAGCCAGAGGCGGGAGGCAATACAGATTCGGTCCTTCTCTGAAGACTCCAGAGAAGTTACCACACGAGAGGACCCCGGAGGAGAATGCCAAGATCGCGCGAGCCGAAGTGAGGAACTTCTTTGAAGGGGTGAAAGCAAAGAAACATCCACCTCCGGAGGAGAAGGTAGATCCGGTGAAAGTGAAGCGCACTCTGGCTGCCCTGAAAAAACCAGCAAAGTCTCCGCCGAAAGGCAACTATGACCGCATTATTGCAAAGTCATTTGTCGAAGCGGAGCGGTCGGGAAGTACTGTCAGTGATCAAAGGTTAAAAGAACGACGAGCTGGGGAAAAAAATTCCAGCTCGGCGAACAAGCGAACCAATCGTGCCCCCCGCTCAAGGTGCCTACTAATGATCCGAGGATGGTGCCCGGTTATAGCAATCTTGGAGATTACCTGCCCGACGATGTACATTATGAGTTCTTGGAGTTGGAGGAACACAAATACGAGTACGGGAAGCCTCTCATCAAAGATGAATGATCTCTAACAACGATGATGCTAAGATTCCATGATTGGTACATGAAAACCTGTAGAGAGTCTGGGGGGAGGAATACTTTGACGCTAAGAGTTAGAGAGGAGCATGACCTCATTGGAATTGAACTATTGAATGTTCCATTTGAGGAGTTCTTCCAGTTTTTCAATCAAAAGGCCCTCGATAAAGCAACGGTCACTTGCTACTGTCTGTAAGTAGTACTACTTCTGTCATTAAGTCTCTCTATATATAGGTCAGCTCTTTCATTGCATGTATTTATAATTATCATCACTATATTATGCAGATTGAAGATCGCCGAATTGAAGAAAAGACAAATCGATGATATTGGGTTCATTAACACAAATCTCATAGATGCAACTGAGGTTAAATATCGTGCCGAAGATACCGAGGCCAACTTGCTATGATCGTTGGTAATAAATGAAAACAAAGATATAATACTCTTTCCTTACAACTTCAAGTGAGTGTTACTGTCTTGTGCATATTCAGTTTCCCTTATTAGTCCAGGTTATAGTAATGTAATTGATGAGTTATGCATGCGTGTGCAGTTTCCACTATATTCTCCTAGAGATTAAGCTTGAGCAGGGACTAGTAACCGTCTTAGACTCAAGACGAAAAGATCCCCAGGACTATGCGGACATGACTCAAATGCTCGAGAAGTTAAATCGATCATTATCCACCATATCAGCAACTTTGTTCATTTTCTGATATATCAAGTAATTGTTTTCTTTGTCTGGCAGGGTTTGGAGAAAATTCACCAAAAAAGCTCCGGGACTGCCGAAGAAGCTGCAATTTAGACACCCGAAAGTAAGTACTATAGTAACATGTTCCGCGCATCTCCTAGTGATTCAAGCGCTAGTTTAATCAATACCATTTGGCATGCTTGCTTATCAGTTTGATTGACCTCTATTTCTTGTAAAGTGGTTGCGGCAGGAACAAGGGAATGATTTCTATGGATACTACATTTGCGAGTCCATCCGCCACACGACCTGTGAACGAGGGTACTCTGACGAACAATATGAAGTGCGTAAGCAATAACATTCGCAATTTTATTTTATTACCATCATTTGTGTTGAGTTTCATTTATTCATATATATATATATATATATGTATTGACCCCCTTGTTCAAATTAGATGTTTCGGGTGCGGGATGAACTCCTAGCACCAGATCGTATGCGAGCAATTCAAGAGGAATTGGCGGCATTCTTCCTTGACCACGTGATCGCTGAAGACGGAGAATACTATGTGGACCCTGTGTTCATATATAATTAGGAGATTATATTGTAAGAGATAATTATTGTATATATGTAGCCGGTAGTGTCGGATAGATATACGGGAACTTGTTGTTCGACCAATCTCTCAGAGAAGGAGAGGTGGTCGATATCACTTCTCTCTGTATGCATATGTTCATGACGATCTTCTGTTTCCTTTATTTGCTTACTAGCTAGCGTGTCTAGTCCTCTCTATATATACGTATATATAGCGTCGCCCAAGCACGGACATAAGAGAGGACACTTCTCTCTATTAATTAGCTAGCTAACACAATATATGAAACACCTAAATTAAACCCCCAAAACCCCCAACCCCTCCCCCCCCCTTTCAAAAAAACAAAAACCCCGGCCCCTGAAATGCTGACGTGTGGATGTCTATTGGTCCCGGTTGGTGCCACCAACCGGGACCAAAGGCCCTCCTGCCTGAGCTCGGCGCACCGGTCACGTGGAGGCCCATCTGTCCCGGTTTGTGTAAGAACCAGGACTAAAGGGTTAGGCATTAGTAACGACCCTTTAGTCCCGGTTCACAAACATGGACAAAAGGCCCTTATCAACCGGGACGAATGGGGTTTTTTCTACTAGTGATACCTGCATATATAAGCCAACCATACTACAATGGATCATAGGCAGAATATGAAAGAAAAAAAATCAACATGACCTTTGCTAAAAATATGACATAGAGAGTGCCAGAAATTCGGCGAAACTGAAATGAAACAACATTTCGCAAAAACATTAGCTCTCATGCAATACCTACAAATATAAGCCAACCACACACTACAATGGAACATAGGCAGAATATGAAGATATGAAAGAAAAAATTCGACATGACCTTTGCTAAAAAGGTGACATAACGAGTGTCAAAAATTCGGCGACACGAAAATGAATGGACATTTCACGAAAACATTGGAATGCATGTCAATACATGCAAATATAAGACAACCACACTACAATGGATCCTAGGCAGAATATGAAAGAAAGAAAAATTGGCATGACTTCTCCTAAAAACATGACATAACGAGTGTCAGAAATTCGATGAAACAAAAATGAATCGACGTTTCGCGAAAACATTGGCACTCATGTCAATACCTTTAAATATAAGCCAACCACACTACAATGGATCCTAGGCAGAATAAAACTAAGACACAATACTCAAATAACACCTAGACACTCTAAGCACAAATAACACTAAGTCACAATACTCACATTTAACCTACGTAAAAAATCGATTAAGATGTACTTATATTCACCATAAAACAATTAACACTAAGAAACATTAGCATGTATTTCTAAACTACTTGTATTTACCCTAAACATGGTTGTGAAAATACCAAGATGTGGCGCGGTTGGCGTCCGAAGGCAGTGCGAGGCCTCCAATGCTTGCGGAGAAGGGCGAGATGGCCGCAGGGCTAGCCAACGGGGAGGAGCTCGGTGCCAGCATCGTCGATATGCCTCTAGTGTGGAGGACGAGGCCATGCCCACGACGACAAGGAGGGGATCAATTTGGAGGGGTGTGGGCACGCGGGGCGGGGAGGGGGTGGCTGTAATTGAGGGGAACCCTTTTTAGGTGAAAATTGAACCCGCATACGCGTAGTGGGAAAAAGCAGTAACGGACACTAAGTAACGCCCGCCACCCGGAAGGGCTAAATCGGTGGCGGGCGATTACTAGCCCCCGCCATTGCTAAGAAATGCCTACTTCATCCTCCTCATACATTGAACATACATTTTTAAAAATAATCATAAAATGTTGCCTTCTCTATGATAGCACACGGCATCCAGAGCCCCGTGCTCAAAATTTACCACTTTTTGAGTTGGTTTGCTATTTTCGCAACATTAATTGATTTTCGCAAAAAAAACCTAGAGCTTGCAAACTATGTCGGAAATGGATGAAACTTTGCATCATGTCTTCATTGGACTGATGTACAATGTGGTAAAAAAATTCAGATCGTTATAGCAAAAACATTATGCACCTCGTGTACAAATTGAACACTCTCCCTCAAAGTGCCAGGTTTTCAAACGGAAACCGCCGCCTTACACACACAACTACATTTTTATAAATCATTTGGACTTCAAAAAAATTCCATGGTTAGTACCTCCCTC
>NC_041388.1:641525825-641527972 GCF_002162155.2 Triticum dicoccoides | reverse complement strand
TGTTTGCTATTTTCCAGGCATTAACTGAGTTTTCGGCAACTAAAAAGAGCGGAACGCTCTTTGGTTGGAAAGCGCATGGAAACGAGCTTCGAATGTGATGAAACTTGGCATTGTGTCTTCATTGCGCCCATGTACGGTGTGGTAAAAAATTTAGATCGTTACGGCAAAAACTTGATGCACCTCATGTACAAATTGAACACTCTACCTCAAAATGCCAGGGTTCGCTATTTTCCACGCATTAATGAGCTCCATTCTCGCAGTATTCTAGGTAGATAGTTTGTGTCGATGTAGGGATGTAGTTATGTAGCTGGTGATGTCGACTCAGAGTAGAACTTGTGATTTTTCTGGGTATATGAATCATGAATGCTTATGTTGCTTATGTTCCATGTGTGTTCTGAACCTGTGTTGCTTGTTGCAATCTTGTTCTTCTTTCTTTGTAGATGAAGTGTTATGTGGTGAGATATAAAGGAGTCTATGATTCATGGATGACATGCCATGAACAAGTGTTTGGTTAGTAGAGAGGAGACAGAGAATGATTACTCCAAGTATGCGATCAAAGAAAAGGAATCATGAAGTAGGTAAGAGTGCATGTCAGATCGGGTTAAGTGGGATGAAGAACTTGATAATCTTCGTCCACTTTGGCCTAACTGTGGCGTGGCTTTTATCATATGATCTTACGTAACATGAATTGGCCACATTGGGGTTAAGTGATTAGCAGTGACTTGTTAATTATAATGCTTGTGTGGACCATACATGATGCTTTTGTGATCTTGGTGGAATGTATGTGATTTTAGTCATAAAGTGGTAGTGCTTGTGATATGTGGACAATGATATAATTTCTATATACTCCCTTCATTTCCAAATATAAGTCTTTTTAGGGATTACAATATGGACTATATATGGAGAAAAATAAGTGAATCTATACTCTAAACTATGTTTATATACATCCATTTGTAGTTCACATTGAAATATCTAAAAAGACTTATATTTAGAAACGGAGGAGTATTTTTGTTGCAGGGCCTACTGAGTAGCCGATATCTATAATGGTGTCATGTGTCGCTTTCTGGTCACTCACCAGATGCTTCGCTGAGTATATAAACAAGAGCCGGGGGCACTGCAGTCGTATACCAAGTATCAGCTCTTGGCAAACATTGGTACACAACACTTTGTTAGCGGAGAGCCATACGCAAGAGCTCGACAAAGATGGGAGGTCACGTCGAGCCCTCGTCTGCATTGGACTTTGCTGAGTAGCAGGTTGATGGAGGTCGGCCAATCCAGGTGGCCTTCGGCAATGTGTTTGTCGAGTCCCCGACAGACAAAATTTGGTAACGGAAGAGTATCAGGTGATAACACCTTCTAAATGCTCCCATGATATCATTTGAAAAGGTTTAATTTTAAATGTTTCAAAAGAATCTAAAAATAATTATAGATGTTCACATCACATGAATGTACGGCCCATAAAAATTACAGGTCCAAATTCTAAATACACATTGAGAAACAAAAAAGACAAATCTGGATGTGAATAGTGGCGTTTTAATTTTTGTCTTTTTTGACACTATTGATGCTGGATTTGTCTTTTTTTTTTCTCCATGTATATTTGAAATTTGGATCTGAAATTTTTAGAGATTGTACATCCATGTGACATGAACATTCAAATTTTTTTGAAACTTTTAAAATAGTATTTTTTTTAAATGGTATCATGCACTGGTGGAAAAAAGGCCTTTGGTCGCGGTTCGCAACTGCCATTAGTCGCGGTTGCGCAACCGCGACCAAATAAGCGCGACTAAAGCCCCCCACCTTTAGTCGCGGCTGCTTAAGAACCGCGACTAACGGCCCGTCCACGTGGGCGCCAGGCGGCCGTCGGGGCGGAGGACCTTTAGTCGCGGTTCTTCTGGCCAACCGCGACTAAAGGCCGCCACAGGTTTAGGGTTTTAGCCCCCCCCCCCCTAAACCTGTTTTCTGTTTAATTTGTATTGTTTTATTTCTTTTGTGCTTTATTTTAATTTTGAAGGAGTTTCATATATTCTACGGTACTACATACATGCATATGAATGTACAATTTCAAATAAATTTGAAATTAGAACCAAAAAGAATTCAAGAGGAATATACAATATATATTCAATATCATCGGATGACCATATACAATT
>NC_041388.1:641523506-641524515 GCF_002162155.2 Triticum dicoccoides | reverse complement strand
CAAATAATATATCAAAAAATTCAGAAAAAAAAACTAATTCAATTCAAAATGTTAAAAATACAAATAATATATCAAAAAATTCAGAAAAATAAAACTAATTCAATTCAAAATTCTAAAAATACAAATAATATATCAAAAAATTCAGAAAAATAAAACTAATTCAATTCAAAATTCTAAAAATACAAATAATATATCAAAAAATTAAGAAAAATAAAACTAATTCAATTCAAAATGTTAAAAATACAAATAATATATCAAAAAATTCAGAAAAATAAAACTAATTCAATTCATCAAACACCTTATGTGCATAAGAGGAACCAAAAGCAAACCTACACCCACTTGTGAAGAGAATGGCTCCAAATGGCTAAGTGTTGGCTGCTGGATGGGTATATATAGGGGAGGGGCTTTAGTTGCGGTTGGCCTGGCAAACCGTGACTAAAGGTGCCCGAAGGCCTTTAGTCGCGGTTGTCCTAGCCAACCGCGACTAAAGACCCTCACGTGCGCCAGCTGGCCACCGAGTGCCCTGGGCCCAGGCCTTTGGTCGCGGTTCACCTCCAGAACCGCGACTAAAGGTCCCATTAGTCGCGGTTCCTACAGCTTCGCGACTTATGGGGCTGGACGGAAGCCTGTTTTTCCACCAGTGATGGTATCATCTAAGAGGTGGTATCATGTGATATTTTTCCCATTTGGTAACTGGCCTTTTTCTAAAGAGTGTAAGCCGGGTACCCTATGCCAAGAGCTAAACTCGACAAAGTGTTTGCCGAGTATTAATTACCCTTTGCCGAGTTTTCTGACCACTCGGCAAAGACGATAATTCCAATAGCGAAGAAGAGGAGAGTAGAAGCGCCTCATGAAAACACCACATCTCCATGGAGTTGTGTGGCGCCAATGAGGGACGCTATCAAATTTCTAGAAAGGGATTTTACCCAGCGATGGCTCCTTCCACCTCCACTTCGGAAAAAGCCGATCACACCACCGATGCAGCTGCACAAGAAACAACTATCTGGAT
>NC_041388.1:641504397-641523375 GCF_002162155.2 Triticum dicoccoides | reverse complement strand
GGCCTTTGTCTGGTGACATCCTTCAATGACAGTGGGGAAGGAGGAGAGAGAAGTGGAGCGCTACGGTTCAGGCTGCTCGCCAGCCGTACCATGGGCTAGCTCGAGATATTTTCAGCATGCTATTAACCTAATAATATAGATGAGCTGAGTGTAGCTTAGATGGCTAGGTTCCTTGTGATGGAACCAATCCATCAAAATTCAAGTTATATACTTGATACTCGTGCTTGTAATTTTCTAGATTTATTTCAGGCTTTTGGATGCTTGTTTAGTGGAAGGAGACGTTTTGGTCGACTAAATGGCGTCTGTGATGACTTCGTCAATCTCAAGATATGATGTTGGCTCAGTATCTCGGAGTTGCTCGTAGGGATAGGATGAATGAATGTATGTGCATGTATATGACAACTGTGATTGTACTGTATTAAAAAAATTATAAATGTACTTTTCCATCGGTAAAAGATATTTTCGGCATGCAGATTGTTTGTGCACAATAAAAAAGTGATGATTAGATCGCAAAAAATGTGTCAAAAACAAAAATTGTAATTAGCTTGCTAGATTAATTCATCAAACAAATCATTAAAATGCTGGATGGATGAAATAGGAAACCAATAAAAAAGGCCGGCATAATCAATCAATCAATCTCGTTGAATACCGCTAGTCGCCAACGGAATGGAACACAATCATACCGGATAATATTCTGTTCCATTTTAAAAAGATGAAACTCATGGGCACTAGCACCCATGGTTTATTGATATAGGAGAAGCATCCCTTGTGAGAAACCAGAAATTCGTCCCCGACGTGGCTCGAACCCCGGTTGCTCATGGGCACTAGCACCCATGGTTTATTGATACAGCCTAGTTGGCGTAGGTTTAAGTGGGAGCGCGGATGAGAGCACGGAGAGGGAGCAGGCAAGCCGGATCCGTATACATAGGCCCGATCATCAGTCGATCTCCTACTCCATTCTCCCAGCCGCCGCAGGCCGCACCCATCTGTAAAGAACGAGTGGCGGCGGCGGCGACCTGTTCGGTGCGCTGCCGGACGAGCTCCTGGGCCACGTGCTCTCCTTCCTGCCCTCGCGCGATGCCGTGCATACATCCCTCCTCTCCCGCCGCTGGCGCCACCTCTGGAGATCAGCCCCCGCCATCCACGTCCACGGCGAGGGAGACGCCTTGTGCGTCTTCGTCAACAGCCTCCTAATGGGCCGAGACGCTGCCTCCGCGCCGCCGCTGCCCTCGTTCGAGATCGACGCCAACCTGAAGAAACTCCGCGACTGCAACTACTGCGAGTACAAGCCCGACTACTGCAGGTGCGAGTTAGGAGTTCTTCTACCCCTACTCGGACCGCTGGGAGGTCAACCCCCAGGTCGACCGGTGGGTCACGCACGCACTCTCGGTGGGCCGCGCCCGCTCCCTCACGGCCCGCTTCCATGAGCAGCAAGACGTGCTCTGGAAGCCGCGGCGCCCCCTCCCCTTCGCCTCGCCGCACCTGACGACGATCCACGTCGACACCGTCCGCCTCGTCGACGGCCAACTCGACTTCTCCTGCTGCCCGGCGCTACTGCGCCTCAATCTCGAGCGTTGCGGCCTCTATGGAGACGCACTCGTATCGCCCTCGCTGGAGCGCCTCACCATCGACGACTGCCGCACCGATATCGACGATGACTGGGAAGCAGGACCAGGCGAGAAAATGCACACGAGCGTGTCCACGCTGAGACTCCGTTTTCTGGAGATATCTAATAACTACGGTAAGAAGCAGTTCCCCGAGATGATGCCTTGGTTGACAAAGGAGAGCGTCCGGTATACAAATGAATGGTTATACGATGGTGATTCAGAATCAGATTCGGAGGGATAGAGATGTTTTACGCTCGTTGATTTTGTTGTCGCAACACAACGCACGGTACGCTGCGATTTGAAGTTTATCACGGCCGTTTGCTTCTTAATATTTTTTGAACGCCGATAACTGCCACATGTGTGACATAATGAACATCCGTCCACATAAATTGTTTGGTCGTACTAGCCAACATAATACTATGTGGGCGCACATTAAAACAGCCCACACGTGTGACAGGAGAACCCCATGGCCCGAATGATTTGTGCGGCAGGAGGGATCGCCAGAACAAATGTTACCCCCACGACCGAGCGGCCTCCAGGTCCCGTCTGTAAAATGAAAAGGCCCAGTAAGAAAACAAAAGAAAAAGGCCAGATTTTTTGGCGTTGACAAAAAGCCCAATTTTTTGATGTGCTACGAAAAAATGCAATCAACTTTATAAAGCGAGAAATTGCCATGTGTAAATATAAAACTTAACATAAGTACATATGATTTAGTTGCCATGTTCATATGTATGATGAACAATTGGATCACAAAAAAGTGTGGACAAATTGCCATGGCAGATTCACATCAGGTATTTGCCATGGCATTTCAATTGAAAATGCCATGTTTTAATGGTGGATACAATTCTTTTGCCATGGTCCAATCCAAAACAGAATGCATTTGCTATAAGAACATGGCAACGATCATACATGTCTCTCAATATCTATAATTATGATGTAATAATGCGTAGAAGCAATGAGAAAAAGAGTTAAAGATTTTGTCATGGCAAAAATTTGAACAATTTGCCATGGCAAAAAAATAATGTACTTGCCATGAGCTAACTTAAGTGTTGGTCATGGAAACAAATAACAGATTTGCCATGACATAAGAGTTTGAACAATTTGCCATGGGAGAATTGGAAAAAGTTTGCCATGATTGTGAAATAATATAAATGAAGATCATGGGAGAATTTGAAAAGGTTTCCCGTTGGCAAAAATAATACAAAGAAAATGATCAAAAAATTGCCATGGCAAAATGCATATTCAAATTTGCCGTGTTATTTTTATAAAAAATTCTAACTTTTTGAGTAATTAAATTTCCATGAATGTCAAACAGCACAAAAGAAATTTAAAATGTCATGGCAAATGCATATAAAAAATTGTCGTGGATTTTTTGTCAAAATTGCCATGCTGATATATAATTTTTTTGCCATGATTGTTAACACAAAAAAAGTGATCGAAAATTGTCGTGGCAAAAGTATTTTCAAATTTTCCATGGTATTTTATCAAAACTTGACCTTTTATGTTATTAAATCGCCATGTATGTGAAACAACACGAAAAATAAAATCAAAATTGCCATGGCAAAATGCATATCATTATTTGCCGTGGTCTTTTTTATCAAATTTTCCATACTAATATAAAAAATTGCCAAGAATGTGAAATAATAATAAAAATGAGTAATAATTTCCATGGCAAAAGCATGATCAAATTTGCCATGGTATTTTACCAAACTTGCCATATTTTGCGTGTAATTAAATTGCCATGCTTCGTAAAAAAGAAAGTGTTGCCATGCTCCAGGGGGAAAAATTGCCATATAGTATGGCAAATCTATTCCATTTAATGAAATTTGCCATGCTTCATAAAAAAAAGAATCACCATGCTCTAGGGGAAAGAATTGCCATGTAGTAGCATGGGAATTCTATTCCATTTAACTGAAATCTTGGTTTTTGAAAATAAAATTTCCATTGCCCAAGGAAAAAATTCCCATGTAGTATGGTAAATCTATTCCATTTAACTGAAATTTGCCATGCTTCGTAAAAAAGCGAATTGCCATGCTCTAGGGGGAAGAATTGTCATGTAGCATCCAAAAAATCTATTCCGTTTAACTGAAATTTGCCATGGTTTTTGAAAACAAAACTTCCATTGTCCAAGGAAAAAAAATTGCCATGTAATATGGCAAATCTATTCCAATTAACTAAAATTTGTCATGCTTCATTAAAAAAGAATTGCCATGCTTTAGGGGAAAGAATTGCGTTTTGGTCATGGTAAACTAGTTCAGATATTGTCATGGGGCTGTATAGTTAATTTGCCATGGAGTATAAATTAAATTTACCATGGGCTGCGAAATTAAAATGTTCATGTCAAGAAAGCTAATTAGCACACTCGAACATAATCAGCTAACTAAAAAGTTAAAATGAAATCAAAAGAGTTTTTCGACTAGTTTACCATGACCAGAACGCACTGGACTAGTTCTGAACTAGTTTGCCATGAACTATGTGTACTAATGCATCATAGTTGGGTTATCTTAGCATCATATTGAATAATTTGCAGTGAGAAAAATATAAAAAATGTATAAGTTTGGTTCCATTCAGCATCACATCACAAAAAAGTGCAGAAAAAAGGAGAAATCATGCATGGGTGAACTTGATGAGCTGCTACTGCTAGTTGCTGATGAAGCAGGCACAGCAAAAAAAGGGGCACGAGATTAGCAGCCTCATAGTGCAGAAGGGGAAGGATGAAACCCCGATGAGCGTGCTCGTGCTGACACCGGGCTTGGCTGGCGAGCCTCCGTCTCTCTCCTGCACGCCACCCCTTCTCCCATCACGTTGTTGACCTTCAGCCTGATTCCGGTCAGATTCGCCACATGCACGACCGGCAACCCCCTGTTGCAACCGCCGGCTGCTGAGCTACTCTGCTCCGACATGCCTCAGAAGGGTGGAATGCTCCGCCATCCACGGCGCCGCCACCGCTACCCGCGACATCCCTAACCGAAGGTCATCATCAGTGTTGAGTAACGTAATTGTATTAGAAAATATAGATTAGACTAGAAAATACAACAACTATTTCATCAATCCCTCTCTCCCTTCTAACATGGTATCAGTTTTCGGGTTTTAAATCCTAGCCGCCGCCGCTTACGCACCCGCGCGCTGTCCCTGGGGCGGTCGGTCTCCATGACCGCCGCCGAGGGCCGCTTCGCCTGTACCTAGGGTTCGTCCGGCGGCCGTGTTGGTCGGTTGTCCTAGAGAGTCTTTTTTTTCGATCCTTTGATCCGGGTTTTCTCTCTCGCCACTCGCTTTGATCGGCGTCTCTTTTTTGGTTTTCCCATCCATGTGATCCGGTTTGCGTCGCTCACCGCCGCCGTCGACCCCGTGTGCCTCTACTCCAACACCGGCGCGATCGGCCGGCTTCTTGACTGACCCGGCGGCCTCGCGCGTCGTCCGCGCGTCTGCCCATCGGTCGCCCCAACCTGGCGGCATCGCGCGGCGTCCTTGCGTCAGCCCGCCGGTCGCCCCGACCCGGCGGCCTCGCGTCATGCGGCGGCCCTTCACCGTCGCCGTTCGCGCGACGGCCCGCCAGTCGATCTACGCCGTCCGTCACCGCCCTGCTCCAACCAGGACTCCTGCATCATCTCGACCCGGCGGCCTCGCGCCATGTGACGGCCAATCATAACCGCCCTGCCGCCCACCGCCGCTGGTTCATCTCGGACTCCGCTGCCACCGCGCCTCCATCGAGCGGTGTCCCCGACTTCGTGCGCGATCGGATTGATCACCCGTCCGCCGCCGCGATCCGCCTCATCTACGCCATGCGACCGGCCTGGCCCGTCGGTTGCGCGCGCCTCCGCAAGCCCCGTGAAGACCGTCCCGAGTTCAGCGCGCTCCTTTACCGGTCGGGCAATGGGCTGCCGCTGCATCTCCCCGTCGGGCCACAGCGCCGCCGCCCCGTGGTTCTTCTCCCAGCTACACCGACCCGCGTCACCGCTGCGTCGCCCCTTCGGGCCGTAGTACCGCGGCCCGCGGTCCACCGCCATCCAGAGGCCGTCTGCTCCAGGTCGTCCCCGTGGCACCACCGACCCTCGTGTCACCACTGCGTTGCCCCGTCGGGCCATAGCGAGCGTGGCACAGGGTCCACGCCGCCGTCCAGAGGCCGTCCCCGCGGTTGCACCGACCCGCGCTCCTCCGCCACGCCGCCCCTTCGGGCTGTCGCACCGTCGCCCGCGGCCCCTGCCGCCGTCCTGAGGTCTTCCCGCCGTCACCCCGACCTGCCCGCCGCCACTGCGTCGCCCCTTCGGGCCGTAGTGCGGCGGCCCACGGTCCACTTCGTCGTCCACGCGCGCTGACTTCCCGTGGTATTCGTCGCGCCACCTCCCTTGGCGCGGGAACGCCACCGTCTGCGCCGGTCTTCGTCATGTTGTCGGGTTCTTCGCCTACTTCGAGCACCTCCATCGCGCTCCTAACCTAGCCGCCGCCGCTACCCACGTAGCCGCCGCCGCCCGTCCACCTCATTCGTCTTCGCCCAGCACCGGCCCGTTGCCAGCGTCGCCGTCATCTACCCTGACCACTTCGTCTACTCCGACAACCACAGGCGACATCGGCTCCGCGCTGATTGACGCCGCAACCGTCGTCGAGTCCTTCTCTGATGGCCTCTTCGACTCCTTCGACATGGCGTACAACTTGTGTAGGTCCTCGTCTATGCATGCCCGGTGTTGGGAACACCGATGCGTGCCTTCGTCCACGACGTTTCCCCGGCCGGCCTGGCAAGCCTGGTGTGGCGCTTCGTCAACTTCGTCTTCGTCCATCTACGCATGCCCGGTGCTGGCAACACCGGTGCGTACCTTCGACTACGATGTGTCCCTGGGCTTGGCAAACCCGCCGTGACGCGTCGTCAACAACGTCTTCTTCCCGGCGCACCACTACTTCGACACCACTGCGCCCATGCTAACTCGGCGCCCTCTTGCTCCCGCGGCTCCACGACGACATCCTCGACACCGGCTCCCCGACTCGACATCGAGCACGGCATTCTTCGCGCGGCTACCTCGACCACGGCTACACCACCCTCGCCTCTCGGCTACATCGACAAACGGCACAGAGGGCTACCGCCTGCTTGAGCAACCTCATTGGTTTCCACTCCAGCCACGACTCCGCGATGCGTCGAATGTTACGATTGTGAGGGGGTGTCCGTCGGCTTGCCTTCGGATTCTTCTCCAGTCTCACCGTCTGCGTCGCTATCGTTGTGACTGCTGGGGGATGTTGAGTAACGTGATTGTATTAGGAAACATAGGTTAGACTAGGAAATATTCTGGCTTGTCTTGTACTCTAAGTAGATCATGTACTCCTATATATATGCCCACGAGGCTCAAGCAATACAATGACTATTCCACCAATCCCTCTCTCCTTTCTAACAATCAGGACCACCGTATCTTCTCCGCCGCCGCCACCACAGCTGACGATGTGGATCTGCGGCCGACGAAGTAGCAGCTGCTCCCAGCGACCACCTCCCCTGGCCGACAGTGCAGCTGCTACTCCCACCGTCCTCGGAGGCGGATATGGTCACAGCACGTCGATTCAGACGACATCGCGTCTCCGACCTCCAGGCCCAAGATCCTACTGGGAGAGGAGCTCTCGAACGACGCCCTCATCCTCACGCCTCGCCCCGCTATCCGCTCGCCCACCCTACATGCAGCCGCCGAGGCCGCCGTTGGCGAGCTGCCGCACCTAAGCTGTTGCCCCTTCTCCCATCGTCGGGATCTGTCTCTCTCTCTCTCTCTTTCTCTCTCTCTCGCTCTCTCTCTCTCTCTCGTTCAGTGCTCTCACTCTCTCCATCGGGTCACCGAGAAGATAAGGAAAGGGGGGAAGTGAGCCAGCGAGGAGAGGCTAACGTTCGGGCGAGGACCCAAACAACCCACACGACCGCTCCGGCTGACGTGGCAGTGCGCCTTGCTCTAAGATTGATGCAGCCCATCTAACGACAGAGAGAGCGTTTGGGCGAAGTAGTCACAGCCCACACGTGTGGGCGTCCCTATTTTTTTTAAGAACGACGATAGCTGCCACATGTGTGGGCGTCAAGGGGTTTGCCCACACGTTTGTGTGGTGTCTAAGAGAACCAGCCCACACGCCTACGTGTGGGCAAAATAACTAGCGTCCATACGCCTTTTTTTCCTTGTGGTCCCTCTCACACGCCTACGTGTGGGCAAAATGCATGACGCCCACACGACCTCTCTCAGCCACCTACCTCACGGTCCCGCACGCCCCGCGTGACAGTCACCACGCGTCCCGCAGTTGTCATGGTCCGGACCCTCTTCAATGTCCGTTTAACTGCAGTTGCCATGGTTGCTCAACTGCAGTTGCCATCTCAGGTCAAGTGCCAGATGCCATTTTGGACAACTGCAGCTGTTGCCATGTATGGTCTGGTTTACTATAGTTGTCATGATTTGAAAACTTTAGAGGTTGCCACCTATTAACACTAAGCAGTTGCCATGTATGGTTTGGTTTACTACAGTTGCCATGATTTGAAAACCTTAGGAGTTGCCACCTACTAACACTAGGCAGTTGCTGTGTAGCGCTCCGAAGAGACATGGCAAAACAATATGTTTGGGTAAAAGAGAGAGTTGCCATCTGATTACAAGCACACTAGGGCAGTTGCCGTGTACCCTGCAAAACACATGGCAACTGACATGTTGGAATAAAAAAAGAGAAAGAGTTGCCATCTGCTTACAAGCACACTAGGGCAGTTGCCATGTACACTGCAAAACGCATGGCAACTGGCAGCTTGTGTGTGGGAGAAAAGACGGGCGTGCGGGCGAGATGACAAATGCCCACACACAAGCTCTTGTGCGTGAGTGAAAGCTGGCGTGTGGGCGAACTGCTAAACGCTCACACACCGACCCCTCCGTGTAGTGAAACAGACGTGTGGGCGACCGGATGAATGCCCACACACCAGCTCAGTCCTACATGGCACCATAAACATGCCAAGATTCGTGCATCCATAAACGGGTGCAGATCAACGCGTGTGGGCAAGATGCAAACGTCTACACGTGTGGACGTTAGTGTTTTCATTTTTTAATCAACACTTGTTCGAGTTCTAGTGAACGAGATCAAGTCACTTTATCTATTGCATGTAACTAATTAAGCTAGAAGCGTGAAGCAGTCTTTCCTTTTTTTTTGAGGGATACAGTCTTTCCTTTTGGTTTGGGTGTCTAGGTGTGGTTCGATGATCTTAGTCCGTAGGATGCATGGTACTAGATGTTTGGATCGTTCGTGGGAAAGTGAAGTTTCCGGCAGCTTTGTTTGTGAGCGTTGCACCGCACAAGTAGATGGATTATGGAGTTTGCCTCAAAAGAAAAAAAGATGGATTATGGATTAAGAGACATATCGCAAAAGCCTGCCCTGTGGTATCGGTGTGTGTATTTCTTCCGGTTCGTAGTGTGTGATGTCCTGTTTGTGTCCGCGAATTCGTGATCAAGGTCTAAAATCTATTTTTTTCGTGAATACTTCCTTTGATTGAAGAAGAAAGAATACGCACAAAGGATGGAGACCTCCTATATGCCGCATTTTGCGGCCAATAGGTCGCGCGACGCACAGGGGTCGTGCAATTGGGCCGGCCCATTTGATGTGCCTCAAGGAATGAAAAATTCTAAATCACTAGTTGAGAAGTACTAGTTGCAAAGATCATCCCAACTCCCTAGGTTGCGACAAGTGGCGCACATGTAGCGTGCCACTTGTCGCAACCTAGGAGTTTTCCCTTTTTTCGTAGATCCGTTTATTTAAAATGTTTTATCTCTCAAACCGTACATCCAAATCTTAAACCGCTTTCACCGTCTCGCGTCGAGCTCTTCAAAATTAGATCCAATGTTGATAGGTTTTGATGATTTCTTTTTCACGAAAAAAACCGGACGAAAATACTGAATTGGGAGCACAGGTTTTTTCCCTTTTCGAAAGAGGCACCCCCGTGCCTCTCACGAAATCACAATCGTGCCTCTTGCGGAAGCAAAACCGTGACTCTCACCTAAGGAAAAAAAAAAGAAAATGCGCCTTTTTCATTTTCCGAGGAGGCACGGGCATGACTCTCGCGAAAGCAAACCCGTGCCTCTCGCGGAAGCAAAACCGTGACTCTCGCGAAAAAAATATAAAATGTGTTTTTTTTCGTTTCCGGGAGGCACTGCCGTGACTCTTGGGAAAGCACAACCGTGCCTCTCGCGGAAGCAAAATCGCGACTCTCGCAAAAAGGAAAAAAACAGAAAACGCGTTTTTTCCCGTTTCCGAGAGGCACGGCCGTGACTCTCGCGGAAGCAAAACCGTAACTCTCGCGAAAGGAATAAAACAGAAAACACATTTTTTTTAGTTTCCGAGAGACACGATTGTGACTCTCGCGAAAGCAAAACCATGTCTCTCGCAGAAGCCAAACCGTGACTCTCGCGAAAGGGAAAAACATTTTTTGCGAAAAAAATCAATTTTTTTGTCGAAAAGCTAAGGAAGACCGGTGAAAAACCAAAACGTAAAAAAAAACAGAAAAAACAGTTCAAATAGCCAAAAACGCGTGCGAAAAAATTAAAAAAATTCAAAGAAAGCGCCCAGAACGCGACACATGGTGAATGGCTGCGAGTGCGCCAAGTGGCGCTGATCGAGGCTTCCGAAGGAGCGCTCGTTAACTAGTGGCTCCCGAAGAATTCGCTAAACGTTATGCTCTAGCCACTATGCCAAGCTACCTACTGCAAAAGTTTAGCAGCGGGAGTTTAAATAAACTTTCGCATTAGCGAAAAATTAAAATCAATTCAGCCAATTCCATAAATTAAAACCAATTCAGCCAATTGCAAATTTTCAAAACTTCAGTATTTTTTGGAACATGTGAACAATTTTTGAAAACAAGAACAATTTTCTGAATTAGTCAAAAAAAATTAAGCATGCGGACAGTTTTTTAAATTTGTGAACAAATTTTGAAACATGAACATGTTTTGAATATGTGAAGAAACTTTATGAAAACAAACAAATTTTGAATTTCCCACAGATTTTTCGAAAACATGACCATTTTTGGAATTTGTGTAGAAATTTTTAAAGCATGAACGTTTTTTGAATCTTGAGAACAAATTTGGAAGCGCGGAATTTTTTTTGAAGCGCGGAATTTTTCTGAAGCATGAACATTTTTTGAATCTTGAGAACAAATTTTGAATCGGAGAACAATTTTGGAAAATCCTGAACAATTTGGAAGCACGAACATTTTTTGAATCTAGAGAACAAATTTTGAAATAGGGAACAATTTTAAAAAATCCCGAACAAATTTGGAAGCGCGGTTTTTTTGAATATGTGAATAAAAATTGAAATTCGGTACATTTTCTGAATTTCAAAAGTATTGAACTTTTTTGTGTAATGAGAACATTTTTTGGAAACACGAACAAAATTTAAATTTTTTCATTTTTTTTGAAAAAAATAAAAAGAAGTAAAAAAGAAAATCCTAAACATTTTGTAAAACTATGGACATGTTCTGAAAAAGAAAAATAAACTTGAAAAAGAAAAGGAAACAAAAAACGAAAAACGAAAAAATGGAAAAGAAACAGAAAACGAAAAAAAGATAAGATAAAGGAACAGAATAGTAAAAAAAGTGAAAAACCAATAAAAGGAAAAAAAAAGGGTTCATGAAACCTTCTAAAAGATTCACCAAACCAGAGTGGGACAGTTCGTAAGTTATGTATGTAAGTGGGCCGGCCCAAAGGACTGCTCGGTCGCTCGCCCCCTACGCGGAGCGTCGGCAGTTTGCTGCAATGAGCGGCCAATAGGATTTTCCCAAAGGATGGTACACGTAAATCCTATAAGGCGCATTGTACGCATATTGATATTTTATAATAAAAAAAGTTGTGTTTGAAATTTTAGAAATGTTCGGATCTGCGCTGGTGTTGTTCTTAATGTTTTTTTCTGCTATATAAACACCAATGTTGGCTAGGTCTACTTTTTGATTTCTACACAAACAAATGCGTGCCCTCACATGCTGTTTAGGTGCTGGCTGTATATATTACCCGGCGCTGCAAATCGCGTGTTACATTTCTTTGGTCAGACAGATATGAACAAAAGGCAGCCTCTCCTCCACATCTCTGGCGCTTCGGATCGTTCACATGCATAAAAGCAAAGTTGAGTCGACCACCTTTTCCTACTCAATATGAATATGCATATAGGCCATCGCATTCGCATCGCAACGAAGGAAGGAAGATGTGGCTACACCAACAGAGCGCGCTTTGCATCTATGCATGGTCGCAGTTGCTTCCTTAAGAAGAAAAAGATCTCGAGCCGGGAGGACTTGACAGCACGTACCAGCATGCACTCACAGGCCGATCGAGCTAACCATCCATCGACCAGCCTCATGATCAAGACTTGGATTGACAGCCAGCTTTTGAGTTTGCTTTACTCAAGGAACAGAGAGAATAACCAAAGACCAGCCAAAGCTCAGCTCCGGCACGCAGGACCAACCCATGCATGCATGCATCTCGAGCAAAGAATCCAATCAAGTTTGCTTTAAACATAACCAAATCAGGGTGTCTGCCCAAACAGGGTTTCGATTAGCTGGTAAAAAGCTCAATTTTACTCGAGTACTAAAATACTAGGGGCAAAGTCGTCAATAAAGGCAATTGAGAGGCACTATAAATTGCGTTCCCTGGCGCCACATTGGTGCAAGGGCAAGGCAGAGCGCGAGAGAGTACTGCTCTGCTCAACATTCGTTCCGTGTGCTCTGCTCTTGACATCTCCATCTACCCCTCCTTTCACAGAAGCAGAGCAGAGGGTGCGTGACAGAGAGATGAAGGGCGTGAGGGGCATGGCCGTGGTGATGGCGCTGGCGCTGGCGCTGGCCGGCATGGTGGCGACCTCGTCGGCGGCGGTCTACCAGGTCGGCGGCTCCTCCGGGTGGACCATCCTCGGCAACGTCAACTACGCCGACTGGGCAGGGAAGCAGAGCTTCAAAGTGGGGGACGTCATCGGTAAGTTCCTCGTTTCAGAGTAGTTTTCAGGCTAGCTACACATCTTTGTTCCTCTGTAGTAGCTTCCTTCTTGCTGAACTTTGATACATCCTTGGAGTCATAAACTCTATGCCAAAGAATTGTGAGGTTCTCTGTTTGTCGATGCAAGTAACTGCAAATCTTCCAAGTAGTAGTAGTTTTCTTAAACAGTAAAATAATACTACCTCCGTATCAAAATATAAGATGTTTTTTAGGCTAAACTAACCTACAAAAATGTCTTACATTTTGATACAGAGATAATACTAGTTTTTTTTTGCGATTAAAGAAAATAGTGGAGTAGTTAAGTAGCACATGCTGCGATTATTGAGCAGGCAGCATCTCTTCTCCCATCGCCATGATTACTGATGCAAATATAGAGTGCTAATGACTTGTCGCCGTCAGATGAGTACTTTAGAAATGCACCGTCCATCCTGTTGTGCGTCTTGCGTTCAGATGAAGAGTCTTGCTTTTAACCATGCCCTGAAAAACAAAATTTGAGAAAAAAATATAGCACTGTCTTTGATTTTACTGCACGCTGCAGTACACACCTACTCTCTCCGTTCCGAATTACTTGTCTTGGATTTGTCTAAATTCGGACGAAGGGAGTACAAGTTTTGCGTGGTTGGTGGGTCTTAAAGGCGTTCACAGAGGTTTCATGCTGTCTGCGCACAGTATTTACATGACCCATAAGTTTAGCTCACCCTCTCTGCATTACTATTCTGTGTCTGAAGAAATGCAGAGTTCAGGTGGGCAGATCGTTACTTCTTCTTTTTTCAAATGAAAAGAAAATCTGCATGGACCACTTGACCTAGTGAACTCTGAATTCACGAAACTGCACGTGCCATAAACCATGGCAGTTGTGCTGCCCCATTTATTGTTCTCGCTGGTTGCTAGATCTGCCAGTGCACTGGCTGAGCTTTTAGGGCATCTCCACCCACGCCCCCAGGCCACTTTTTTAGCACCGGCAGCAAAAAATTCTTCCACTCACACCCCCAAGTCCTGGTTTTTCGCCGGATTGAAGCAAAAACAGCGCCGGCGACCGCAGCCCACACCCAGCCTACCGGGGGGCGTTTGGGACCGCCGGCACTCCCTTTTGCATGCCGAAACCCCACAGGTCAGCCTCTCTTCCCTCTCTCCCTCCCCGCTCACCCACATGCAAAAGGAATCTCGCCCACTTTTCCTCGCTTCTCTCCCCGCTCGCCGCCCGCCTCCTCGCCGCACCGCCTCGCGCCGCCTGCCTCCTCGCCGCTCCGGCCGCCAGAATCGCCTCTCCGAGCCCCAGGAAGCGGAGGAGGAGAATGAGCGAGGAGAAGCAGACGCTGCGGGCGGCCACGTGGAGCGCGTCGGAGCCGGCGTGCTATTGGCTCCGTTGGCGAGGAGGAGCTCCGCGAGGTCGAGCAGCGTGCTCCCGGACTCGTCCTCGGCGTGGGGCGTGGCGTGACGGGCGCCCTCCTTCCTCCTCCTCCCTCCTCTCCGTCCTCGTCGACGCCGGCCACGGAGGGCGCGCGCGGCAAGGCGCGGGCAGGCACGGGCGCGGCCAGGCGCCCCCTTCCTCCTCCTCCCTCCTCTCCGTCCTGGTCGGCGCCGGCCACGGAGGGCGCGCGCGGCCAGGCGCGCGCGGGCGCGGGCGCGGCCAGGCGCCCCCCTTCGTCCTCCTTCCTCCCTCCTCCCTCCTTTCCTCGCTCCTTGACCTCGCGGGCGGTGTGGCTGCTGCACATGCCGTGCCAAGGAGGGATGGTGGTACGCGGACGGTGGCGGGCGTCCTTGATGGTGCTGAAGACGGTGTCGAGCTGCGGTGCCGCCACGCATCCTCGAAATGCGTCTTGGGTGGGGGGACGGCTGGGAAAAATTTTGTCCCAGGGTCAAAATCTTCGCCGGCAGCCTCCCAGGCGGCGAAAAAAACGCCTCCTGGGGGGGGCCAACGGCTGGAAATGCCCTTAGCACAGAAGAGTTAGAAAATGGCTTCAGTACTGCATTTTGGCCATGTGGTGTGCCTGATGCTCCAGCATGCCAGTTGCATTTCAGTACATAAGCACCTAGCAGGTCTGAAAGCCTTAGGAAATCATTTGCATATTGTCAAGCTACTGGGAAATGAGTAATAGCCTCATCTTCCAGGATAGTAGTGTGGACTCCTCATTGGTTGTAAAGTGAAGCACTTTGACACTTTCAATCATGAGTAAATCAGAAGCATGTGTGTACCAGCTTGCTAGCTATAGCTTTGGCGCGGAAAGCCAGTGTACTCCTTTCCTTCTGTCGATCGACCGATCTACCTACCTTGTGATGCACGTTTTGGTTCCGTTCCCGACACTTTGCGTGATCATTTCATCCATTTGGTGTGATCCAAAAGATGATCTAAAAGTAATCAGTTTCTAATTAATTGCCTGTTCATGGCGCCAATCTGATTTGCGTGTCTGCACTGCACGCAGAGTTCAAGTACCCGCAGGGCATCCACAACGTGCTGGAGGTGAACAAGGCGGACTACAGCAGCTGCACCAACTCTACGCCCATCGCCACGCACACCTCCGGCGACGACAAGGTCACCATCAAGAGCCCCGGCCACCGCTTCTTCATCTGCGGCGTGCCGGGCCACTGCACCGCCGGCCAGAAGCTGAACGTCCGCGTGCTCAAGACACAGAAGGCCCGCTCCTCGGCCCCGTCCCCGTCCCCGGCGCCCTCCGCCACCGCGCCGGCGCCGGCCGCGGCGTCCCCGCGCGCCGGAGACACCAGCGGCAGCAGCGCCTCGACCCCTCCCGCCGCGGCGACGACGTCTGACGGAGGGGCAACGACGACTGCGCCCGCGCCGAACTCCAACGGCGCCGCCGTCGTCCGCGCGGGCTATGCCGTGGCATTGGCCATGGCCGCGTCCATGGCGATGCTACAGTAGTTTGCGATCCTCCATTCCATCGGTCTGGCGTGCATCTCTCGGTGTCCGATTCTTTTTCCTGTTATGCGTGGAGTGTTAATTCTTGGTACTTGATTTCCGATGGTTTGAGGGCATGTTCGGTTTGGCAAGGATTGCCGTGGATTAAGAGTGATTGATTGGCAGGACTTTGAGCTATATTCCCTGCTAATCCCTGCCAAACCTCCTCAAACCGAACAGGGCAAGTGTTTTGCACCTTATCTCTGTTTTTACCTGTTTTTGACTCTGGTGTGTATCCATGGATATTTTGTACCTGTGTTTCGTATATCAGCGCTGTAAAAGTTACATGTTGCATATGCATTATTTCTTGGGAAGGTAATTGTGATTTTTCTACTGTTGTTGGACGATTTTTTTTGTGAGAATACTGTTAGTGGATTTAGGGTGTGTTTGGTTCCAGTCTTGAGCAACTCTAGGAGAATCTCTAGAAGTCTGCATTGACCCTCAAAACTGCAAATACAGGTTTAAACCCAACTCTATCAGAATCGCTAAAGTGTAGAATATCCATATATTTTCAGGGTATAACCTAAAAAAATCACCTGCCTCCTAGGACCTTCCCCAAATAATCCCATCGTTGGCGGGAGGGAAGTTTCGCCCCAACCAACCTCCAACCTCTTCTTCCTTCCACGTCGCCTAAGTGACTTTGTTTGTCAACGCCATGGACACTGCCTACCACCCCGTGTGCTCTCCCCTCCTCTGCGTGACCTCATGTCGCTGCCCATGCACGCCTCCCGAGCCAGTTGTGTCGTCGCACTATCAGCATGGAAGTGTGGTGCCATCGTTTAGTGCAGCGCCATCTCCCCCTCCCCCTACCCACACACACCGTTGATGTCCAGCACCGCCTCCTCGAGGACCCGGTGCCTCCTGGCACAAGCATCCCGCGTCGATGCATCCTCCGATCGTAGCCACGAAGGTGCCTCAGAAGACTAAGGCAGCGCCGACGTGCGGTCGGGTCCTACCATCCCCATGACCCCTCCCCTCGAAGCTCTTCCATCGGCTGCCATGGGCGGCGATGACGTTGGCATGGTAGACACTACTCAGGTGTTTGGTATAATGCCAACATGGTGAGGGAATCGTCTTTTTTTTGGGTCCAATTGTGGTTGTAGCTTTGGTAGTGAATGTTCTCGTTGAATGCAAGTGATCAAGCCATAGCTGGTGTTGATTCTTTCATGAGCATGATAAACAATCTCGTGGGCCATGGACAACATTTATTTCTCAATGTCAAATGCTCATGTAGAAGGAAAAAAATATGGCATGCAGGTTAGCACGTTGGTACTCTGAGTGATCGAAAGAAAGAAAAATCATTAGTCAATTATAGGATAGATGAGGATGTGGCCTTGGTGGTGGCATGGGAGACTATGAAAATTGATGCGGTAAGATGAATGATCAATCTAACATCAACTATTGGAGGTGCACTGAAGAGAACGACCATCACAATGTGAAGATACCTTCCAACTGAACACTCAGTCACTCGCACATCATTGAAGCCCGATTCAAGAGTTTTGCAACCGGTGGGCGGGACTTCCTCCAAGTGGTGTGCCATTGTCGGATCATGTGAGTACTATGATCATATCGTCAACTCTCCAATGTACTTGATATCTTGAAACCATATTTTTCTTATGAATTGTTCAATAGAATGGGTGACCTACATCCAAGAGAAATACAAGACAATACCTAGTTAAAACGAAAGCCATTTATCTTCTACCACAGTTGGACATTGCTCAAGAATAATGCTAAAGAGTGGCATACAAGATGACGAGGCACCATCAAATAGACCGACATGAAGCTACTCCTCCTCTTTAGAGGACGAAGGGAGATGGCGAGGGGGAAGCGGTGGAGATGAGGAGGGGAGATCAAGATAACTCTAGGGTTGTGGCGCCCCCATCCAACCCTCAGGCATCCCTCTAAAATAACTTGGGAGATGTTTTTTACTATGTGTTTTGTGTCTCAATACTACAAACGTGACATACACACTTTTGCTTTGGGAATCCATTTCTAGAAAGGAATTGTCAATTGGGAATTATCGCTCTTGGTGGGCTTAGGGTTCTTCTCCCCCTCCATAGAGGGATCAACCATCATGGGCCCCATGTGCCTTTTCCCGTACTCAAGGGATTTCTCAGGTGAAAATTCTATATCTGCTTAAGTGGGAGTCGTGGTGGCTACTTAATTCCTAGAGAAATTGCTTTGGTGATCTTGAAAAGCGATAGAGGCTATTTTTGGTCGGCGGTGGCAACGCCAGTGGTTAAGAGAGTGTAGTTGGGAGTTTAGTCGATGAATGGATTGACATATTTAGTTTGTTTCTCTATGACCCTCTTTTGTATTGAGATTTCTAAATCCGCGTACCTGGATCATATGTGATGGGGTGGAGAAAGTGGCAGGTCTAGGATTTTAAGCTAGGCTGGGGCAATTTCACTTCTTCAATTGCGTAGAATAATTTATTTGTGTTCATCACTAATGAATCAACGATGTAATTCTACAATGCAAAAAGGTATAGAAAATTATGAAGATTGAAGAGAGGATGAGTCAAGGATCTAGGACATGTTCCGAAGAGAGGAATCACCCATGATTAGTTTATTTCGTCAAAGTAGAGCCATAAGCCTATATAGTTTCTAGTAGCTACTGCAATGCATGGTGCCACCCTATGTTGTGCATTTGCATCCTAGCCCCTGCTAGCTACTGTCATATTCTCCCTTGTCGCTAGGGCTAGTACTAGTACTCCCTTTGCCAAAGTGTTGTGCATATGATTTTTTTAAGGTCAAACTTAAGTTTGACCAAGTATTTATTGATAGTGCAAAGAAGAAAGTACTAATGGGGTTGGGATTCCTGCTGCAAGTCCCTACGTTCCGCTTGGCGGTGCGCTCACTTCCTGTTGCAAATAGTGATCGACCAAGATCCCTTGGCCTCAACGCAAATCGAGAGATGCAACTGGGATTGATTCGGCTCTTCACTTCACTACTTGGCCTAGGCCAAAATCCCTTTTCTCCTTTCCTAAGATATACATATGGCATTGCACTAGTGGCCACACCCTACACCCCTATTGGACCCCCTTGGCAGAGATGGTGTACTGCATTTGCTATGTATCACTTATTGCTATACAAAAATGCGCTATCACCTACACTAATCAGAGGTTTCCTAGTTCTATTACCGACTTGGTACTGAGAAACGTGGATACCCAGCAGTAACCAAATTTATTGTTGGGTAACCAAAATTATGTTCCAGAGGACAAAGATGTCGAGTTGTTCATGACACCTTCTGTCTTTCTTTCGCGTTAATGCTTGAGGCGGATTGGTACTTCGCCCTAATCTACATTATACAACATGGCACAATTAGATTATAGTAGATGTTCTAGAATAACTAAAAGCATGAATGTTCCAACTTTACTTTATCGAAATGTGCAGCTTCCACTTTTTCACCAAGTAGGCAACTTGGTTGTAGGGAAAATAATTTATGTCAAGAACATGTATTCGGGGATGTGGATGCCATATGAAAACTCTAGGCA
>NC_041388.1:641485798-641504056 GCF_002162155.2 Triticum dicoccoides | reverse complement strand
AGAGAGAGAGAGAGAGAGAGAGAGAGAGAGAGAGAGAGAGAGAGAGAGAGAGAGGGCTTTTAACCAAACTAGATGAAACCCCGCGCGTTGCTGCGGGACATATTCAATCGACACCAAAGCCAACATTGGGTTGTCGATGCAATAAAATAGCCAACATGATCCTATATTAGTAAAGGAAGCATGGGAGAATTAAGAACTCAAACAACATATGTATGAAATATCACACATGAACTATTTTCGTGTGGAAACTATTATATCCAACAAACGAATGGCAAAGAAACACCGATGAGGTTGTCGGTCTCACCCATATCTCCAAAGGAACTACTCAAGGATCATTTTCCTTACCTCAAGATAACTCAACAGTTCCATTTTGTATGTGGAATTGCACATTGTGTATACTTGCGAACTTTATTTCCTACAATAGATAAGTAATTTTCTGCAATACAATGTTGATTGAATGATGCAAGGAGTGAATACCTTGTATTGCAACTTAGGTTATCCTCCATGTCACAAGTATGATTCAATCTAAGAGAGCAGGAACAAATTTAATTGCTTAAGTGAAACATCATTGGATATTATTGAACACTGGAAATAAAACTTACAATATAATAAAAGATGATCTCTCAAAACAATTTAAATAACATAATCCCGGACATCTCAGTTCTCACATGAAATTCTGGTGCAGCACTGCCACCATAATACTTTCTCTCACTTAAAATGTTGATCTCTCCAAATGGCGATGCTTTGTGGCACAAAGTGATAATTTTTTTCAAGGGGTGGAAATTCCATACCAGACTAACAATCGACTTAGAAACCCAATTTATTGTCTTTAGTTAACTGAATATTTTCAAATGGTGTGGAGCATTAGAACTTCCATCTTCACTTATAATCTTGAATAAAGAATGAAAAAAGGTTGTTTTTATGCTTACATAATATCTATGGAGATGCATTTTCCTCTTTGACCTTCCATCTCACCAGGCATGAAAGAATAACAACTCGAAACAGTAACAGAACACAGAAAGAAATTACGATGCAAAAACCGAACAAACATGCGGATTCCAGAGTGGACACACATCAGGACGCATAGTCTGGTGTAACGCAGCATACCACACATTCGGTAGACGTCGGCAACATCAGGGCACGACCGGCAACAGCAGCGCACGACCACCACGGCCAGCCACGGGATTGAAGCTGTACTGAGGCGTGCAGGCCACATGATACTGTGAGGCAGATGTACATGCACTCGTGAGTCACAAATTCAACAAAGACAAAAGGATATGTACCACCGCTGAGTTTGGAGAAACAGACGGCAATATTTTTCTTGCGGGTGTACACAAAAGGAAGCACAAAAACAAACAGAGTTTAACTACCACGCGCCGCATTTAAAACTTACCCAGCAGACAAATCTGTCGAGCTATTGGTGGCACACGAGAGCCTTCTCCATTTGTTCAGACAGCCCTGCGTTTCTTTCTCGGTTTTTTCTTTACGTAAGATCGCTATTATGCCCTCCTTCATCTTCCTCGATAGTCTCAGGCCCTAGCCCTTGATAACCATTGGCATGGAGAATGAGAGTCCAGACGCTGGCTACCAGCCTACCCTGCCGACGCAGCCACCCAAGCACCTTATGGAGCACCTTCTCCGCAACGTCTTCCGCCGTGTCGGCGCATCCCGCCAGATCCCAGAGCCCTCACCTTCGTCTTCTCATCCTACAAAATGCGGCGGGGCATATTGTCGGTGTCAAAACCAGCAGATCTCGGATAGGGGTCCCGAACTGTGCGTCTGAGGATCGAAGGTAGTTTACCCAGGTTCGGGCCCTCTTGATGGAGGTAATACCCTACGTCCTGCTTGATTGACTTTGATGAGTATAGTGGTTACAAGAGTTGATCTACCACGAGATCGTAATGGCTAAACCCTATATGTCTAGCTTGTATGATTATGATTTTCTCTATGGACTAAACCCTCTGGTTTATATAGACACCGGAGGGGGCTAGGACTGTACAAAGTTGGTTTATAGAGAAAGGAATCTTCATATCCGAATGCCAAGCTTGCCATCCACGCAAAGGAGAGTCCCATACGGACACGGGGGAAAGTCTTTTATCTTGTATCTTCGCAGCCCATTAGTTCGGCCCATGTTACATTGCCCAGACGCCTGAGGACCCCTAATCCAGGACTCCCTTAGTAGCCCCTGAACCAGACTTCAATGGTGATGTATCCGGCATGCAGATGGTCTTCGGCATTGCAAGGCGGGTTCCTCCTCCAAATACTTTAAAGTAGTTGATCAACAAGAACTATGTCCGGATCTGTTTAACAGGTTAATCCTCCATCGACAATTTTTTCAAGCGGAACGTCACGCTTAGCTCTGCTATCATTTCGAACCGTTTTGGGCCTCCCGCCTCGCGTTTTAACACGCAACTCCTTATCGACACGTCTTTTCAAAGTAGAGATCGTGTCCCCTTATTGCGGGATCCTTATCAATACGAGTTTTGGTAATCCAACCGTGTTGTTCGCATGATCCCTTGGGAACAGGCGAGTTTTAAGGCTCAAGGGAGGGGGACGCTTGATATTCACAGTCCATATAAGTGGATAGAATCTAACTCTTCTGTCCCATGCCTCATTCTCTCTCTGCCTCCCCATCCTCGAGCTCCAGTGCCCTAGTTCCAAGCTTTTCTCCCCTCCACAACTCCTCCGACCATGGCCGGCTCTCAGGGCAAGTGTATGGCTTCCTCCGTCACGGAGGAGAACATCAAGGAGCTTTGGGAGGCGCGTTATCTAACCGCGGAAATCAAGCATAGGCTTCCTGATCCGGTGCAGGTCATCCCCACTCCGGAGCCCAGCGAGAGGGTGGTGTTCATCCCCCACTTCCTCCGCGGACTCGGATTCGCCCTCCACCCCTTTGTGAAGGGTCTCATGTTCTACTACGGGCTAGATTTTCACGATCTGGTCCCAAATTCGCTCCTCCACATCTCGGCGTTCATCATCGTGTGTGAGGCCTTCCTCCGCGTCCCTCCACACTTCGGCTTATGGCTCAAGATTTTCAACGTGAAGTCGAAGGTGGTCGATGGGCAACACGCGGATTGCGGTGGCGCCATGGTGAGCAAGCTCCCCAAAGTCAACTGGACAAAGGGAGTCTTTGTGGACACCGTCAGGATATGGCAACAGGAATGGTTCTATATCACAGAACCCCGCGGCCCTAAGTGGGCAGTCGCTCCAGCCTTCAGATTCGGACCCCAGGTAAGGCTCACATCCTGGACCGACAAGGGTCCGGACTGGGGGTCGGTCAATGAGGTGTTGCTGCTGCAGAAACGCGTCCAAGGCATGATAGCGAAGGACATTACCCTCGCTGATGTGATCCAAGTGATGATGATCCGCCGAGCACTTCCCTGCCAGCGGCGGCCCCTCAAGATGTGGGAGTTCAATCCGGAAGGGCCGTGGCCCCTGCAACGGTTCTTCGCTACAACGCATAAGGGGATCTAGAAGCTGCTTTTTAAGAAGCAGAAGTTGTGGCCAAAGTCATCGGACGACACGAGCCTCGACTGCCATCATCCAGCCTCCAAGGTAAATTCTAAAACCTCCGAACACCAATTGGTGCGTCCATCCGAAGGAGAAGTATTGAGTAGTCCATCTCCAAATAGGTTTGGACCAAGAGGGCGGAGCAGATCTGGTGTCCGGCTCTGCTCCCCGAAAACCCAGCTGATCCTCTGCTAATGAGGATGCTGGTCCTGGCTCCATACCAGGTGCCAGTAAAGAAGGACAAGAAGAAGAAGAAGAAAGAGGAGGGCGCTTCGGACGCAATGTCCGGAGAAGCTGATGCCTAGTACTCTCACGAAGGCGACAACGACGACGAGGAGGAGGAGGAAGAAGAAGATTCTCCCCGCAAGGGCAAGAAGAGGGCGGCCTCCGAAGACTTGGAGGCCGAAGCATCCAAAAGGGACAAGATTACCCTCTCTGATGACTCAGAATCAGACGCCGAGGTCATGCCGAAGCACCGTCGCCGGACCAAGCCCCAAGCCAACTCGTAAGTACCCTGGGATTTTTTTCACATACATCCAATCTCTATGGAGTGTGGTGATAACTCTAAGTTCTATTTTTTACTCCGGCCCGTAGTCTCCCCCAGCAATCCTCGTCCTCGGGGGATCTGTCGCCGGAGATGATGGAGAGCGAATCGCCTCCTCTAGCTTCCCCGCCACAAGGCGGATGACACCAATGTGTCATCGCATAGGCCCTCCCCGGGCCTCGAAGAGACACGAGGGGGGGGTGTGATTTACCAGCGTCGGAGGGCAACACCTCGGCTGCCGAAGGACTGGGGGGTACGCCCCCCACGGAGACCGGTGACGGGGGCCCTGGTCAATTCGACCCACAGCCGCATACTACTCTGGAGACCCATACGGCTCCGGAGTCTAGTGAGAGACCCCCTGCAGGGGAAGGGGGAGCGGCTTCCTCTGTTAATCCGGAGGCGCCGAATACCACGGCGGACGCACTGCAAAGTGCATCCGTCTTGGATGTGTCGGGGAACGTAGTAATTTCAAAAAATTTCCTACGCACACGCAAGATCATGTGATGCATAGCAACGAGAGGGGAGAGTATGATCTACATACCTAGTAGATCGACAACGGAAGCGTTTGGTTGATGTAGTCGTACGTCTTCACGGCCCGACCGATCAAGCACCGAAACTACGGCACCTCCGAGTTTTAGCACACGTTCAGCTCGATGATGATCCCCGGACTCCGATCCAGCAAAGTGTCGGGGAAGAGTTCCGTCAGCACGACGGCGTGGTGACGATCTTGATGTACTACTGCAGCAGGGCTTCGCCTAAACTCCGCTACAATATTATCGAGGACTATGGTGGCTGGGGCGCCGCACACGGCTAAGGAAAAGATCACGTGGATCAACTTGTGTGTCTCTGGGGTGCCCCTACCTCCGTATATAAAGGACTAAAGGGGGGAGGCTGGCCGGCCAAGGAGGGCGCGCCAGGAGAGTCCTACTCCCCCTGGGAGTAGGATTCCCCCCCCCCCAATCCTAGTTGGAATAGGATTCGCGGAGGGGGGAAAAGAGAGAGAGGGGACGGCCCCCTCTCCTTGTCCTATTCGGACCAAGGGAGGGGAGGGGCGCGCGGCCCATGAGGGGCTGCCTCTTCTCTTTTTCACTAAGGCCCATAATGGCCCATATAGCTCCCGGGGGGTTCCGGTAACCTCCCAGTACTCCGGTAAAATCCCGATTTCACCCGGAACACTTCTGATATCCAAACATAGGCTTCCAATATATCAATCTTTATGTCTCGACCATTTCGAGACTCCTCGTCATGTCCGTGATCACATCCGGGACTCCGAACAACCTTTGGTACATCAAAATGCATAAACTCATAATATAACTATCATCGTAACCTTAAGCGTGCGGACCCTACGGGTTCGAGAACAATGTAGACATGACCGAGACACGTCTCCGGTCAATAACCAATAGCGGGACCTGGATGCCCATATTGGCTCCTACGTATTCTACGAAGATCTTTATCGGTCAGACCGCATAACAACATACGTCGTTCCCTTTGTCATCGGTATGTTACTTTCCCGAGATTCGATCGTCGGTATTCCAATACCTAGTTCAATCTCGTTGCCGGCAAGTCTCTTTACTCGTTCTGTAATACATCATCCCGCAACTAACTCATTAGTTGCAATGCTTGCAAGGCTTAAGTGATGTGCATTACCGAGAGGGCCCAGAGATACCTCTCCGACAATCGGAGTGACAAAACCTAATCTCGAAATACGCCAACCCAACATGTACCTTTGGAGACACCTGTAGTACTCCTTTATAATCACCCAGTAACATTGTGACGTTTGGTAGCACCCAAAGTGTTCCTCCGGTAAACGGGATTTGCATAATCTCATAGTTATAGGAACATGTATAAGTCATGAAGAAAGCAATAGCAACATACTAAATGATCAGGTGCTTAGCTAATGGAATGGGTCATGTCAATCAGATCATTCACTTAATGATGTGATCCCGTTAATCAAATAACAACTCATTGTTCATGGTTAGGAAACATAACCATCTTTGATTAACGAGCTAGTCAAGTAGAGACATACTAGTGACACTTTGTTTGTCTATGTATTCACACATGTATTATGTTTCCGGTTAATACAATTCTAGCATGAATAATAAACATTTATCATGATATAAGGAAATAAATAATAACTTTATTATTGCCTCTAGGGCATATTTCCTTCAGTCTCCCACTTGCACTAGAGTCAATAATCTAGATTACACAGTAATGATTCTCACACCCATGGAGCCTTGGTGCTGATCATGTTTTGCTCGTGGAAGAGGCTTAGTCAATGGGTCTGCAACATTCAGATCCGTGTGTATCTTGCAAATCTCTATGTCTCCCACCTGGACTAGATCCTAGATGGAATTGAAGCGTCTCTTGATGTGCTTGGTTCTCTTGTGAAATCTGGATTCCTTTGCCAAGGAAATTGCACCAGTATTGTCACAAAAGATTTTCATTGGACCCGATGCACTAGGTATGACACCTAGATCGGATATGAACTCCTTCATCCAGACTCCTTCATTTGCTTCTTCCGAAGCAGCTATGTACTCCGCTTCACATGTAGATCCTGCTACAACGCTTTGTTTAGAACTACACCAACTTACAGCCCCACCGTTTAATGTAAACACGTATCCGTTTTGCGATTTAGAATCGTCCGGATCAGTGTCAAAGCTTGCATCAACGTAACCTTTTACGATGAGCTCTTTGTCACCTCCATATAGGAGAAACATATCCTTAGTCCTTTTCAGGTATTTCAGGATGTTCTTGACAGCTGTCCAGTGATCCACTCCTGGATTACTTTGGTACCTCCCTGCTAGACTTATAGCAAGTCACACATCAGGTCTGGTACACAGCATTGCATACATGATAGATCCTATGGCTGATGCATAGGGAACATCTTTCATATTCTCTCTATCTTCTGCAGTGGTTGGGCATTGAGTCTTACTCAACTTCACACCTTGTAACACAGGCAAGAACCCTTTCTTTGCTTGATCCATTTTGAACTTCTTCAATACTTTGTCAAGGTATGTGGTTTGTGAAAGTCCAATTAAGCGTCTTGATCTATCTCTATAGATCTTAATGCCTAATATGTAAGCAGCTTCACCGAGGTCTTTCATTGAAAAACTTTTATTCAAGTATCCCTTTATGCTATCCAGAAATTCTCCATCATTTCCAATTAGTAATATGTCATCCACATATAATATCAGAAATGCTACAGAGCTCCCACTCACTTTCTTGTAAATACAGGCTTCTCCAAAAGTCTGTATAAAACCAAATGCTTTGATCACACTATCAAAACGTTTATTCCAACTCCGAGAGGCTTGCACCAGTCCATAAATGGATCGCTGGAGCTTGCACACTTTGTTAGCTCCCTTTGGATCGACAAAACCTTCTGGTTGCTTCATATACAATTCTTCTTCCAGAAATCCATTCAGGAATGCAGTTTTGACATCCATCTGCCAAATTTCATAATCATAAAATGCGGCAATTGCTAACATGATTCGGACAGACTTAAGCATCGCTACGGGTGAGAAGGTCTCATCGTAGTCAATCCCTTGAACTTGCCGAAAACCTTTTGCGACAAGTCGAGCTTTGTAGGAAGTAATATTACCGTCAGCGTCAGTCTTACTCTCGTTGATCTACGAGGTTCAGTAGTATCTTGTTCTGAAGTTTCATGATCATCATCATTAGCTTCCTCACTAACTAGTGTAGGTGTCACAGAAACAGTTTTCTGTGATGTACTACTTTCCAATAAGGGAGTAGGTACAGTTACCTCGTCAAGTTCTACTTTCCTCCCACTCACTTCTTTCGAGAGAAACTCCTTCTCGAGAAATTTTCTGAATTTAGCAACAAAAGTCTTGCCTTCGGATCTGTGATAGAAGGTGTATCCAATAGTCTCCTTTGGATATCCTATGAAGACACATTTCTCCGATTTGGGTTCGAGCTTATCAGGTTGAAGCTTTTTCACATAAGCATCGCAGCCCCAAACTTTTAGAAACAACAACTTTGGTTTCTTGCCAAACCACAGTTCATAAGGCGTCGTCTCAACGGATTTTGATGGTGCCCTATTTAACGTGAATGCGACCGTCTCTAGAGCGTACCCCCAAAACGATAGCGGTAAATCAGTAAGAGACATCATAGATCGCACCATATCTAGTAAAGTACGATTACGACGTTCGGACACACCATTACGCTGTGGTGTTCCGGGTGGCGTGAGTTGCGTAACTATTCCACAATTTTTCAAATGTACACCAAACTCGTAACTCAAATATTCTCCTCCATGATCAGATCGTAGAAACTTTATTTTCTTGTTACGATGATTTTCAACTTCACTCTGAAATTCTTTGAACTTTTCAAATGTTTCAGACTTATGTTTCATTAAGTAGATATACCCATATCTGCTCAAATCATCTGTGAAGGTGAGAAAATACGATATCCGCCACGAGCCTCAATATTCATCGGACCACATACATCTGTATGTATGATTTCCAACAAATCTGTTGCTCTCTCCATAGTACCGGAGAACGACGTTTTGGTCATCTTGCCCATGAGGCACGGTTCGCAAGTACCAAGTGATTCATAATCAAGTGGTTCCAAAAGTCCATCAGTATGGAGTTTCTTCATGCGCTTTACACCGATATGACCTAAATGGCAGTGCCACAAATAAGTTGCACTATCATTATCAACTCTGCATCTTTTGGCTTCAACATTATGAATATGTGTGTTACTACTATCGAGATTCAACAAGAATAGACCACTCTTCAAGGGTGCATGACCATAAAAGATATTACTCATATAAATAGAACAACCATTATTCTCTGATTTAAATGAATAACCGTCTCGCGTCAAACAAGATCCAGATATAATGTTCATGCTCAACGCTGGCACCAAATAACAATTATTTAGGTCTAATACTAATCCCGAAGGTAGATGTAGAGGTAGCGTGCCGACTGCGATCACATCGACTTTGGAGCCGTTTCCCACGCGCATCGTCACCTCGTCCTTAGCCAATCTTAGCTTAATCCGTAGTCCCTGTTTCGAGTTGCAAATATTAGCAACAGAACCAGTATCAAATACCCAGGTGCTACTGCGAGCATTAGTAAGGTACACATCAATAACATGTATATCACATATACCTTTGTTCACCTTGCCATCCTTCTTATCCGCCAAATACTTGGGGCAGTTCCGCTTCCAGTGACCAGTCTGCTTGCAATAGAAGCACTCAGTTTCAGGCTTAGGTCCAGGTTTGGGTTTCTTCTCTTGAGTAGCAACTTGCTTGCCGTTCTTTTTGAAGTTCCCCTTCTTCTTTCCTTTGCCCTTTTTCTTGAAACTAGTGGTCTTGTTGACCATCAACACTTGATGCTCCTTCTTGATTTCTACCTCCGCAGCTTTCAGCATTGCGAAGAGCTCGGGAATAGTCTTATTCATCCCTTGCATATTATAGTTCATCATGAAGCACTTGTAGCTTGGTGGCAGTGATTGGAGAATTCTGTCAATGACGCAATCATCTGGAAGATTAAATCCCAATTGAATCAAGTGATTATTATACCCAGACATTTTGAGTATATGCTCACTAACAGAACTGTTCTCCTCCATCTTGCAGCTATAGAACTTATTGGAGACTTCATATCTCTCAATCCGGGCATTTGCTTGGAATATTAACTTCAACTCCTGGAACATCTCATATGCTCCATGACGTTCAAAACGTCGTTGAAGTCCCGATTCTAAGCTGTAAAGCATGGCACACTGAACTATCGAGTAGTCATCAGCTTTGCTCTGCCAGACGTTCATAACATCCGGCGTTGCTCCTGCAGCAGGCCTGGCACCCAGCGGTGCTTCCAGGACGTAATTCTTCTGTGCAGCAATGAGGATAATCCTCAAGTTACGGACCCAGTCCGTGTAATTGCTACCATCATGTTTCAACTTTGCTTTCTCAAGGAACGCATTAAAATTCAACGGAACAACAACACGAGCCATCTATCTACAAACAAGCATAAACAAGCAAGATACTTATCAGGTACTAAGTTTCATGATAAATTTAAGTTCAGTTAATTTACTTAAAGAACCCCCACTTAGATAGACATCCCTCTAATCCTCTAAGTGATTACGTGATCCAAATCAACTAAACCATGTCCGATCATCACGTGAGATGGAGTAGTTTCATTGGTGAACATCACTATGTTAATCATATCTACTATATGATTCACGCTCAACCTTTCGGTCTCCGTGTTCCGAGGCCATATCTGTATATGCTTGGCTCGTCAAGTATAACCTGAGTATTCCGCATGTGCAACTGTTTTGCACCCGTTGTATTTGAACGTAGAGCCTATCACACCCGATCATCACGTGGTGTCTCAGCACGAAGAACTTTCGCAACGGTGCATACTCAGGGAGACTTGATAATTTAGTGAGAGATCATCTTATAATGCTACCGTCAATCAAAGCAAGATAAGATGCATAAAAGATAAACATCACATGCAATCAATAAAAGTGATATGATATGGCCATCATCATCTTGTGCTTGTGATCTCCATCTCCGAAGCACCGTCGTGATCACCATCGTTACCGGTGCGACACCTTGATCTCCATCGTAGCATCGTTGTCGTCTCGCCAAGCTTGTGCTTCCACGACTATCGCTACCGTTTAGTGATAAAGTAAAGCATTACAGCACGACTGCATTGCATACAATAAAGCGACAACCATATGGCTCCTGCCAGTTGCCGATAACTCGGTTACAAAACATGATCATCTCATACATTAAAAATCAGCATCATGTCTTGACCATATCACATCACAACATGCCCTGCAAAAACAAGTTAGACGTCCTCTACTTTGTTGTTGCAAGTTTTACGTGGCTGCTACGGGCTTAAGCAAGAACCAATCTTACCTACGTATCAAAACCACAATGATAGTTTGTCAAGTTGGTGCTGTTTTAACCTTCGCAAGGACCGGGCGTAGCCACACTCAGTTCAACTAAAGTTGGAGAAACTGTCACCCACAAGCCACCTCTGTGCAAAGCACGTCGGGAGAACCGGTCTCGCGTAAGCGTACGCGTAATGTCGGTCTGGGCCGCTTCATCCAACAATACCGCCGAACCAAAGTATGACATGCTGGTAAGCAGTATGACTTATATCGCCCACAACTCACTTGTGTTCTACTCGTGCATATAACATCAACATATAAAACCTAGGCTCTGATACCACTGTCGGGGAACGTAGTAATTTCAAAAAATTTCCTACGCACACGCAAGATCATGTGATGCATAGCAACGAGAGGGGAGAGTATGATCTACATACCTAGTAGATCGACAACGGAAGCGTTTGGTTGATGTAGTCGTACGTCTTCACGGCCCGACCGATCAAGCACCGAAACTATGGCACCTCCGAGTTTTAGCACACGTTCAGCTCGATGACGATCCCCGGACTCCGATCCAGCAAAGTGTCGGGGAAGAGTTCCGTTAGCACGACGGCGTGGTGACGATCTTGATGTACTACTGCAGCAGGGCTTCGCCTAAACTCCGCTACAATATTATCGAGGACTATGGTGGCTGGGGCGCCGCACACGGTTAAGGAAAAGATCACGTGGACCAACTTGTGTGTCTCTGGGGTGCCCCTGCCTCCGTATATAAAGGACTAAAGGGGGGGAGGCTGGCCAGCCAAGGAGGGCGCGCCAGGAGAGTCCTACTCCCTCTGGGAGTAGGATTCCCCCCCCCCTCTCCTTGTCCTATTCGGACCAGGGGAGGGTAGGGGCGCGCGGCCCATGAGAGGCTGCCTCTTATCTTTTCCACTAAGGCCCATAATGGCCCATATAGCTCCCGGGGGGTTCCGGTAACCTCCCGGTACTCCGGTAAAATCCCGATTAGGCTTCCAATATATCAATCTTTATGTCTCGACCATTTCGAGACTCCTCGTCATGTCCGTGATCACATCCGGGACTCCGAACAACCTTTGGTACATCAAAATGCATAAACTCATAATATAACTGTCATCGTAACCTTAAGCGTGCGGACCCTACGGGTTCGAGAACAATGTAGACATGACCGAGACACGTCTCCGGTCAATAACCAATAGCGGGACCTGGATGCCCATATTGACTCCTACATATTCTACGAAGATCTTTATCGGTCAGACCGCATAACAACATACATCGTTCCCTTTGTCATCGGTATGTTACTTTCCCGAGATTCGATCGTCGGTATTCCAATACCTAGTTCAATCTCATTGCCGACAAGTCTCTTTACTCGTTCTGTAATACATCATCCCGCAACTAGCTCATTAGTTGCAATGCTTGCAAGGCTTAAGTGATGTGCATTACCGAGAGGGCCCAGAGATACCTCTCCGACAATCGGAGTGACAAAACCTAATCTCGAAATACGCCAACCCAACATGTACCTTTGGAGACAACTGTAGTACTCCTTTATAATCACCCAGTAACGTTGTGACGTTTGGTAGCACCCAAAGTGTTCCTCCGGTAAACGGGAGTTGCATAATCTCATAGTTATAGGAACATGTATAAGTCATGAAGAAAGCAATAGCAACATACTAAACGATCGGGTGCTAAGCTAATGGAATGGGTCATGTCAATCAGATCATTCACTTAATGATGTGATCCCGTTAATCAAATAACAACTCATTGTTCATGGTTAGGAAACATAACCATCTTTGATTAACGAGCTAGTCAAGTAGAGGCATACTAGTGACACTTTGTTTGTCTATGTATTCACACATGTATTATGTTTCCGGTTAATACAATTCTAGCATGAATAATAAAAATTTATCATGATATAAGGAAATAAATAATAACTTTATTATTGCCTCTAGGGCATATTTCCTTTAGGATGAGCACCACATCCTAATGGGTATGGTGGCTGAGAAGATTCAGTCTCCCAAGAGCGGGCTGAACGAAGCCTTCTCCAGCCTGCTAGCAGGCTTCGAGGTACGCAATGTAATATTTTTGATCATTTTTACGAGAAATATGCTTGTATATAGACAGTAGCCCCTGAGACTCTGTTCGGTACTTTGAAAGAAAAGCGAGCGAAGATCAATAGTCAGTTGTCAGGTGGTAACATGCTATTTTATTTGGATTAAAACAGGCTTCCCTGTTAGCGGTGACTGCCCAGTCAGCGGAAATTTCCGAACTCAGATGGAAACTAGAGTGAGCTGATGAGGACCTAGTCCTTGTTAACAAGCGGCTCGACCAGGCGCAAGGTATGGGATACTCTTATTTTATGCCTGTTTATGCCCGTGTTCTATGGAATTTCCAGAGCTGCAATGTGTGTGTTTGTGCAGATGGTGCTACCGCGGTTGAAACCCTCAGGGGTGAGCTTACCCTAGCCAAGGAGCAAGCTAGGGTAAGCAAGGCGTTCGCTGATAAAGCGGTTGCGGACTTAACGGCCGAATAGGCCGCTTAGCGCCGTTTTGAGGAACGGGTGACCGAGGCAGAGCAGAAGCTGAAGGACACCGCCCGTAAGTGTGAGTCCTTAGAAGAGGAAAATAAGGCGAAGGGGACCGAACTCGCCAAGGCCCTTCAAGACGCCAAGCAGGCACGGTACGAGTCCTGCGCGGTGCGTGAGGAAATCCATCAAGCCGGACAGATAGCGGCTGGTAAGCCCTTTCCATTAGAGGATAAATTTGGGTATCAGGGGTATGCCTTGCTTAATCGACTATGGAGTTCTCCAGGCGCATATGCGGATCTGCCGAAGAGTGCTGCGGATGCCGCCCAATTCTTCCGGGCCCAAGAGGGGTACGCAACGGAGAAGCTTTTCTGGTCGCAGTTTGCGGGGAGGAGTGTCCTGCACTGCTAAATGACTAGATGGCACAATGGGCGAAGCTGCATAAGATGTCCAGCGCGGCCACGAAGGACATCATAGTCTGGTCGTGGCCGACCGAAGCTATTCCAGACAGCTACTTCGGCCTTGTGCGGCGTCTCTTCAATGCGCTGCCCTGAATCGACACCGTCAAGAGGTGGTCCTGCATAGAAGGAGCGCGAATGGCCTTCGCCCGTGTTAAGATGCACTAGGAGAAGATGAAGGCCGAAAAGGTGGCAGTTGAAGGCCCGCCCAAAAGCAAGGACCATCGCACACCAGAGCGCTATTTTGAGGACATACTAAAAGGTGCCCGCCTTGTAGAAGGTCAATGCTCGAAGGATGTAGTGTTCGAGTGAACGAGTCTGAACTATTCGGGAGTTTGTATATGAACTAAGGCTTTTGTAATATATTCATGCATTTATGAAGGGTTTTATCCTCCTGTGCGGCCGTTTTTATATCTAAGAGTTCCTAGCCGTCGGCTTCAACCACCATGTAGATACTACTAGGGTGTTCGAAATTGCGCATGACAACACTTATCCCAACGTCTTTGTCCATGAAGGAGATGTTAGCGCGGTGAACCAGGCAATCAGACTATGCCGTTTTATTGCTCTCACTTAGCCATAGGAGTTTGACGACGGGTCTACAAAGTAGCCCCTGGTGTATACGCGGCTATCCCAATGCGGATGCTTTGCATATGTGACCGGAGAACAGTCCTTCGTGTAATACGGAAAATATCGCTAAAGATTTTAATAAGTCATCGAGCGGCTGACAGCTCTTGTCGCATCATGACAGTCAGTTTTCGGCTTTCTCTACTGAGGTGCTTAACCGGACGAACCGGAAACACAATCGCAGTAGTTCTCCCTTTACTACCCTAGCCGATCAGACGGAACGTAAGGTAGCAAACGCAGGAGCCGGGTAACCCAACTATTGACCAAAGACATGATTCAGAGTCGATGCATATAGTGCTGAGCTCGGGATGCTGAATTGTGCTATAAAGCTGTTTGGACTTTTTGTTTGGCAACACATGTGTTGCCATATAGATCCCCTGGCAATTTATGCGGAGGTGTGTGCGTGAGACAAGTAAAGAGACGGAATAAAGTCTATAAGTAAAGATAATACCGAAGAAGAATTTTGTTTACTGGAGTCTGGTTGATACGAGAAAACATAATCTCACAGAGGGTACCATAATCACCAAGGTCATTTTACATGCCGGGGGTCTAAGTCTAAGGAAAAAGGCTTTATACAAGTTCTTGAGTGAGGTTGTGCTCTACGAAGTCCTTTGCACCTTCCTGCCGCACGTCTGCGCCGCTTTCGCCTGAGTAAGAAAAGATTCCTTGAGAGGAATGGTTTTCAACTATTTGTACGGAACTGGGCTCGGAGAGAGTCCTTGTGAGTCCGTAGGATGAGCAGGTTTTGACGCACCTGTGGTAAAAGATAAAAAAATTAAAGAAAAGGGGAAGGTCGTATAGGGTCAAGCCGTACTATAGGCCTGTTCATATTGTGCCTCTGCTAATGCCCAAGGTACTTTGAGTGTGTAATTATGCACGCGTGGTACAGTTTTTGCGGATATACATGGCGATTGATGGAGGCAAAGCTGCTAATCTAGCTCTGGAATTGCCGAGCTGTTAGCATGTAGAATTGGCCGGCCTTGTGTAATAGAGTCGCGCGGCTTAATAGCCGATGAGGTGTGCGGCTTGACAGGGCCGCTTTGTACTTCGGCCACAATGGCTGCGGTATGCTCCTTAGTACGGGGGGAGCATTCCCTATTTCCGTTGATTGTAATGACGCCGCATGGACCGGGCATCTTAAGCTTTAGATAGGCATAGTGCAGTACCACATTAAAGCGAGCGAAAGCGGTTCGTCCGAGCAGTGCGTGATAGCCGCTGTGGAACGGGACGATATCAAAGGTCAAGTCTTCTCTTCGGAAGTTGTCCGGCGATCCGAAGACGACTTCCAGCATGATTGAGCCCGTGCAGCAGGCCTCTACACCAGGTATTCCTCCTTTAAAGGTAGTTTTAATGGGCTTGATTCTTGACGGATCGATGCCCATTTTTTGGACAGTGTCTTGCTAAAGTAGATTGAGACTGCTGCCGCCGTCCATGAGGACTCGCGTGAGATGGAATCCATTGATGATTGGATCGAGGACCAGAGCTGCTGAACCTCCATGAACGGATACTGGTTGGGTGGTCCTTTCAATCGAAGGTGATCGGGCAAGTCGACCATGGGTTGAATTTTGGGGCGACCGGCTGTATGGCGTAGACGTCCCGTAATGCGCGCTTGTGCTCCCTCTTAGGGATATGTGTGACATATATCATATTCACTGTTTTTACCTCGGGGGAAATTGCTTTTGTCCCCTAGTGTTCGGTTGACGAGGCTCTTGGTCATTGTCCTTGCTGGGCAACCCTTTCCCCTTCTGTTCGGCGTTGAGTTTGTCGTCCTGTTTAAAGACCCAACAATTTCTGTTGGTGTGATTGGCGGGCTTATCGGGGGTGCCATGAATCTGGCAAGGCCGATCAAGTATTCGGTCTAAACTGGATGGGCTATCTCTATTTTCCTTGAATGCCTTTTTCCGTTGACCGGGTTTGGAGCCACTGAATCCGGCGTTGACCGCCGTGTCTTGGGTTCCTTCGTTATTGTTTTGGCGCTTGTGTTTGTTGCATCGTGGCTTGCCATTGCCGTCCCTGGGTTCAGAGGTGCTATTACTTCTACAAGCAAGCCAGCTATCCTCTCTCGTGCAAAAGCGGGTCATAAGTGCGGTAAGGGCTACCATGGACTTCGACTTTTCTTGGCCGAGGTGTCGGGCGAGCCACTCATCTCGGACGCTATATTTAAAGGCCGCAAGGGCTTCGGCATCCGGATGCTACCTCTTGAGCACCACGTTGGTTTTCCCTTGAAGAGGAAAGTTTGATGCAGTAAAGCAGCAAGCATTTCCCTCAGTTTTTGAGAACCAAGGTATCAATCCAGTAGGAGGCCACGCACGAGTCTCTCGCACCTACACAAACAAATAAAATCCTCGCAACCAACGCAATAAAGGGGTTGTCAATCCCTTCACGGTCAATTACGAAAGTGAGATCTGATAGATATGATAAGATAATATTTTTGGTATTTTTATGATAAATATGCAAAATAAATAGAGCAAAATAAAAACCGCGCAAGAAATAGCTTGTTAACGGGAGATTAATATGATGGAAAATAGACCCGGGGGCCATAGGTTTCACTAGTGGCTTCTCTCGAGAGCATAAGTATTATGGTGGGCAAACAAATTACTGTTGAGCAATTGACAGAATTGAGCATAGTTATGAGAATATCAAGGTATGATCATGTATATAGGCATCACGTCCGAGACAAGTAGACCGACTCCTGCCTGCATCTACTACTATTACTCCACACATCGACCGCTATCCAGCATGCATCTAGAGTATTAAGTTCAAAAGAACAGAGTAACGCTTTAAGTAAGATGACATGATGTAGAGGGACAAACTCATGCAATATGATATAAACCCCATCTTGTTATTCTCGATGGAAACAATACAATACGTGCCTTGCTGCCCCTACTGTCACTGGGAAAGGACACCGCAAGATTGAACCCAAAGCTAAGCACTTCTCCCATTGCAAGAAAGATCAATCTAGTAGGCCAAACCAAACTGATAATTCGAAGAGACTTGCAAAGATAACCAATCATACATAAAAGAATTCAGAGAAGATTCAAATATTGTTCATAGATAAACTTGATCGGTCTCAACAAACACACCGCAAAAGAAGATTACATCGAATAGATCTCCACAAGAGAGGGGGAGATCATTGTATTGAGATCCAAAAAGAGAGAAGAAGCCATCTAGCTAATAACTATGGACCCGAAGGTCTGAAGTAAACTACTCACACATCATCAGAGAGGCTATGGTGTTGATGTAGAAGCCCTCTGTGATCGATGCCCCCTCCGGCGGAGCTCTGGAAAAGGCCCCAAGATGGGATCTCACGGGTACAGAAGGTTGCGGCGGTGTAATTAGGGTTTTGGCTCCGTATCTAGTAGTTTGGGGGTACATAGGTATATATAGGAAGAAGAAGTACGTCGGTGGAGCAACATAGGCCCCACGAGGGTGGAGGGCACTACTGGAATCAGCTACTTTGCCATCAGCCAGCTCTTTGCCGTCTGCTCACAGACGGCAAAGAAGCTCTTTGCCATCAGCTACCCAAAAGCAGATAGCAAAGAAACGCCGGATGGCAAAATAGGCCTTTGCCATCAGCCATCTCTTTGCCGTCAGCCAGCTGACGGCAAAGATTCATTGCCGTGAGCTGGCTGACGGCAAAGAGAGAGGTGGCCCCTACCGCCAGCCCGTTTAGAAAAAACTTAACGCCCCACCTCTTTGCAGGCAAAGAGGGATAAATGCGGACGGCAAAGAGCGGCGGACGG
>NC_041388.1:641451067-641484407 GCF_002162155.2 Triticum dicoccoides | reverse complement strand
ACACCCCGACAACCGACCCCCCGACCCCGAAACAGCACCCCGACCCCGACACGGCACCCCGACACCGACAGGACATCCCGACCACCGACACCTCCCGAAAAGGTGTTATTTGGCCTTCCAAAGGCCGACGGGGTCATATATTTGTGAATTATTAGTTAGGTCATATATTTTTCAATTTTGTTATAAAAAACATCATATATAATTGTGTTAATCGTGTAGTTCTAAATGTGCAGTTGTTTCATCGCTGCGAGGTTTGGTGTTCGACGATCTCGCCGTGCGTTTGACGAGCTCTGCCCCTTCGTTCGTGGGTGAGCACAAATGACAAGTCCTCCTCCCCCATTAATTATTTGATCTATTCCGATGAAACTTGATAGCTAGCTATATATGTGTCTTGGATCATCAGTATGCGTAACCAATATGTGTCTCCCGTTCGAAAGCGTCATAGTTATAAATATGCATGCATTTGCATATTTATAACCTTGATTCTTTCGATTTGTCCAACGCTATCCATGGACAGCCCGAGTATGTGTAGATTGGGTTTGTTTTCCCATATGCTTTGCTCCAGATCCGACGCATATATTTCGTCAGTGCCTCCCCTGTTGTTCTCCGGGTACACATCCTCTCTGTTTATTGCAGAGACGTGTATCAGGAGAACAGCGAGGAGCTGCTGCCGAAATTTTGCGTCGGATCCGGAGCATAGCATGGGAAAATGAACCCAATCTACACATACACGGGTGGGATTAGGACCTATCATTACCTATTAGAGTGTAGGTTGCATGGACGTAATAAAATTGACAAAGTAGATCAACTGATGAATATATACATGGTGAATTACATATATAATTGTTGTGTGTCCAGTAGCTCTGAAAGTCAAGATGAGTGACCGTGCTTGGATGTATACCGGTCACACTGGTCAGAACAAATGGAGTGCTGAATGGTTCACAAAAACTAAGGGGTTTGTGCAAGCCGCATTTGCAAATGGCCAAAAGAAAACCTGGTGCCCCTGTTTCTGGTGCGGCAATTGGGAAAAGAAGACAAAGGCTGAAATGGGCAAACACCTGCAGAAGAGTGGTTTTACGCCCGATTATACGGTGTGGACATTTCATGGTGAGTCTTCCCAACGTGACCGAGCTGAGGTGGATCGTCGTCGCACCGACGAGCATGGTACCGGGATGGAAAACATGGTGCAAGGCTATGATGATGCTCGGGATTCGGACGAGGAGATGGAGGAATCTGCAAAGGCCTTCAATGAAATGTTGGAGTCTTCGAAACGTCCGCTCCACGAGCACACTGAGCTTTGTCAGTTGGATGCCATCTCACAAGTAATGGCTCTGAAGGCTCAGTTCAACTTGGGCAGAGAATGCTATGACGCAATTATGACAGTATTTGGACGCTTTCTACCCAAAGGCCATGTAATGCCTGCAAACCTGTACCAGTCGGACAAAATCCTCCGTGCACTAAAGATGCCCTATGAGAAGATGCATGCCTGTGAGAAAGGATGTGCCTTATTTAGGCTTGACTATGTGGACTTGAACTATTGTCCCGTTTGCAAGTCTTCCAGGTATATTGTGGTAGACAACGGTATGAGTGAGAAGACACAGACCAAAATCCCCGTTAGTGTTCTTCGGTATATGCCAATCGTACCAAGACTTCAACGTCTTTTCATGGTCAAAGAGACGGCCAGACAGATGACATGGCACAAAACAGGCAAAAGAACCGAACTAGATGCAGATGGGAATCTGATGATGGTACAAACATCGGATGGTGTTGCATGGAAAAAGTTTGATGAATTACATGCTGACAAAGTGGCAGATCCGAGGCATCCTCGAGTCGGCATCAGCACGAATGGGTTCAGTGTGTTTGGTATGACGGCATCCCAATACAGTTGTTGGCCCGTATTTGTCTTTCCACTCAATCTCCCCCCCGGACAGATTATGCAAAGAAAGAACATTTTCCTGACGTTGATAATTCCAGGACCCAACTATTCGGGCAAAAATATGAATGTGTACATGCAGCCGCTTAAGGACGAATTGCAAGAAGCCTGGGATAATGGGTTCAAGACATACGACGCCTTTAGCAAACGGAACTTCATAATGCGTGTCTGGTACATGTACTCGACGCATGACTTGCCGGCGTATGCGCTATTCGTTGGCTGGTGTGTGCATGGAAGGTTCCCGTGCCCCACATGCAAGGGAGCTCTTGAGTTTCGTTGGCTTCAGGCCGGTCGCAAGTTTTCTTGCTTCGACATGCATAGACAGTTCCTGGATCCTCGCCATAAGTCCAGGAAAGACAAGAAGAACTTCATCAGGGGTAGAGTTGTCAAAAAGTCTGCACCACCTGCATTGACAGGCCAACAGACCCTGGATCAGTTAAACGCTCTCGAGCCAGATCCACAACGTCCAGGGTAATTCAAGGGGTATAATACTAAGCACGCGTGGACTCACAAAACATGCTTATGGGATCTGCCTTACTTCAAAGACCTCCTTTGCCCACACAACATCGACGTGATGCACACTGAGAAGAATATCGCTGAGGCACTTTTTGGTACATTGTTCGGCATAGATGGGAAGTCAAAGGATAATACTAAGGCTAGAGTCGATCTGGAGGCGCTATGTGATAGGCCGTTACAAAACAGGAAAGAACCGAAAGGAAAGCAGAACTGGACGAAGCCAAAGGCATGGTTCAATCTTGGAAGGCAGCTATGAGGGAAATTCTCTTGTGGGTGCAACAGCAGTTGATGTTCCCCGATGGGTATGCAGCGAATCTAAAGAGGGGAGCGAATCTTGATAAACTGAAGATATTTGGTCTCAAGAGTCATGATTGGCACATATGGATTGAGCGGGTAATGCCGGTGATGTTGCGTGGCTTCATCCCTGAGGATGAATGGCTAGTACTGGCAGAACTCAGCTATTTCTTCCGTGCTCTTTGTGCGAAAGAACTATCGCCTGGCGTGCTAGAAGAAATGGAAGAGTTGGCACCGGAGTTGATCTGCAAGTTAGAGAAGATCTTTCCACCGGGCTTCTTTAATCCAATGCAGCATTTGATTTTGCATCTCCCGATCGAGGCAAGATTGGGGGGGCCGTGCAAAATCGTTGGTGCTACCCAACTGAGAGGATGCAGAAGACGCTTTGAGAAAAATGTAAAAATAAACGTAGAATTGAAGCATCGATGGCTGAGGTATTCATCACAGAGGAGGCGGCAAACTTCGTAACAGCGCATTACAAAGCCAAAAATCGTCATTTGCATAATCCGAAGCCTCGGTACAATGCTGACGAGCCTAAAAAGGGTGGATGCAACCTCAGCCTATTCAAAGGGAATCTCGCACCAACTAGTGTTTCACATCCAGTATCTTTGGATAACGAAGAATGGTGGACCATTTCGTTGTATATCTTCAACAACCTGATAGAAGTGCGGCCGTACATCGAGTAAGTTCTCGGTACATTGTTTCGCAACTTCTATTTCCTTTGAACTACTCTTATTCCTGGATATGTCATACCGTCGATACGTCGCCATATTCTCGTATGGAGCGGAGATCCAAAAGGATTACGTCGAAGAGTATGAGCTTCTCGCAAAGCAAGGAGGTGGCTATCCCGGTTTCATCTCTTGGTTCAAACAAACAATAATTTCTATTAGACAATTTCATTTCATTCGCTAATTTGTGCATTATGCAACAATCCTTTCATATTAAACTTGTAGGCTAATTCAGAGTCTATGGACACCGAATTGAGACAAGTCGCTAATGGTTTTGACTATAAGGTTCGTTCATTTGATAAGTACGACATCAACGGGTATCGCTTTCGTACCTATGGCAAAGAGCTATCTATGGCCGACCGTAAGGAGGTACCGAGTATTATGGGAGAGTTGAAGCAATTTATGAACTTCTATTCTATGGTGAAAACCCACCGAATGTCGTAGTCTTCAAATGTTATTGGTTTCAGCCGAAGGAGACTAGAAGGACTCATGAACATATAGGGCTAGTTGAAATCAACCAAAGCACTCATTTAGATGTTCCTGATGTCTATATTATGGCTCAACAGGCGACCCAAGTATTCTATCTACCGTGGGCCTGCCAAACTAATCCAAATCTGAAAGGTTGGGATGTCGCTTATGAAGTGCCGCCACGTGCTAGACTTTCTCCCCCAAAGGAAGAGGATTATGAACCTCACATTAACCCAGACACATATGAAGGAGAATTCTTCCAAGAGACAGGTCTTTCCAAAAAGCGTTTCAAGAACCACTATACTTCACCCCAAAACATTGAAGTAGACAGCGACAATGAATCCGACATCACCCCAGAGGAGGAACAAGAAGAGCCAGAACAAGAAGAGGTTACTACTGCGGATGACCTGTCAATGCTTGACCGATTACGTCAAGGTGGCCTTGCACATGTTGATGCCAATGAACCCTATGAGCCCATCATTGATTATAGTGATGATGATGATTATGCATTTATTGATGATACTGATCGAGATTATTAGTAGTGTCAGGTATTCAATTTTTTTATGTTGTACTTGATGATGATACACTTAAGTGATATACATATTATTATTCATGTCGGTACTTTTTTTATGTTGTACTAATTTCGTTTATTCTTTGTCATGGCAGGTGTTGAAAGATGGTGGGCGCTGGTCGGGAGCGCGCCGAGGCCCCTTCTTCGTCGGTGCGTGGTGCGAGGTCTTCCATTCCACACGCACCTCTCCGCCGAGCGTTGCTGGACAGTATGGCGACACCGCCGGGCCCTTCTTCGTCGACCGCGGTGCCCAGCAGGGGACGAGGTAAGAAGAAGAGAGGAGTTGGAGCACGTGGTCGCGGGAGAGGAGGTAGGGTGACTCGTACGGTGCCTTCCTCGCCACCGCCCCCAGCTGTTTCACCCGAGAACATGACTGCTAGGGTGGGCTCGTCTAAGGAGGAGGCTGCACGGACTCCGGTCCACGAGCCTCCGGTCCACGAGTCTTCGGCCCACGAGCCTCGGGTCGACGGGCCTTCGGCCCATGAGACTTGGGCCCACGAGACCCCGGAGGAGCACACGTCTGGATGGGGTACCTGGCCGGGTCAGCCTGAGCATGGCGGGGAGCCGAGTGGCCATGCTGATGATGGCGGGGAGCCGACTGATGAGGAGGGGGAGGAGGGGGGCAACGTCTACCAGCGTGGTGCTACACGGCTCCCGTCCATGCCGGTGACCCGCGAGCAGAGGTGGTTGATTTTCCCTGATGGGGAGAGGTACGTAAGTGCATTTAATATTTTTGTACCTTCTGCATTCACGTTTCTTCAAATAACTAATGCGTTGGCCTTGTCATGCTGCAGGGGTTGGGACCACCATCATAGTGTCCGCCGGCCCAACTCCGTCCTTGGAGTTCTTTGCCGACAAAACTTCTCGGGGTTTGTCACGTTGCCTGGTGAGGGTCGGCTTCCAGAGCTTGGATTGAGCTGGGAGCACTACGTGGCTACCCGGGCCCCGCCGGATGAGATTATCGACGGTGTCGTGTGCGACACGAGGGCAGACATGGTGATCAGAAAGTTCTGGGTAATTTCTCCTTTACACATTTAAAAATCTTCAACTAGCTAGTTATTAATTGTACTAATAAATATTGTCTCATTTGATTGCAGACATTCTACAGGTGTGAGGAGGGATACGAGGAGGACGCGGCACATGTTATCGAGAACGTCTGCAAGCGCCTACTCTAGAACTTACGGCACGAGGCTCGGGTGTAGGCTGTTCGAGACTACTACGCCTTGCGTGGTATCAAGAAGACCAAGCCGGCGTGCCGCGATAAGTTCCTGAGTAAGGAGCAGTACATGAAGGTAATTCTTAAGGCCTTCTCTACTTAAGTTCCTTCATTTAGTAATTCTTAGCCGTAGCGCTCAAGTTTCTATTTGCTAACTTAGGCGCCTCCGAGATGGTGTGCGGATCGGATGGATTGTTGGGAGGTGTTGGTCGATGAGTGGTGCTCAAAACAATGGCTAGCCCTCCACAATGAGGCCAAGGACAAACGTGCCCAAATGGAAGGTGTGCCACACCATCAAGGCAGCTCCAACTTATATCAGTTCGGGCGCAACTGGGTATGTGGTTTGCTTCATGATTCATGCAATTCATTCATCATGCTAGCTTGAGCCCTTTAATTACTAATTTTCATTGTTTCTCTCTTTCAGGCACGCTACAATAAGGCGGATAAGGTGCCAGAGGTGTATGACCTGTATGCCATGGCCCACACTGCCTCTTTCAAGAAAGTCAAGGCTTTCTCTCAGTCTGACCTCGATGATGCAAACAACTTCACCAACATCTCCTCCCACAACAAGCTCGTGAGATATAGAGATGAGGGGAAGGCGAGGAAAGGGGAGGACTTTAACCCGAGCCAGGGTCCCATTGATCCAGAGCTGTTGATGATATCTGGTGGCGGGAGGTCCCATGGCTCCATAGCCATTGGAGATGGACTTATCCGTTGTCCTAGCACTCTCCCAGAGATCAAGGCGCGCCAGTCGAGCTCCGCTCCTGAGATAAGGCCTCGTGAACGGCCAGTGCAACTCGCCATCAAGGTTAGTGATACGTACTCAGTTATCTTTCTCCATTACATTCTGTGCGCTTCCATCAATGATTACAAATGGTCATGTGAGTGGTGTTGCAGGCTGCTATACAGAGTGAGAGAGATAGAACGGAGAAACTTCTGGCGGAGGCGGCGGAGAGGCAGCGGGAGTTGGAGGAGAGGACGACAAAGATGATGGAGGAGGAGAGGGCACGGAATGACATGCAGGCAAGGGCCATGTACGAGCTCCTTGTGGTAAGTTTCTTCTGCAGATTAGCCAAAACATTCATGTAGTGTTTGTCTCATTACTAACTAGTATGACTGAGTTGTCAAAACCAAATGTGCAGTCTGTGTGCGAGAAGACAGGTCAGACCGCTCCGCCGATGCCAGTGATTGCTCCTGGGACCACGGTGAGTTTTATTTGAATGGACATTACTTGCTAGTCTTAACATTTGAGTGTCATCATGCTAACAAGACATTGGAAATGATCTTTGGTGCAGCGTAACTCCAGACAAGCATCACACGATCCTTCTCCATCTACCGACACGAGCCACCCCGCTCCTACACCTCCTGGATCTTGGTAAGTTTATCTAGTGTTTTGCTTAACACATGCATAAAGACCTAGATTTAGCTTTATTTCCTCCAATGCTTACCATAATGACCTAGACTTAGCTTCTTCTCCTCCAAAATGACTTAATAAGCTTACTGACCTCCAAAACCATCCATTTTACCTAAGTTAGCTCTAAAACGATCTATACTTAGCTTACTTATGTCAAAAATTGCATAATTAGCTTAGTTAGCTCATAGACGATCCATTTTACCTAAGTTAGCTCTAAAATGACGCATTTTACCTAGGTTAGCTTATAAATGATCCAGTTCATCCAAGTTAGCTCAAAAATGACCCATTTTACCTAGATTAGCTCCTAAATGATCCATTTTACCTACGTTAGCTTTAAAATGACCCATTTCACCTAGTTAACTCCAAAATGACCCATCTTACCTAGGTTATCTCATAAACGATCCATTTCAACTAATTTAGCTCATAAACGATCCATTTCACCAAGTTAGCTAAAAAACGATCCATTTCACCTAAATTAGCTCTTAAATGATCCATTTCACCTAAGTTAGCTCAAAAAGATCCATTTCAACTAAATTAGCTCATAAATGATCCATTTCACCTAAGTTAGCTAAAAAATGATCCATTTCAACTAAGTTAGCTCATAAATGATCCATTTCACCTAAGTTAGCTAAAAAACGATCCATTTCACCTTAGTTACCTAGAAAACAATCCATTTGACCTTAGTTAGCTCATAAACGACCCATTTCAACTAAGTTAGCTCATAAATGATCCATTTCACCTTAGCTAGCTCATAAACGACCCATTTCAACTTAGTTAGCTCATATATGATCCATTTCACGTAAGTTAGCTCATAAATGACATACTCTTCTTGTTCTAGTCTTCTTCTTGTTCTAGTCTTCTTGTTCTACTCTTCTTGTTCTAACTTTCTTACTTTTCATTTTGCAGATCTCATTCACTTGACGAAAGCTTGCATAGATGGAGCGCTCCTTATCCCTTTCTCTGTTTCTTTTGTATCGTTGAACTATGCATGTATCGTTGGATGAAACTATTGTAATATATATGGTTGGATGCCTCTATGTTGAACTTGTTATGTATGATGGAACTATGTATGTAATATATATGGTTGGATGATGAAGTTATGTGTTGGATATCTTATATGTTTGCTCTGTAATGGCCTTTTGAAATATATCTATATATGTCATATATATTTGTGATGAAAATTGTTGGATTTAATAAAAAAACAGATAAAAGAGCCAATATGCAGGCTCTTTGCCGTCTGCCACCGACGGCAACGGGCTCTTTGCCGTCTGCCGCGGACGGCAAAGAAGACACGTGGCATCCAGCTGTGCTTCCTGGAAGCTGACCCATTTGGTCAGTTTGCCTACAGTGGCAGACGGCAAAGACTTTGCCATCAGTGGCAGACGGCAAAGAACCTGCCATGTAGTGACGTGTAGATGACATCATACGGCGGACGGCAAAGACACTAGAAATTTTGCCGTCAGCGGCAGATGGCAAAGGCCTGCCGTTAGCCACTTAACGGACTGACAGCGCAATTATTGCCGTCCGCTCTCTTTTCCGTCCACGGCAGACGGCAAAGGCCCTTTGCCGTCAGCCGCCAGGAAGCAGACGGCAAAGTAGCTGTTTACCGTAGCCAACTTTGCCAGAGCCTTTTGCCATCCGCGGCTGACGACAAAGGCCTTTGCCGTTCGCCGTTCATGCCTTTGCCGTCCGCCGTGGCAGACGGCAAAATAGTTGATTCCTGTAGTGGGGTGTGCCTGGGGAAGGGGGGGGGGTAGGCGCGCCCCCTACCTCGTGCCTTCCTAGTTGCTTTCTTGACGTAGGGTCCAAGTCCTCTGGATCACGTTCGTTCCAAAAATCATGTTCCCGAAGGTTTCATTCCGTTTGGACTCCGTTTGATATTCTTTTTCTGCGAAACTCTGAAATAGGCAAAAACATCAATTCTGGGCTGGGCCTCCGGTTAATAGGTTAGTCCCAAAAATAATATAGAAGTGTATAATAAAGCCCAATAATGTCCAAAACAGAATATAATATAGCATGGAACAATAAAAAATTATAGATACGTTGGAGACGTATCAAGCATCCCCAAGCTTAAGTCCTGCTCTTGCTCGAGTAGGTAAATGATAAAAACAGAATTTTTGATGTGGAATGCTACTTGGCATAATTTCAATGTAATTCTCTTAATTGTGGTATGAATATTCAGATCCGAAAGATTCAAGACAAAAGTTTAATATTGACATAAAAATAATAATACTTCAAGCATACTAACTAAGCAATTATGTCTTCTCAAAATAACATGGCCAAAGAAAGTTATCCCTACAAAATCATATAGTCTGGCTATGCTCTATCTTCACCACACAAAGTATTTAAATCATGCACAACCCCGATGACAAGCCAAGCAATCGTTTCATACTTTTGGTGTTCTCAAACTTTTTCAATCTTCATGCAATACATGAGCATGAGCCATGGACATAGCACTATATGTGGAATAGAAGGGTGGTTGTGGAGAAGACAAAAATGACGATCATCACACTTTTATTTACTTACAACTCAACAATTACAACTCAATACTTAGAACAAAATATGACTCTATGTGAATGCCTCCGGCGGTGTACCGGGATGTGCAATGATGCATGAGTGACATGTATGAAAGAATTATGAACGGTGGCTTCGCCACAAATACGATGTCAACTACATGATCATGCAAACAATATGACAATGATGAAGCGTGTCATAATAACAGAACGGTGGAAATTTGCATGGCAATATATCTCGGAATGGCTATGGAAATGCCATAATAGGTAGGTATGGTGGCTGTTTTGAGGAAGGTATTTGGTGGGTTTATGGTACTGGTGAAAGTTGTGTGATACTTGAGAGGCTAGCAATGGTGGAAGGGTGAGAGTGCGTATAATCCATGGACTCAACATTAGTCATGAAGAACTCACATACTTATTGCAAAAATCTACAAGTTATCAAAACAAAGTATTACGCGCATGCTCCTAGGGGGATAGATTGGTAGGAAAAGACCATCGCTCGTCCCCGACCGCCACTCATAAGGAAGACAATCAATAAATAAATCATGCTCCGACTTCATCACATAACGGTTCACCATACGTGCATTCTACGGGAATCACAAACTTCAACACAAGTATTTCTCAAATTCGCAAATACTCAACTAGCATGACTCTCAGATCACCATCTCCATATCTCAAAACAATTATCAAGTATCGAACTTCTCATAGTATTCAACACACTCATAAGAATTTTTTTACTAATCTTGAATGCCTATCATAATTAAAGAAAATAACCACACTGTTTTGTACGACTCTCAAAATAATATAAGTGAAGCATGATAGAAAAATTGTTTCTATAAAACAAATCCACCACCGTGCTCTAAAAGATATAAGTGAAGCACTAGAGCAAAAACTATATAGCTCAAAAGATATAAGTGAAGCACATAGAGTATTCTAATAATTTTCAAATCATGTGAGTCTCTCTCAAAAGGTGTGTACAGCAAGGATGATTGTGGCAAACTAAAACGCAAAGACTCAAATAATACAAGATGCTCCAAGAAAAACACATATCATGTGGTGAATAAAAATATAGCTCCAAGTAAATTTACCGATAGGCAAAGACGAAAGAGGGGATGCCTTCTGGGGCATCCCCAATCCTAGGATTTTGGGTGTCCTTGAATTTTACCTTGGGGTGCCATGGGAATCCCCAAGATTAGGCTCTTGCCACTCCTTTTTCCATAATCCATCAAAACTTAACCCAAAACTTGAAAACTTCACAACACAAAACTCAAAATAGAAAAACTCGTGAGCTCCGTTAGCGAAACAAAACAAAACACCACTTCAAGGTACTGTAATGAACTCATTCTTTATTTATATTGGTGTTACACCTACTGTATTCCAACTTCTCTATGGTTTATAAACTATTTTACTAGCCATAGATTCATCAAAATAAGCAAACAACACACGAAAAACAGAATCTGTCAAAAACAGAACAGTCTATAATAATCTGTAGCAAACCAAACTTCTGGAACCCCAAAAATTCTAAAATAAATTTCTGGACTTGAGGAATTTATCTATTAATCATATGCAAAACGAATTAACTAAATATCACTCTCCAAATAAAAATAGCAGCAATTCTCCTGAGCACTAAAGTTTCTGTTTTTTACAGCAAGATCAAAAAGACTTTCCCCAAGTCTTCCCAACGGTTCTACTTGGCACAGACACTAATTAAACACAAAAAACACAACCAAAACAGAGTCTAGATAAATTATTTATTACTAAACAGGAGCAAAAATCAAGGAATAAAAATAAAATTGGGTTGCCTCCCAACAAGCGCTATCATTTAACGCCCCTAGCTAGGCATAAAAGCAAGGATAGATCTAGGTATTGCCATAATAATAGGATAGATCATGAAAACTCATTTCATATTCTCTACGTTCAGCAGCAAGTTTTCTTTGAGGCAAGCAAAAGTAATCAAAAGGGCTAAATTTAATGGACAGAAGTCCCCAAGATCAATTTTGGGAGGTATAGTTTCCTCCTTTGGCCCTTCATATTGCACAACCAATTTATCATTATAAGCATTCTTTTGACAAAACTTCATGAGCCTATACTCGAGAGAATATCCTAGCTCATTATTTCTAATAGCAAAATCATTATTAAGTTCGAAAATTATGTCAACTAGAACATTGGTAGGAACCTTTTTTCTATGGTTCTCATTAAAAGCAACATAGTCTAAAGATTGAAAATGCATTATTTCCTCTTGATCAAAGATGATTGCCTCTATGGGAGGACGGCAAATGTCAACCCTATAGTGCACAAAGTTTTCTTTGGCCTCTTCTATTATAAATCGGAACTCATGAGCCAAAAAGATAGTAGCGGCACGCTTAACAGAAGAATGCTCAATATTAGAAAAATTCTAGGAAAATCCTTTTTATGCAAGGATGCATGTGCATAAATTGCCTTTCAAGTTTAACTAAAAGCATGGCATAGCGTCCGCAAGACTACTAATTCTATGAAGAATAGAACTACCCATAGAAGGAAAAGCACCGGCACAAGTAAAGAAATCTTGGACAACTCATTTTCCAATAATATTACGACTACCGATTCAGAATTTTTTTGTATGTAAGATAGGGGGTTCTTCAGCGGGAGCATCAGAATTTTTGCATGTTATTATTATTGTCCATATCAACAATAATATCCCAAATTTTAGACATAACGGCAGAAAGTGCGGGGAGCAAAAGAAATAGGGAGGCGAACAGAAAAGAGAGGACGAATAAAATGGGAATGATGAAGTGGGGCAGAGGAAAACGAGAGGCAAATGGCAAATAATGTAATGTGAGGGATAAGAGTTTATGATGGATACTTGGTATGTCTTGACTTGTGCGTAGACTCCCCGGCAACAGCGCCAGAAATGGCTCGTTGTCTGGAGTCAAATCTTGACTTGACTTGGCGCGAATCTCCCCGGCAACGGCGCCAGAAATCCTTCTTGCTACCTCTAGTGGAATCCTGATTTATTCTTTCATTAACTATGGGTTCCTTCTCCTTAATATTTTTCAAAGTGACTCCTACTTTAGATCCATATTGAGTAATTTGGTTGTGGATCTTTTTATCCAAATTTTTAATTAACTCTATGGTAGCAACTTTATTTTCAATAATTTCAAGTCTTTGAATTACATTCTCCAAAGTTAACATAGTTCCATTAACCAAAAGAGGGGGTGAGCCAACAAATCTATCATAGCATTATAAGAATCAAAAGTATGGCTACCCAAGAAATTCCCTTCGGTAATGGTATCAAGGATATATCTGTGCCAAGGAGTAGCGCCTACATAAAAATTGCGGAGAAGAACGGAAGTAGATTGCTTCTTGGTAGATCTATTTTGAGCATTGCAAATTCTATACCAAGCGTCTTTTAGATTTTCTCCTTCCCTTTGCTTAAAATTAAGAACTTCATTTTCGAGAGACAACGGAGAAGATAGGGGACTAGCCATAACGACAAGCAAGCGTTCCAACACACAAGCAAACAAGAAACGGGCAAAAAGAGGCAAATAGGGAAAGAGAAGGAGGACGGAGAGAGAGGGCAAACAAAACGGCAAGGGTGAAGTGGGGGAGAGGAAAACGAGAGGCAAATGGCAAATAATGTAATGCGGGAGATAAGGGTTTGTGATGGGTACTTGGCATGTTGACTTTTGCGTAGACTCCCTGACAACGGCGCCAGAAATCCTTCTTGCTACCTCTTGAGCACTGCGTTGGTTTTCCCTTGAAGAGGAAAGGGTGATGCAGTAAAGCAGCGTAAGTATGTCCCTCAGTTTTTGAGAACCAAGGTATCAATCTAGTAGGAGGCCATGCACGAGTCCCTCGCACCTACACAAACAAATAAAATCCTCGCAACCAACACAATAAATGGGTTGTCAATCCCTTCACGGTCACTTATGAAAGTGAGATATGATAGATATGATAAGATAATATTTTTGGTATTTTTATGATAAAGATGCAAAGTAAATAAAGCAAAATAAAAATGGCGCAAGAAATAGCTTGTTAACAAGAGATTAATATGATGGAAATTATACCCGGGGGCCATAGGTTTCACTAGTGGCTTCTCTCGAGAGCATAAATATTATGGTGGGTAAACAAATTACTATCGAGCAATTGACAGAATTGAGCATAGTTATGAGAATATCTAGGTATGATCATGTATATAGGCATCACGTCCGAGACAAGTAGACTGACTCCTGCCTGCATCTACTACTATTACTCCACACATCGACCACTATCCAGCATGCATCAAGAGTATTAAGTTCAAAAGAACAGAGTAACGCTTTAAGTAAGATGACATGATGTAGAGGGATAAACTCATGCAATATGATATAAACCCCATCTTGTTATTCTCGATGGCAACAATACAATACGTGCCTTGCTGCCCCTACTGTCACTGGGAAAGGACACCGAAAGATTGAACCCAAAGGTAAGCACTTCTCCCATTGCAAGAAAGCTCAATCGAGTAGGCCAAACCAAACTGATAATTTGAAGAGACTTGCAAAGATAACCAATCATACATAAAAGAATTAAGAGAAGATTCAAATATTGTTCATAGATAAACTTGATCATAAACCCACAATTCATCAGTCTCAACAAACACACCGCAAAAGAAGATTACATCGAATAGATCTCCACAAGAGAGGGGGAGATCATTGTATTGAGATCCAAAAAGAGAGAAGAAGCCATCTACTCCCTCCATCCGGGTTTATTAGACCAAAAGACAACTTCTCGTAGACCAAGACACATAGTAATTTGCTCATATTAATTCTTTCATGTCACTCCCAATGCACTCACTCACATGCATGCAGCCAATGAAAAAGCACGCATGAAGTGTATTAATTTTTCATCCATGACACCAACAACAATGGCTTCCAATGCAACCAATGAAATGGTTGCATGCATGCACCTTTCCAAAGCGGGGCCTTACAAAAGGGGACATGCTTGTGATGCTGAGAGGCCTAAAAAACCCAGACAGAGGGAGTAGCTAATAACTATGGACCCGAAGGTCTGAAGTAAACTACTCACACATCATCGGAGAGGCTATGGTGTTGATGTAGAAGCCCTCCGTGATCGATGCCCCCTCCGGCGAAGCTCCGGAAAAGGCACCAAGATGGGATCTCACGGGTACAGAAGGTTGTGGCGGTGGAATTAGGGTTTTGGCTCCGTATCTGGTAGTTTGGGGGTACGTAGGTATATATAGGAGGAAGAAGTATGTCGGTGGAGCAACATGGGCCCCACGAGGGTGGAGGGTGCGCCTGGGGGGGGGGGGGTAGGCGTGCCCCCTACCTCGTGCCTTCCTGGTTGCTTTCTTGATGGAGGGTCCAAGTCCTCTGGATCACGTTCGTTCCAAAAATCACGTTCCCGAAGGTTTCATTCCATTTGGACTCCGTTTGATATTCTTTTTCTACGAAACTCTGAAATAGGCAAAAACAACAATTCTGAGCTGGGCCTCCGGTCAATAGGTTAGTCTCAAAAATAATATAAAGGTGTATAATAAAGCCCAATAATGTCCAAAACAGAATATAATATAGGTTGGAACAATAAAAAATTATAGATACGTTGGAGACGTATCACCGGACAATCCACAATCTGGTTCTTTTTGATTAAGAACCTGGTCCAGAGCTACCGGGCTGATTCTCCGGGTTGCTGGATTATGTTACTAAGATCATCGGCGTATGGGGGCCGAACATAGGTACCTTGGAAGTTGTCTCTGAATGCGTCCTCCAAGTCTTCCCAACTACCAATAGAGTTTTCTAGTGGGCTGTTTAGCTAGTGCCGTGCTGGCCCCTTGAGTTTTAGGGGGAGATACTTGATGGCATGTAGATCATCACCGCGTGCCATGTGAATGTGGAGAAGAAAATCTTCAATCCATACCACAGGATCTGTTGTGCCATCGTATGATTCGCTGTTGATGGGTTTAAACCCTTCTGGGAACTAGTGCTCCATTACCTCATCGGTGAAGCATAGGGGGTGTGCGGCGCCTCTGTATCAGGCAACATCACGGTGTAGTTCGGATGAAGTCCGTATGCGGTTTTCGGCCCTGGTGGGGTTGTGTTTGTCGTGCCAGGCCTGATGGCCATCTTGTCGCTCTTGGGCACGCCCCCTTGATCCATAGATTGACATGGTCTAGCCGACTCTATTGTCCAGGTCCTGACGTAGGTCATAAGTGTATCCTCGAGCTGTTGTTTCTCTCCTTTTACGGCGTGGTTGTGCGGGCTGGTGTTCGGCTTGAGTTGTCATTCTGTCCCGGCCACATGGTGGTCGGTCAGGTCCATCAGCCGCGTTACGCGTGGGTGGTATGGGCTCCAGCGCCTCATCATCGAATTGGGGTAGCAGTTTACGCTTCGGGTAACTCTTTGTTGGACGTTCGAGGCCGTATTCTTCAGCTGCCAGGATATTAGTCCATCTGTCATTGAGCAGATCTTGGTCAGCTTGAAGTTGTTGCTGCTTTTTCTTTATGCTTCTTGAAGTGGATATTAGCCGTCGCTTAAATTTCTCTTGTTCGAGGGGTTCCTCTGGCATGATGAAATCTTCGTCGCCGAGGCTCACGTCGTCCTTGGAGAGTGGTACATAGTTGCTATCCTCTGAGTCTTCGTTCCTTGCTTGATCGTCAGGGTCAATTTGCCCGTCCTCCCAATCATCTTGTTCGGATGTTGGTTTCATGGGGTCTTCTTGGTCTTCGGCGTCCTCCGGAGTGTCATTGTCTCCGGTGCCGATATTGCTGTCTTTTCCGCGACGCGATTTAGAGCGGCGCCGCTGACGTTGATGCTTTGGTGGTATCTCAGGAGGTTCGTCCTTGACTGGATCCTTCTCATCATCGTCGTCGCCTTCTTTAGGTGTGCCCACCATGTACACGTCGTATGAGGAAGTGGCCATCCAGCATCCTGTGAACAGCGGGTTTTGGGCTTGCTCCTCTCTGGCATCATCGTCCATACAGTCGATGTCTTCGGAGGCGTAGTTGAGCATGTCGGTTAGATCCTCGACAGTGGCTATAAAGTGGGTGGCAGGTGGGAAGTACAATTCCCTATTTTCAGCCCCTGGTCCGGGCTGGGCGCAGTTCGAAAGCGGTTCCTCTTTGATGGCGAGGGATCACATTAAGTCTAGAGCCTCGTTTAAGAGCGATGTTTGGATGGGGACCAAAGTTCCCTGTCCGAGCTTGCATGACGCGGACTTCGAGGGTTTGGAGCTAGTGTCCGGAGAAGAGCCCGACTTTGTGATGACTGCCGGTGGCGCTATCCTCTCGGGTTCTCCAGTGTTGGGCTCTATAGCCACAGAGAGTCCATCGGGCTCTAGACTCCCGTCTTCAAACCTGGTGACGCGCTCTGGATCTAAGGCCGGAGCGGTGGTTGGAGCCACGAACCCTTGGAATATCAAGTCTCCTCGGATATCAGCGACATAGTTCAGATTTCCGAAACTGATCTGGTGACCAGGGGCGTAGCTATCGATCTGCTCCAGGTGGCCAACCGAGTTGGCACGCAGTGCGAAGCTGTCGAATACAAAGATATAGGCAGGGAGAAAAATCTCCTTCCCGACAGCATTGTTGTAGATGATCGACGGAGCCATCGAGCCTTTCGACGATGGCACAGTGGAACTCTCAATGAAAGCACCAATGTCGGTGTCAAAGCTGGCAGATCTCGGGTAGGCGGTCCCGAACTGTGCGTCTAAGGATCAAAGGTAACAGGAGACAAGGGACACGATGTTTACCCAGGTTCAGGCCCTCTTGATGAAGGTAATACCCTACGTCTTGCTTGATTTACTTTGATGAGTATAGTGGTTACAAGAGTTGATCTAGCATGAGATCGTAATGGCTAAACCCTAGATGTCTAGCTTGTATGATTATGATTGCCTCTATGGACTAAACCCTTCGGTTTATATAGACACCGGAGGGGGCTAGGGTCATACAAAGTCGGTTTATAGAGAAAGGAATCTTCATATCCGAACGCCAAGCTTGCCATCCACACAAAGGAGAGTCCCATCCGGACATGGGGGAAAGTCTTCTATCTTGTATCTTCACATCCCATTAGTCCGGCCCATGTTACATAGCCCGGACGCTCGAGGACCCCCTAGTCCAGGACCCCCTCACATATCACCCACGATGAGGAGAACTTCGTCTGCTCCTTGCGCAAGGCCCACCACAACATCCCACCACTCCTCGATCTCTACCCCGACGACATGCACCGTTGGCTCAACTTCATTCCCACCACATCAGGTGCGATGAATATTCAGGCCCCACCGTTGGCCTCTTATGGTCGCCCACCACCCGGTTACCATGGCTAAGGCTACACCCACGATCACATGCTCCTTCAAGCCACGAGCGATGACGACAACTAAGGCAAGCTCCTTTGTGTTGGATCCACTAACCGGCGAGCATAACCTCATTCTGTCGTGCCTAGTTTCCTTCAGGGACAGGGCTGTGGTGTTGCACTGGTCTGCAAATCCAATCATTGCCACTCGTCATCAACCCATGCCGTCTTCGCGTAGAGCGAGTGCATGGCTACATGCCTGTTGGCTGCTGGCACCGCCCATGGATGGCGCCCATCCACACCTTTGTGTGCATCTATAGCTCTGTGACTGGAAGCTAGGGCAGCCTCCCAATAGCCACCATGAGTGCGAGGTGCTTGTTCAATTCAAAGCCGAGCGTGTGGCCCGGAATGGAGCCACTGTGTTTTGATGACCGGGAAGTGCAGCAACTTGCTAGAATTTCGCCTGGAGACAAAGAGACTTCTATTGATGGAGACACCGGATGTTATTGAGGGCAATGACTTTGGAGGGAGAATTTTCTAGCCGAGCCGGTTTCTACCAATGTCTTGCTAGCCAATTAAAATGTGCGATGTGTTCATGTACACATATCAGATACAAAGTATTTCATTCATTTTCTTTATCATATGTTATTTATCCTTTCTTGCTGCAGAACCACCCACTGTTTTGGTGCAAAACTTTGTTGTACTCAATATATTTTATTCTTTTTCCCCACGGTCCATCCACAAATACTTTTAGATTGATCCTAAAATTTAGAACACTTTAATATTCGAATCAATGATCCGATTTACAATCTATTTGCAGATTTGTGTTCGTGACATTTAAATCTTTAAAACAAGATTGATCTTGGACATGTTTTGAAGAAGTTTAAACTACAATTTGATATCATAATGAAACTTATGTGACATACATGATGATACATTATGGAAACTAAAGTGAAAAAATAATGAAAACATGCAAAAGGGAATGTAGTAAACCATAATGAAACTTATATCAAACTGAGATGAAATATAATGCATTGTGGAATGAAACAATAGCAAACACCAGCAATGTATGACAATATGTAAAACTTGCAATGACATGGAAATCAAATTATATAGAAATATGTGGAAAGAACACTTTTACAGTGTAGCCCAACCATGAAAGATAATTTAATAAAATGATATGAAAACTTATTTGAATACTCTAAAAAATAGAAATGAAATAGTTCTGAAACCCGAAATGAAAAGCCAATGAAAACCTGTAATTCAAAAATAATTAGTAATGTAAAAATACAATGAAACACAAATGAACTAGTTTCATATAAGCTCAATATTGTTTCAAAATTTTAATTTGATTTTTTTGGTAAGTGTTCAAAACTGGTCTCGTTTTAAAGATTTAAATATCATGCATACTTCTATCCTAACATTTTGTCAATCGGATATTTGGTGGAAAAGATATAGCTGATACAAACTATATATCGAGCAGAAAAGCATGGATGGGTCAATGTAATACTACCTTTTGACTTCAAACACACCCACTAGTCACTTTGCTATGGGGCCTTCTCTCTATATATCCCTGAAAGAAATATGCCCTAGAGGCAATAATAAAGTTGTTATTTATATTTCCTTATATCATGATAAATGTTTATTATTCATGCTAGAATTGTATTAACCGGAAACTTAGTACATGTGTGAATACATAGATAAACAAAGTGTCACTAGTTTGCCTCCACTTGACTAGCTCGTTGAATCAATGATGGTTATGTTTCCTAACCATAGACATGAATTGTCATTTGATTAACGGGATCACATCATTAGAGAATGATGTGATTGACTTGACCCATCCGTTAGCTTAGCACGATGATCGTTTAGTTTGTTGCTATTGCTTTCTCCATAACTATACATTTTCCTATGACTATGAGATCATGCAACTCCCGAATACTGGAGGAACACTTTGCGTTCTACCAAACGTCACAACATAACTGAGTGATTATAAAGGTGCTCTACAGGTGTCTCCGATGGTGTTTTTTGAGTTGGCATGGATCAAGATTAGGATTTGTCACTCCGATTATCGGAGAGGTATCTCTGGCCCTCTCGGTAATGTACATCACTATAAGCCTTGCAAGCAATGTAGCTAATGAGTTAGTTACGGGATGTAGCATTACGGAACGAGTAAAGAGACTTGCCAGTAACGAGATTGAACTAGGTATTGAGATACCGACGATCGAATCTCGGGCAAGTAACATACCGATGACAAAGGGAACAACGTATACCGTTATGCGGTTTGACTGACAAATATCTTCGTAGAATATGTAGGAGCCAATATGAGCATCCATGTTCTGCTATTGGTTATTGACCAGAGACATGTCTCGGTCATGGCTACATAGTTCTCGAACCTGTAGGGTCTGCACGCTTAACGTTCGGTGATGATTGGTATTATGAGTTTATGTGATTTGATGTACCGAAGCTTGTTCGGAGTCCCGGATGAGATCATGGACATGACGAGGAGTCTTGAAATGATCAGACTGTAAAGATCGATATATTGGAAGGCTATATTCAGACATCGGAAAGGTTCCGAGTGATCCGAGTATTTTTCAGAGTACCGGGGGAGTTACAGGAATACGGGAGTACATATGGGCCTTAGTGGGCTTTAAGGGAAAAAGAGGAGAAGCCACGAGGGCTGGCCGCGCGCGCCCCATGGACCAAGTCCGAATTGGACTAGGGGAGGGGTTGCGCCCCCTCTTTCCTTCTCCTCCCCTTCTCCTTCCTTTCCCCTCCTAGTAGGACTAGGAAAGGTAGAATCCTACTCCTACTAGGAGGAGGATTCCTCCCCCCTGGCGCGCCTAGAGAGGCCAACCGGCCTCCCCTCCATCCTTTATATACGTGGGAAGGGGGCACCCTAGAACACACAAGTTGATTAGTTTATGTTTTAGCCGTGTGCAGTGGCCCCTCCACCATAATCCACCTCGGTTATATCGTAGCGGTGCTTAGGCGAAGCCCTGCGTCGGTAGCATCGTCATCACCATCATCATGTCGTCGTGCTGACGGAACTCTCCCTCGAAGCTCTGCTGGATCGGAGTTCGTGGGACATCACCGAGCTGAACGTGTGCTGAACCCGGAGGTGCCGTACATTCGGTAGTTGGATCGGTCGGATCATGAAGATGTACGACTACATCAACCGCATTCTCATAGCGCTTCCGCTTACACTCTACGAGGGTATGTGGACGACACTCTCCCCTCTCGTTGCTATGCATCACCTAGATGGATCTTGCATGTGCGTAGGATTTTTTTTAAATTACTGCGTTCGCCAATAGTGGCGTCCGAGCCAGGTCTATGCGTAGATGTTATATGCACAAGTAGAACACAAAGGAGTTGTGGGCGTGGGTATAATCATATTGCTTGCCGTCACTAGTTGATTCTTGATTCAAAGGCATTGTTGGATGAAGCGGCTCAGACCGACATTACGCATACGCTTACTTGAGACTGGTTCTACCGACGTGTTTCGCACACAGGTGGCTAGTGGGTGTCTGTTTCTCTAGCTTTAATTGAATCGGATTCAATGAACAGGGTTCTTTCTGAAGATCAAAAAGCAATCACTATACCACGTTGTGGTTTTTGATGCGTAGGTAAGAACGGTTCTTGCTCAGCCCGTAGCAGCCACGTAAAACTTGCAACAACAAAGTAAAGGATGTCTAACTTGTTTTTGCAGGGCATGTTGTGATGTGATATGGTCAATACATGATGCTAAATTTTATTGTATGAGATGATCATGTTTTGTAACACAATTATCAGCAACTGGCAGGAGCCATATGGTTGCCGCTTTATTGTATGAAATGCAATCGCCATGTAATTGCTTTACTTTATCACTAAGCGGTAGCGATAGTCATGGAGGCAATAGTTGGCGTGACAACAACGATGCTTCGATGGAGATCAAGGTGTCAAGCCAGTGATGATGGTGATCATGACGGTACTTTGGAGATAGAGATCAAAGGCACAAGATGATGATGGCCATATCATATCACTTATATTGATTGCATGTGATGTTTACCTTTTATGCATCTTATTTTGCTTAGATCGACGGTAGCATTATTAGATGATCTCTCACTAAAATTTCAAGGTATAAGTGTTCTCCCTGAGTATGCACCATTTCGACAGTTCGTCGTGCCGAGACAACACGTGATGATCGGGTGTGATAAGCTCTACGTTCACATAAAATGGGTGCAAGCCAGTTTTGCACACGCAGAATACTTGGGTTAAACTTGACGAGCCTAGCATATGCAGATATGGCCTCGGAACACAGGAGACCCAAAGGTCGAGCGTGAATCATATAGTAGATATGATCAACATAGTGATGTTCACCATTGAAAACTACTCCATCTCACGTGATGCTCGGACATGGTTTAGTTGATTTGGATCACATGATCATTTAGATGACTAGAGGGATGTCTATCTAAGTGGGAGTTCTTAATTAATATGATTAAATTGAACTTTAATTTATCATGAAATTAGTCCTGATAGTATTTGCATAACTATGTTGTAGATCAATTGCTCGCGATGTAGCTCCCCGTTTATTTTTTGATATGTTCCTAGAGAAAAACTAACTTGAGAAATGTTAGTAGCAATGATGCGGATTGGATCCGTGATCTCAGGATTATCCTCATTGCTGCACAGAAGAATTATGTCCTTGATGCACCGCTAGGTTACAGACCGATTGCAGGAGGAGATGCAGACGGTATGAATGTTTGGCAAGATCGATATGATGGCTACTTGATAGTTTAGTGCACCATGCTTTACGACTTAGAACCGGGACTTCAAAAATGTTTTGAACGCCATGGAGCACATAAGATGTTCCAAGAGTTGAAATTGGTATCTCATACTCATGCCCGTGTCAAGAGGTATGATACCTTTGACAGAACTTTTCCTATAAGATGGAGGAGAATAGCTCAATGAGTGAGCATGTGCTCAGAATGTCTGAGTACTACAATCACTTGAATCAAGTGGGAGTTAATCTTCCTGATAAGATAGTGATTGACAGAGTTCTCTAGTCACTATCACCAAGTTACTGGAACTTTATGATGAACTATAATATGCAAAGGATGACGAAAGTAATTCCCAAGCTCTTCGCGATGCTGAAATCAGCGAAGGTAGAAATCAAGAAAAGCATCAAGTGTTATAGTTGACAAGAACACTAGTTTCAAGTAAAAGGGCAAGGGAAAGAAAGGGAACTTCAAGAAGAATGGCAAGCAAGTTGCCACTCCCATGAAGAAGCCCAAAGCTAGACCCAAGCCCGAAATTGAGTGCTTCTACTGCAAAGGAAATGGTCACTAGAAGTGGAACTGCCCTATATACATGTTATTGATGTGTACTTTACTAGTGTTTATAGAAACACCTTAGTATTTGATACTAGTTCAGTTGCTAAGATTAGTAACTCAAAATGGGAGTTGCAGAATGAACAGATACTAGTTAAGGGTGAAGTGACGATGTGTGTTGGAAGTGGTTCCAAGATTGATATGATCATCATCACACACTCCCTATACTTTCGGGATTAGTGTTGAACCTAAATAAATGTTATTTGGAGTTTGCGTTAAGCATGAATATGATTTGATCATTTTTATTACAATACGGTTATTCATTTAAAGTTAGAGAATAATTGTTGTTCTGTTTACATGAATAAAACCTTCAATGGTCATACACCCAACTTGAATGTTTTATTGAATCTTCATCGTAGTGATACACATATTCATAATATTGGAGCCAAAAGATGCAAAGTTAATAATGATAGTGCAACTTATTTGTGGCACTGTCGTTTAGGTCATATTGGTGTAAAGCGCATGAAGAAAATCCATGCCGATGGGCTTTTGGAATCACTTGATTATGAATCAGTTGATGCTTGCAAACCATGCCTCATGGGCAAGATGACTAAGACTCTGTTCTCCGGAACAATGGAGCAAGCAACAAACTTGTTGGAAATAATACATACTGATGTATGCAGTCCGATGAGTGTTGAGGCTCGCGGCAGGTATCGCTATTTTCTGACCTTCACAGATGATTTGAGCATATATGGGTATATCTTCTTGATGAAACATAAATCTGAAGCATTTGAAAAGGTTCAAATAATTTCAGAGTGAAGTGGAAAATCATCGTAACAAGAAAATAAAGTTTCTACGATCTGATCATGGAGGAGAATATTTGAGTTATGAGTTTGGTCTTCATTTGAAACAATAGTTTCGCAACTCACGCCACCTAGAACACCGAAATGTAATGGTGTGTCCGAATGTCATAACCGTACTTTATTAGATACGGTGCAATCTATGATGCCTCTTACCAAATTACCACTATCGTTTTGGGGTTATGCATTAGAGACAGCCGCATTCACGTTAAATAGGGCACCGTCTAAAAATCCGTTGAGACGACACCGTATGAACTATGGTTTAGCAAGAAACCTAAGCTGTCGTTTCTTAAAGTTTGGGGTTGCGATGCTTATGTGAAAAACTTTCAGCCTGATAAGCTCAAACCCAAATCGGAGAAATGTGTCTTCATAGGACACCCAAAGGAGACTGTTGGGTACACCTTCTTTCATAGATCTGAAGGCAAGATATTTTGTTGCTAAAAGTGGATCCTTTCTAGAGAAGAAGTTTCTCTCGAAAGAAGTGAGTGGGAGGAATTTAGAACTTGATGAGGTAATTGTACCTTCTCCCGATTTGGAAAGTAGTTCATCACAGAAATCAGTTCTGGTGATGATCTCTACACCAATTAGTGAGGATGATAATGATGATGAGCATGAAACTTCAGATCAAGTTACTACCAAACCTTGTAGGTCAACTAGAGTACGGTCCGCACCAAAGTGGTACGGTAATCCTATTCTGGAAGTCATGCTACTAGACCATGACGAACCTACGAACTATGAGGAAGCGATGATGAGCCCAGATTCCGCAAAATGGCTTGAAGCCATGAAATCAGAGATGGGATCCATGTATGAGAACAAAGTATGGACTTTGATTGACTTGCCCGATGATCGGTGAGTCATTGAGAATAAATGGATCTTCAAGAGGAAGACGGACGCTGATAATAGTGTTACTATCTACAAAGCTCTAATTGTCGCAAAAAATGTTTTCGACAAGTTCAAGGTGTTGACTACGATGAGAGTTTCTCACTCGTATCGATGCTTAAAAGTCTGTCTAAATCATGTTAGCAGTTGCCGCATTTTATGAAATCTGGCAAATGGATGTCAAAACTGCATTCCTTAATGGATTTCTTAAAGAAGAATTGTATATGATACAACAAGAAAGTTTTGTCAATCCTAAAGTTGCTAACAAAGTGTGCAAGCTCCAGCGATCCATCTATGGACTGGTGCAAGCATCTTGGAGTTGGAATATATGCTTTGATAAAGTGATCAGATCATATGGTTTTATACAGAATTGCGGTGAAGCCTGTATTTATAAGAAAGTGAGTGGGAGCTCTATAGCATTTCTAATATTATATGTGGATGACACATTGTTGATTGGAAATGAGATATAATTTCTTGATAGTATAAAAGGATACTTGAATAAGAGTTTTTCAATGAAAGACCTTGGTGAAGCTGCTTACATATTGAGCATCAAGATCTATAGAGATAGATCAAGACGCTTGATATATTTTCAATGAGTACATACCTTGACAAGATTTTGAAGTAGTTCAAAATGGAACAGCCAAAGAAGGAGTTCTTGCCTGTGTTGCAAGGTGTGAAGTTGAGAAAAGACTCAAAACCCGACCACGGCAGAAAATAGAAAGAGAAAGAAAAGTCATTCCCTATGCCTCAGTCATAGGTTCTACAAAGTATGCTATGATGTGTACCAGACCTATTGTGTACGTCACCATAAGTTTGGCAAGAGGGTACAATAGTGATCCAGGCATGGATCACTGGACAGCGGTCAAAAATATCCTTAGTGGAATAAGAAAATGTTTCTCGGTTATGGAGGTGACAAAGAGTTCGTCGTAAAGAGTTACGTTGATGCAAGCTTTGACACCGATCTGGATGACTCTATGTCTCGATCTAGATACATATTGAAAGTGGGAGCAATTAGCTAGAGTAGCTCCGTGCAAAGCATTGTAGTCATAGAAAATTTGCAAAATACATACGGCTCTGAATGTGGCAGACCCGTTGACAAAATTTCTCTCACAAGCAAACCATGATCACTCTTTGGGTGTTAATCACATAGCGATGTGAACTAGATTATTAACTCTAGTAAACCTTTTGGGTGTTAGTCACATGGAGATGTGAACTAATCACATAAAGATGTGAACTATTGGTGTTAAATCACATGACGATGTGAACTAGATTATTGACTCTAGTGCAAGTGGGAGACTGAAGGAAATATGCCCTAGAGGCAATAATAAAGTTGTTATTTATATTTCCTTATATCATGAAAAATGTTTGTTATTCATGCTAGAATTGTATTAACCGGAAACATAGTACATGTGTGAATACATAGACAAACATAGTGTCACTAGTTTGCCTCTACTTGACTAGATCGTTGAATCAATGATGGTTATGTTTCCTAACTATAGACATGAATTGTCATTTGATTAACAGGATCACATCATTAGAGAATGATGTGATTGACTTGACCCATCCATTATCTTAGAACGATGATCGTTTAGTTTGTTGCTATTGCTTTCTCCATAACTATACATGTTCCTATGACTATAAGATCATGCAACTCCTGAATACCGGAGGAAAACTTTGTGTGCTACCAAACATCACAACGTAACTGGGTGATTATAAAGGTGCTCTACAGGTGTCTCTGATGGTGTTTGTTGAGTAGGCATGGATCAGGATTAGGATTTGTCACTCCGATTGTCGGCGAGGTATCTCTGGGCCCTCTCAGTAATGTGCATCACTATAAGCCTTGCAAGCAATGTAGCTAATGAGTTAGTTACGGGATGTAGCATTACGGAACGAGTAAAGAGACTTGCCAGTAACGAGATTGAACTAGGTATTGAGATACCGACAATCGAATCTCAGGCAAGTAACATACCGATGACAAAGGGAACAACGTATACCGTTATGTGGTTTGACCGACAAAGATCTTCATGGAATATGTAGGAGCCAATATCAGCATTCAGGTTCCGCAATTGGTTATTGACCGGAGACATGTCTCGGTCATGTCTACATAGTTCTCGAACCCGTAGGGTCCGCACGCTTAACGTTCAGTGACGATTGGTATTATGAGTTTATGTGATTTGATGTACCGAAGGTTGTTCGGAGTCCCGGATGAGATCACGGACATGACGAGGAGTCTCTAAATGATCTAGCCGTAAATATCGATATATTGGAAGGCTATATTTGGACATCGGAAAGGTTCTAAGTGATCCGGGTATTTTTCGGAGTACCGGGGGAGTTACGGGAATACAGGAGTACATATGGGCCTTAGTGGGCTTTAAGGGAAAACGACGAGGGCTGGCCGTGCGCCCCCCCAGGCCCTAGTTCGAATTAGACTAGGGGAGGGGTTGCGCCCCCTCTTTCCTTCTCCTCCCCTTCTCCTTCCTTCCCCCTCCTAGTAGGACTAGGAAAGGAGGAATCCTACTCCCACTAGGAGGAGGATTCCTCCCCCCTTGGCGCGCCTAGAGAGGCTAGCCGGCCTCCCCTCCCTCCTTTATATACTTGGGGAGGGGGGCACACTAGAACACACAAGTTGATCAGTTGATCTTTTAGCCGTGTGCGGTGGCCCCCTCCACCGTAATCCACCCCCACTAGTAGAAAACAGGGCTTTGGTCCAGGCCGGGTCAGCCCATTAGTCCCGGTTCAGTCCAGAACTGGGACCAATGGGGGCATTGGACCCGGTTCGTGAGTCCAGGGGGGCCGGCCGGGCCACGTGGGCCAATGGTCCCGGTTCATCTGGACCTTTTGGTTCCGCTTGGTGGGACGAACCGGGACCAATGGGCCTCGCTCCTGGCCCAGCACCATTGGTCCCGGTTGGTGGCTTGAACCGGGACCAAAGGCTCCCCTTTAGTCCTGGTTCATGCTACTAACCGAGACCAATGAGGTGCCTATATATACCCCCTCGCGTAAGGGCAGAGCACACTGCTCTGTTTTTTTCTGGCCGAGGGGAAGAGGGCTTGGTGGTGCTCTAGCTCACCTCCTATGCACACAAGGTGTTCGATGGAATGCCCGAGCCACACTACTTAAGATTTCTCCTCTCCAAGCTCGACCTCCAAACTCCATTTTCCACAATATTTGTCTAGGTTTAGCGGCCCGTCACGCCCCGTCCCCATCTTCACCGCCATCGATCACCCACGCCGAGCTCATCGCCGACACCACCGTGGTGAGCCTCTTGTTCTTATCTTCTTTCTGAAAGGAAAAATATTCTTACTTGTATGTTTACATAGATACTTGTATTATTTTCTTACTTTTATTATTGCATCTTATATAGTGCGATGGTTTTGGTATCCGCCCCCGTCGGCCCTCGTCCTATCTATGATTCAGATGTGGTATATATATTATCTTTATAACTATTGGTTCATTTATTGTTTATGAAAATTATGCCGACCAATGTGACATAGATTTTATTTATGTAGGATGTATGTGAATCGGAAATGCCAACCGACCCTATTGTCGAGAGGTTAAATTTAGTTGAAGAAGAAAACAATTTGTTGAAGGAAAAAATAAAAAAAATTGAGGAGGAGAAGATGATATTGGAGTTGCATGTTGCGGATGTCGTCGATGATCACAAGATCAAGATGGATGCAATGCGCTTGAAGATTAGAAATATTAGAAAATATGCCATTCATACCGAGGCTTGGTATCATTATGCCGTTGGATCAATTGTTACCTTGGTTACGATTATGATCGCATTTGTTTTTGCATTGAAATGTTTTACATAGTTTCAATGTATGGTTTAATTAATTAGATGCTCTAGAGAGCTATATGTTGTTAGATGAGAACTATGTATGCACTTTGGTTTTAATGTGATGATGAACTTCTATTAATTTGGACACTTAATTATATATAGTGCACGCAGATGAACCGACAATGGATGTACGGTGACAGACACACCTGCAAGTACATTAAGGGCGTGCATGAGTTTCTCGATGCGGCTGAGGCAAACAAGCAGAATGATTTTATGTGTTGTCCATGCACTGAATGTGGGAATACGAGGTCTTACTCTAACTGGAAAATCCTTCAATCCCACCTGCTTTACAAGGGTTTCATGCCACACTATAATGTTTGGACGAGGCACGGAGAAATAGGGGTTATGATGGAAGACGGCGAAGAAGAAGAGTACGATGACAACTATGTGCCCCCTGAATACGGTGATGCTGCAACAGGGGGAGCTGGTGAAGATCAAGAGGAACCAGACGATGTGCCCAATGATGCTGCAACGGGTGAAGCTACTGAAGATCAAGAGGAACCAGACAATGTGCCCAATGATGATGATCTCCGCCGGGTCATTGTCGATGCAAGGACGCAATGCGAAAGTCAAAAGGAGAAGTTGAAGTTCGATCGCATGTTAGAGGATCACAAAAAATTGTTGTACCCCAATTGCAAAGATGGCAACACAAAGCTCGGTACCATACTGGAATTGCTGCAGTGGAAGGCAGAGAATGCTGTGGCTGACAAAGGATTTGAGAAGCTACTGAAAATATTGAAGAAGAAGCTTCCAAAGGATAACGAATTGTCCGACAGTACATACACAGCAAATAAGGTCGTATGCCCTCTAGGATTGGAGGTGGAGCAGATACATGCATGCCCTAATGACTGCATCCTCTACCGCGGTGCATACAAGGATCTGAACGCATGCCCGGTATGCGGTGCATTGCGGTATAAGATCAGACGAGATGACCCTGGTGATGTTGACGGTGAGCCCCCCAGGAAGAGGGTTCCTGCGAAGGTGATGTTGTATGCTCCTATAAAACCACGGTTGAAACGTCTGTTCAGAAACGAAGAGCATGCCAAGTTGATGCGATGGCATAGTGAGAACCGAAAGAAAGATGAGAAGTTGAGAGCACCAGCTGACGGGTCGCAGTGGAGAAAAATCGAGAGAAAGTACTAGGATGAGTTTGCAAAGGACCCAAGGAATGTATGGTTTGCTTTAAGCGCGGATGGCATTAATCCTTTCGGGGAGCAGAGCAACAATCACAGCACCTGGCCCGTGACTCTATGTATGTATAACCTTCCTCCTTGGATGTGCATGAAGCGGAAGTTCATTATGATGCCGGTTCTCATCCAAGGCCCTAAGCAACCCGGCAACGACATTGATGTGTACCTAAGGCCATTAGTTGAAGAACTTTTACAGCTGTGGAATGTAAACGGTGTACGTACGTGGGATGAGTACAGACAGGAGGAATTTAACCTAAAGGCGTTGCTGTTCGTGACCATCAACGATTGGCCCGCTCTCAGTAACCTTTTAGGACAGACAAACAAAGGATACCACGCATGCACGCACTGTTTAGATGACACTGAAAGTATATACCTGGACAAATGCAGGAAGAATGTGTACCTGGGCCATCGTCGATTTCTTCTGACCAACCATCAATGTCGAAAGGAAGGCAAGCATTTCAAAGGTGAGGCAGATCACCGGAAGAAGCCCGCCATGCGTACTGGTGATCACATACTTGCTATGGTCAATGATTTACACGTAATCTTTGGAAAGGGTCCCAGCGGACTAGCTGTTCTGAATGACACTGAGGGACACGCACCCATGTGGAAGAAGAAATCTATATTTTGGGACCTACCCTACTGGAAAGACCTAGAGGTCTGCTCTTCAATCGACGTGATGCACGTGACGAAGAACCTTTGCATGAACCTGCTAGGCTTCTTGGGCGTGTATGGGAAGACAAAAGATACACCTGAGGCACGGGAGGACCTGCAATGTTTGCACGAAAAAGACGGCATGCCTCCGAAGCAGTATAAAGGTCCTACTAGCTACGCTCTTACGAAAGAAGAGAAAGAAATCTTCTTTGAATGCCTGCTCAGTATGAAGGTCACGACTGGCTTCTCGTCGAATATAAAGGGAATAATAAATATGCCAGAGAAAAAGTTTCAGAACCTAAAGTCTCATGACTGCCACGTGATTATGACGCAACTGCTTCCGGTTGCATTGAGGGGGCTTCTACCGGAAAACGTCCGATTAGCCATTGTGAAGCTATGTGAATTCCTCAATGCAATCTCTCAGAAGGTGATCGATCCAGAAACGCACCAAGGCTAAGGAGTGATGTGGCGCGATGTCTTGTCAGTTTCGAGCTGGTGTTCCCACCATCCTTCTTCAATATCATGACGCACGTCCTAGTTCATCTAGTCGATGATATTGTCATCCTAGGGCCCGCATTTCTACACAATATGTTCCCCTTTGAGAGGTTCATGGGAGTCCTAAAGAAATATGTCCGTAACCGCGCTAGGCCAGAAGGAAGCATCTCCATGGGCCATCAAACAGAGGATGTTATCGCGCTTTGTGTTGACTTCATTCCTGGCCTTAAGAAGATAGGTCTCCCTAAATCGCGGTATGAGGGGAGACTGAATGGAAAAGGCACTCTTGGAAGTGACTCAATAATATGCAGGGACGGATATTCTTGGTCTCAAGCACACTACACAGTTCTACAGAACTCTACCTTGGTGACCCCGTATGTCGATGAACACAAGAACAGTCTGCGCTCCAAACACCCGGAGCAGTGCGACAACTGGATTACATGTGAACACATTAGGACTTTCAGCAGTTGGTTGGAAACACGTCTCAGAGGTGACAACACTGTTTGTGATGAGTTATACTTGTTGTCCAGGGGACCATCTTTGACTGTATTGACATATAAAGGATACGAGATAAATGGGAATACATTTTGCACGATCGCCCAAGATCAAAAGAGCACCAACCAAAATAGCGGTGTCCGCTTTGATGCAGCAACCGAGAGCGGAAAGGACACATATTATGGTTACATAGTGGACATATGGGAACTTGACTACGGACCTGATTTTAAGGTGCCTTTGTTTAAGTGGAAATGGGTCAATCTGTCAGGCGGCGGGGTACAGGTAGACCCACAGTACAGAATGACAACAGTGGATCTGAAAAATCTTGGGTACACTGACGAACCATTCGTCCTAGCCAATGATGAGGCACAGGTTATCTATGTGAAGGACATGTCTACCAAACCGAGAAAAAGAAAAGATAAGGAAGCGAATACATCATACAATGAGCCAAAGCGCCACATAGTTCTTTCAGGGAAAAGGGACATCCTGGGAGTGGACGGCAAGACATACATGTCTGAAGATTATGAAAAGTTTCATGAAATTCCTCCCTTCAATGTCAAGGCTGACCCAAGCATCCTGATAAATGATGAAGATTATCCATGGTTACGGCGCAATAAGAAAATGACACAAGCGAAGAAAAAGTGAAGACTTTCTCCCGCAACTATTATGATGATACCATGCCAACTTTGTAACACACGAGTATGCTATGCCAACTTTTTCAGAGTTCATTTGAAAACTATGAATTTAGGTCGAATTTTCTCTATAGGTGCATCTATGTTCATTTTTTAGTAAAGTTAATCACAAACTTGTTATTCACACAAATTTCAAAGAATTCAAATTTTAACTATTCAAATCTGAAAACTAATGGCACTAACAAAAAGTTTATAATTTTTCTAAAACTAATGGCACTAACAGAAAGTTTATAATTTTGCTGACCTAAAAGCAAAAAGAAATCAAAAATAAAGAAAAAAACAAAAGAAAATAAATAATGTAGAAAACAAAACAAAAAATCTGGAAAACAAAAAATAGCAACAATAAGTATTTTTTTGTAAATAGAAACAAAATAAAATAAATAAAGCAACAAAGAAAACAAAAAAACTAAAAAAGTGTTTTCAAATTTGAAAACTAATGGCACTAACAGAAAGTTTATAATTTTTCTAAAACTAAAAGCAAAAAGAATAAGAAAAATAAAGCAAAAAACAAAAGAAAATAAATAATGCAGAAAACAAAACAAAAAAACTGGAAAAAAAATAGTAACAATAAGTATTTTGTTGTAAGTAGAAACAAAATAAAATAAATAAAGCAACAAAGAAACAAAAAAACTAAAAAAGTCTTTTCAAATTTGAAAACTAATGGCACTAACAGAAAGTTCATAATTTTTCTAAAACTAAAAGCAAAAAGAATTAAAAAGTAAAGCAAAAAACAAAAGAAAATAAATAATGCAGAAAACAAAACAAAAAACTGGAAAAATAGGCACTAAAAGCAAAAGAGGCCTTTAGAGGGTCGTCGAGGGTCGCCGAGCGGTAGAGGAAACCCTAAATAGCAAGTATCGTCGGTGTGAGATACATGTGGCCATCGGTGTCGGACAGTACATCCACGTCCCACAAGTGACGCGGGCTTCGACGCCCACGTCACTTGTGGGACGTGGATGTAGTGTCCGACACCGACGGCCACATGTATCTCACACCCACGATACTTGCTATTTAGGGTTT
>NC_041388.1:641434433-641450906 GCF_002162155.2 Triticum dicoccoides | reverse complement strand
CCCTCATTTCCGATTGAAAAAGAGGAAGAAGAAGAAAAAAAGAGGAGAAGAAATATTTCTTCTCCTCTTTTTTTCTTCTTCTTCCTCTTTATTTTATCAGGAACGAGGGTCGTCGAGGGTCAGGGTCACCGAGCGGTAGAGGAAACCCTAAATAGCAAGTATCGTCGATGTGAGATACATGTGGCCGTCGGTGTCGGACAGTACATCCACGTCCCACAAGTGACGCGGGCTTCGACGCCCACGTCACTTGTGGGACGTGGATGTAGTGTCCGACATCGACGACCACATGTATCTCACACCGATGATACTTGCTATTTAGGGTTTCCTCTACCGCTCGGTGACCCTCGACGACCCTCGTTCCCGATAAAAAAAAGAGGAGAAGAAAGAATAGAGGAGTTCTTACTCCTCTATTCTTTCTTCTCCTCTTTTTTTTTCTTCTTCCTCTTCCTTTTTTATCCTTGAAGCGTTGTCGAGGCCACCCCAAACCCTAGAGAAGCAGCGTCGAGGCCACCCAAACCCTAGAGAAGCAGCGTCGAGGCCACTAATTAATATTAGTTCTACGTTTACCACTAATATATCCATCTGTCATGTTTGAATAATAATTGCCATGTTGTAAATATTTGTAGAAACTATGGACACCGCCCGAGACAAAGTACAAGAAGAGTTGTTGGGGGACATAATCGCACGAGGAAGTGATGCCGTCTGCTCGTTGTTTCTCAACGACACCGATGGTCTGGGAGCAGCTGGCTATGATTATGATGGCTCCGGTGACCTAATGCTGGTGCAAGAAGGAGACCGTGAGGACGGCTCGGTGACCCAATGCCGGTGCAAGAAGGAGACCGTGATGACGTCTCCGGTGACCGAACTGAGTCCGGCCAGGTATATATATTAGTTAAGCTTCTGTTGACTAGCTAATTCATGCATTCATTGTTTTGGTATGTACACATATTAATTAAGTCTTTGTTCTTTATTCTAGCCCTCCAGATCGAGCACAACTTCAGTAAAGAGACGAGGCCCGAAGAAAAAGTTGAGCTCAGATGAAAAGTTTGAGATCATAGCAATCGCGCCGGACGACCAACCGATTGAACCCCTCCGGACAAAGAGCGCATTTGTTGCTCAGTGCGGGGTTTTGGTTAGGGAAAAGATCCCGATCAGCATCCACCAATGGTTAAAGCCGGCTACAGAAGACCCTGAGGTGTCTTATGTCAATGGTATGCAGAAAAATGATCTTTGGACTGAGCTGAAGTCAAATTTCACCCTACCGCCAGAGGATGATCCGGAGAAGCCAGTTAAAGAGCAATTAATCAAGTCTTCTGCTCTTAAGAGGATGGCAGAACTATTCAGGAGGTGGAAGAAAGAGCTGAATAAGTTTGTCGAAAATAAAGAGACACCAGAATTCAAGGGCAGATATGAGAAGATCAGAGATCACTGGCCCGCATTTGTGGCCCACAAGACATCGGAAAAGAGTAAGAAGATGTCGGTGACAAACAAGCAAAATGCTGCGAAGAAGAAGCATCACCATCGCACGGGGTCAGGTGGCTACCTCGTAGCCCGGCCTAAGTGGGCCAAGACTGAGAATGATCTGGTTGATAAAGGGATTGAACCAGAGACAATTAACTGGCCAGACCGTTGCCGAACTTGGTTCTTCGGGGCTGGAGGAACCTTGGACCCTGTATCAGGGAAGTGCATTTGGACGAACGATCAAATGGACATACCAATCAAGAAGCTTCAGCAGTATATCGAAGCAACGCAGCAAGGGACGTTCTTTCCAGATAGAGAGAACGACGAGCTCACAATGGCCCTTGGGAATCCTAAGCACCCTAGACGGACACAAGGCATGCCAGGCTCCATTCCGTGGAAGGTTGGGTTTCCGGACGCAGGCGGTTACAAATGCCAGGATAGGAAGAAAAAAGTGCAGCAGACCCAAATGCAGGTGCTGCAAGCAAGGGTACAAGCGATAGAGGAACGAGAAGCAAATCGCAGCAAACGAACTGCCGAAGCTTCCCCTGAAGCTACCCCGCCATCTCAGCGGAGAAGCAGCATTGCTTCCACCGAGCTGCTTGAGCCGGAGCATGTCTTGACGGCTCCTGCCAGCTATCCCGTGGATGCTATCACGGAGTCTCAAAATTGCCACCTTATGACGCAATGGATGAATTTGAAGGTCAAGGCGGCTGTTGGCTCTGTTTATCCTACTGAACCCGGCGCAACTTTTCACTGCCGGCCAATTCCAGAAGGATATGCTAGGGTGATGGTGGATGAAATAACGAAGGGATTTGAGGACCTCCAGCTTGACCACCCTACCGGTGAAGGGGAGACTAGGCTGGGTTCTGCTATGAAGACTCCATGCCTATGGCGGAAGGAGCTCATCAACCTTCCGAACTGGATGCCTTCGCCTCCTCCTCCTCCTCCGGCGAGTCAGGGCACTCCGCCTCCTCCACCGCCTCTTCCTCCAGTGAGTGACGATCAGGGCACTCGACCGGCTCCTTCTCCGGCGCGTGGCGGCCCTCCGCCTCCTTCTCCGCCTGCGCTGGCGCGCCCGAGCTGCCAGCCTCCTCCTTCTCCGCCTCGTCAGCAAGGGCGGAAGAGACCTGCCGCCGCTCCGGCTGCTCCGGCGCGTCGTAGTCCTTCTCTTCCGCCTCGTAAGAAAGTAAAGAAGACAACCGCTCCGTCTGCTCTGCCGGCGTCTAGCAGTACAGCCAGAGGCGGGAGGACATACAGATTCGGTCCTTCTCTGAAGACTCCAGAGAAGTTACCATACGAGAGGACTGTGACGCCCCAAGACCGGAGCTTCAGACGCCTTCCATGTTTCCGAGTGTTGTCGTGTGATTTGTTTTGGTTCGTTGCATCATGTGCATTGCATCATGTCATAATGCCGTCATGTCATTAATCTTTGCATCTCATATCAACTAAATAAATCGTATGGATCTTCGGTCCATTTAAATTGAGGGAATTCACATGGTGAGTTCTCTTTATAACATATCCTCCCGATATTAGGGAGCTATATTAAATATTCCATTTTCCGAATCACCCATGAACACACTTGCAAAATATTTCCCCATGCCTTCGTCCCATGCATCTTCCTTTCCTTCTATTTCCTGTCTTTTGATAGTCCCATTTTCCCCTTCTCTATTAATGTCCATTTTTTCCTATAAATTCTAGACCGTGCCAGGAACACCTCCTCCAATTTTCAGATCCTTTGGACTTGTTTTGGTTGGATTCAAAAATGGCTCAAGTTTGAATCTAATTCAAACTTGAATTATTTTTCTATCTTTAAAATATTGTCAAACCATTTTATTCGATTTGTGCAAAGTTCCGGTGCTCCAAGAATATTTTATTTTCTGAAATATTCTTTCCCTAAACCTCTCTTTTCTTTCTTTCTTCTCTCTATTTGTTTTTTTGTTAAAGTAAATCAGAGAGGAGTGAAAGAGAGCAGCAGGCCCATTCTCCTTCTAGGCCCAGCCGGTGCCCTCCCCCTAGGCGCAGCCCCTCTATACTGGGCCGGCCTCCCAAGGCCCACTCCCCGTCTAACCCTAGAGCTCCCTCACTCGATCCCCTGCACCCCCTCATCTCTATTCCCTTGCGCCGCCAGCCCTGTGCCCGATTCCCCTCGTACTCCCTCCTGCGACGCGCTGCGCCCGATCCTCCTAGCGCCGCCTGGAGCCTTGCGCGTTCCTTCTCCTCCGTTGGCCTGCTAGCCCGCCTCCTCGACCCGCAGCCCGATCCCCATCTCCCATCTCTCCCACCTCTCGCCCTCCTCGCAACGCACCAGAGGAGGATCCCCATTCCCGATCCTTTTCCTCCTCCCATCAACCCTCCATCACTCGCCGCCCCGCCTCCAATTCTGCCGCCGCCGAGCGCCACCAGCAGCAGTTTCAGGTGTCCCCGTCGCCGAGCCCCTCGCCGCCCTTCTGCACCTCGTCTCCGGCCCTGCCCGTCGGAACCCCGCCTCCCATTGCGTGCAGCTGCGTCGCGCCCGTCGACTAGCAATGCTCCGGCCACCTTCGCCGGACTACCACCAGGGAGCTGGCCCCTGTGCACCAGCGTCGTGACTCCCTCCTATGCCCGCGAGCCTTGCTTCGCTGTTGCGCCTCTTCGGCCTCGCTGCCTCCGCAAGGCACCAGTAGCACGTCCACTTTGTCGTTCAGTGCCGTTGCGCCTTCAGTCTGTCACATGTTGAAGGAAACGAACAGCAGCAAGCCCCATCGAGCTCCTACAACAGCTATCCGAGTCCTAGACAAAACCGCCCAAGTCGTCGCCTCCTTGCACCATGCAGTGTCACCGTGGACGCATGCACCACTGGATCGGAACCGCGAGCACCAAGTACCACTACAAACCCGAGGAATTCGGATGCATCAAGTTCCCGAGAAGACCCGTTTTTTGTCAAGTTCGACTACCCATATCATCAAGAACCACTACGGTCGGAGACCTCGAACCCGTCAAGTACCCCTTCGAGCTATCAATATCGCAAGCGCCAAGTAACACGACGACCCCCGAAGACTTCGAATTCGACATGTCCGATGACGCTCTTGTACAACTACGTTGCCGAGTCCGGGACCGGCAAGACCGACGACGCAGTAACGCCAAGTACCCCTATGCGCGAAGACGCCTAAGAACATCTCAGGATTCATTAAGTACCACTACTGTCGACCCTCGAAAACCCTGTGGACGTCAAGTTCCGACTCGTGACCCCGAACCTCTACGAAAACGTCGTACGACTACTTCCGTGGCCGAAGACCCGTGTACCACTACCGTCGCCGAGATCGCGAGAACCACTACCGCCGTCGCGAGAACGTCTACTTCCTCTACTTTGCACCGAACGAGAACTGTCCCGCTTGCACGCTTCGAAGGTATAACCTCGAGACGACGTCCGTGAACGAATGCTTGCAAAGTTTGAGATGCTTGTGTTTGCACCGTGTCCGATTTGTCACTCGTTTCCTTGTCGCCAACTCGTGGGACACCCGGAATCCGGGAGCGCCCCACCATCTTTTGCACGCATCCGCACACTTCTCCTTTGCATCGGTATCTCAATTGAGTTATCGGAACCGGAACGCTGCCGTGGCATCGTTTTCGTATCATTGCCGTGGCACCCCTTTCCTTTCCACCACGGTGACAAATGCTTCATAATGCTCTTATCAAGTCTTAATAAAAAATTGCATAAACTTGTTCATGTCATCCGCATCATGATAACAACAATTAAAATGTTTAAATTGTTGTTGCACCAAATTGCTAAATGCATATGGAGATTAAACGGAATTGTTGTTTGTTATTTATGGCCTCATTTGAACTTGCCTAAATGTTTAGTTTACTCATGTTTCATCTCTTGCCATGTTTAACAACATTTAATATTGTGGAGTACCTAACCGAGAGTGAACTAAATAAGTGATGTGGTGTTCCGTCAATATGCAACTCGTTGCATATTGAGCTCCACTTAATTTGTAGTTTTGTTTGTGCCCTTTTCCATGCCATGCATATTTAAACCGGACATGCATCATAATTGTTTTGCGCATCATGCCATGTTATGTGATGGTTGTTTACCATGATTGTTTGCTTCTTTCCGGTGTTACTTCTTCGGGTTGGTTCCGATAACGTTGCGTTTGTGAGGACCCGTTCGACTACGTCCATGTGTCTTCTTCGTGGACTCGTTCTTCTTCCTTGCGGGATCTCAGGCAAGATGACCATACCCTCGAAATTACTTCTATCTTTGCTTGCTTAGTTGCTCGCTCTTTTGCTATGCCTATGCTGCGATACCTACCACTTGCTTATCATGCCTCCTACTTTGTTCAACCAAGCCTCTAACCCACCTTGTCCTAGCAAACCATTGTTTGGCTATGTTACCGCTTTGCTCAGCCCCTTTTATAGCGTTGTTAGTTGCAGGTGAAGATTGAAGTTTTGTTCCTTGTTGGAACATGGAGATGTTGTTCCTGGTTGGAACATGTTTACTTGTTGGGATATCACTATATATCTTATTTAATTAAAGCATCTATATACTTGGTAAAGGGTGGAAAGCTCGGCCTTATGCCTGGTGTTTTGTTCCACTCTTGCCGCCCTAGTTTCCGTCATATCGGTGTTATGTAGTCGGACCTTGAGTGTATTTGGATGATGTAATGCTTTATTCATGTAATTGTGTGAAGTGGCGATTGTAAGCCAACTATGTATCTTTCCCTTATGTATTACATGGGTTGTGTGAAGATTACCTCACTTGCGACATTGCTCTCAATGCGGTTATGCCTCTAAGTCGTGCTTCGATAGGTGGGAGATATAGCCGCATCAAGGGCGTTACAAGTTGGTATCAGAGCCTTCCCTGACCTTAGGAGCCCCCACTGCTTGATCGAATTAGCGGACGAGTTGAGTCTAGAAAAATATTTTGAGTCATTTTAGGAATTATATATCGGAGAGTTTAGCAATTCTTTTTACTTCCCAGTCTCTTCATCGCTCTGGTAAGGCATCCTGACGTAGAGTTTGGACTCTTCTCTTCTCAAATTTCACTAAAAAAATTTTAGGATCACGCGGGTATCTTGGAATCGTTCCGATGGTTTTATGATGAGAACATTGTCTTGGTGCCCCCTGTCAGGGGTTTTGTGGAAGTGTCCCGGGGAGTTGAGCTCTGAGGTGTTGTCGTCATAATTTTATCGTTGCAGTTCTGGAATACCTGAGTTTAGTACGCCGACATCGAAAATATCTTTTATGCAGTTCGTTGGTGACATAACCTCGACGCCACCCAGTACTTGGGCGGGAGTTCGTGAGTATCACCATAACTCGTATAACGGATGCTTTTTGAAGGTTGAGGTAGACGATTTCCGAAGGTTTCTTGGTTATGTGTTGAAGGATGGATACAGCTGGATGTAGGATTTGCTAGTTTTGGGTGAGATATTATGCTTCCCCTGTATCCCCAACACCTGATTGCATAACCGGAAAATTTCGGGAGTTTATAAGTGGGAATTCTAGTAGCTCTTAGGATATCTTTCCAACAGATGTATGATATGAAATTGGGGTTCGACGTCTAGTGATCCGCCTATTCACGGTTGGTTTTACAGTGGTCTCGTTGTGTCTTAAAGAGTCCTTGGCTATGCCGACTCGGGGATGCTTCATATGTCATGTGCACTGCCTTGTACATGATGGTGCTGTACGATCGAGCCCGTGTAGGCCCCACCACGAAAACTTTGGACGAAATCTCTATCATATGTTTTGTTCCGGTTTATTCTGCAAGCCAATCCTTTGTTTTGTTTTGAGTTGTGGTATTCGAGTTGCTTCGAAGTCAAATGTTGATTCCATACCTGTTCCTAAGCGGTGTTCTCATACTCCGATGTGAATACTAATCCTTCTTGATAATCGAGATTGTCATGTAAATCCTGTTCAACCGGTGTGTTTCTCTTCAAGTGGATCCGATCATTTCAACATCCGCAAGATCAAGTATTAGTTCTTCTCAACGGTGTTTGTTTCATCCGTCTCCAAGTTGCCATTGTTTTTCCCGCCCACCCACCCTTTTTCTTCAAGGACTAAGATTTCTTAATGAACTATCCATCTTATTCATGTGAAGCCTCTTCTTTCTTTTCAATCAATGTTTCACCCAGTGATGCTCATGAAGATTTTAGCGGAGTTTCTAGTTCACCATTATTCATTCTTTTTTTTCTCCAGTGGAACCAATTCAAGTTTTCTGTGCTGGTCACATCCTTTCCTCGTTTTAAATGTCTTCTCATGCCGGTGCACTTCTTTTGTCATTCCATTTCTCGCTATTCATTGGTTCCGGAGTGCTAAAGATATCTGAAGGCTCGTCTTGTCATTCAAGATCCACTCAACTTATTTCGATGTTGTTATCTCATTCAAGCCGTTTAATTCAACCGGTGTTATCTCCTTTTCAAGAAATCATTCAACGGTGTATCTTTTGAGTGGGCCCTAACCCACATGTCTTTCCCAGGATCTTACCTGACTCTTCTTTTTTTCCCGGAGCTATCCTAAATTCTTTTGAAGTTTGACGTAAGTATGAATTATCATCAGTCAAATGCCTTTCTCCAAGATCTTTAAAAATCTTTCCATCGTTGGTTCAACTTTTCCATTCTTCTTTATTCCGGAGTATCTCGATAATTCTTGGTGGTGTTTCTCATCGTCATTCTCTACATTTGAAGACCGAAGAAGATTTTTCCTCTTAATCTTGCTCCATTCTCTTCAAGATTCGCGATTCTAGCTTGTTGCCATCCTCTCATAATTGTTTTTGATTGTGAGATTTTTCACCCATCCGGAGCAATTCAAGATTCTGTTCAGTTGGATTATCCGGAGCCCATCATCTAAGATTTATTCATTCCAGTTTTCAGCTCGCATACTCTAAATCATACCGGTGTCTAAATCAAGGATTCTCTAATCAGCTCGTAATCTTTTCGTTCTCATGGGTCTAAATTCTCTCAAGCATCTTCGTTTAATTGCTAATTCTTCCCGGTGTGTCTTCATGTTTTAATCGTTCTTTTCAATTCTTACGGTGGTTCGTTCTAGAGTTTCTTCCTTCGTGTGTCATATCTATGCATTCATGCTTTTCAAATTCCACCGGTGGTTCATTGAAGACCTTCCCAAGTTTACGTTATATCTCTCTTAACCCTTGATACGAGGATAAGTAGTATGCCAAATCCGTTGCTTGTCAGCAATTAAATTGCTGAAGGATACGCATAACATAATTCTTATTCTTGTTTCATCCTAATGATTAATTCTTTATTCCGGAGGCCCTTCAAATTCTCGGTTTCATTTGTTTCATTTTATCTTTTTCCCGGGGTTCCAACCTCTTTCAACTATGTAATCACGGAAATCTATCTAAATCTTTACAAGGCTCCACCTTGTGTTTTCAACTACCCTTTCTTTCCGTTTGATCATTCTTTTGTTTAACGGAGTTCTTCATGGAGGTTCTACATAATGGTCCATCAAGGATTTAATTCCTTCTCCAACTTTTTTTTCATCAAGATTCTTTCCTAAGAAGCTCAAGCTTTTCTTCATATTGTAATTCGGAGTGCAATTCTTTCTTCCGTATCATTGGAGGTGGTATTATGCCATTCTTGATAATTTCAGTTCATGCTTCATGATTCACATGTTGTCAAGGATGAGATATTTTAAATCCATCATTTTCTTCATTGGAGTTGGCTTGGGTTATATTTCACCTAAAGCTTTCCCAAAGGATGGTTGCTAATTATGGTGTTTATAAATGACCCAAGTTCTTCTTTTATCCTCCCAATGAAATACTTTCTCGTCTCCTTGTTCATATCAATCCAATTCTTCTTCCTGTGAGTGGCAGGTTGTCACCTCATAATTTGAGATGTATTCCATACGACCATATCAAGATTATTCTTTTCGTTGTTGGTTTTCCAAAAACTCCGTTCTAGCATTTGTTGTAAGCATGCTCTCTCAAGATCGTGTTTCCCTTCGTTCATTCCATTCCATTCTTACTTTTGTTCCGGAGGCATTGTGATGTTGCTCTCTTCAACCCATCTTCTTGTTTTGTCAGGATCGTGTTCTTTTCTTGGTTTATCCATTTAACCGGAGTGTTGTGTCCTCTGCTCAAGTTCTTTCATCTTAACAAGTCTTTCATCTCTTTTCAACCGGAGTGCTACCCGAATTAGTTCCTTCTTATTCCTCTTTCTTAACGGAGTGCTTTAAACTTCGTCCATCGCCGTTGCTTTCTTTCTTTCAATTTGCTCAACCTTGCAAGGTTCTTTGGTTTCACTCGTTTGTCAAAGAAGCAACTTACTTTTACCTCTTCTCTTTCTCTTCCGTTTTTTTTCCTCCGGTGCCATTCTAGATCTCGGGACGAGATCCTTTCGTAGTGGTGGAGTGTTGTGACGCCCCAAGACCAGAGCTTCAGACGCCTTCCATGTTTTCGAGTGTTGTCGTGTGATTTGTTTTGGTTCGTTGCATCATGTGCATTGCATCATGTCATCATGCCATCATGTCATTAATCTTTGCATCTCATATCAACTAAATAAATTGTATGGATCTTCGGTCCATTTAAATTGAGGGAATTCACATGGTGAGTTCTCTTTATAACATATCCTCCCGATATTAGGGAGCTACATCAAATATTCCATTTTCCGAATCACCCATGAACACACTTGCAAAATATTTCCCCATGCCTTCGTCCCATGCATCTTCTCCTTCTCCTTTCCTTCTATTTCCTGTCTTTTGATAGTCCCATTTTCCCCTTCTCTATTAATGTCCATTTTTTGCCTATAAATTCTAGACCGTGCCAGGAACACCTCCTCCAATTTTCAGATCCTTTGGACTTGTTTTGGTTGGATTCAAAAATGGCTCAAGTTTGAATATAATTCAAACTTAATTATTTTTCTATCTCTAAAATATTGCCAAACCATTTTATTCGATTTGTGCAAAGTTCCGGCGCTCCAAGGATATTCTATTTTCTGAAATATTCTTTCCCTAACCCTCTCTTTTCTTTCTTTCTTCTCTCTATTTGTTTTTTTTGTTAAAGTAAATCAGAGAGGAGTGAGAGAGAGCAGCAGGCCCATTCTCCTTCTAGGCCTAGCCGGCGCCCTCCCCCTATGCGCAGCCCCTTTATACTGGGCCGGCCTCCCAAGGCCCACTCCCCGTCTAACCCTAGCACTCCCTCACTCGATCCCCTGCACCCCCTCATCTCTATTCCCTTGCGCCGCCAGCCCTGTGCCCGATTCCCCTTGTACTCCCTCCAGCGACGCGCTGCGCCCGATCCTCCTAGCGCCGCCTGGAGCCTTGCACGTTCCTTCTCCTCCATTGGCCTGCTAGCCCGCCTCCTCGACCTGCAGCCCGATCCCCATCTCCCATCTCTCCCACATCTCGCCCTCCTCGCAACGCACCAGAGGAGGATCCCCGTGCCCGATCCTTTTCCTCCTCCCATCAACCCTCCATCACTCGTCGCCCCGCCTCCAATTCTGCCGCCGCCGAGCGCCAAGAGTAGCAGTTTCAGGTGTCCCCGTCGCCGAGCCCCTCGCCGCCCTTCTGCACCTCGTCTCCGTCCCTGCCCGTCGGAACCCCGCCTCCCGGTGCGCGCAGCTGCGGCGCGCCCGTCGACTAGTAACGCTCCGGCCGCCTTCGCCGGAGTACCACCAGGGAGCTGGCCCCTGTGCACCAGCGCCGTGACTCCCTCCTATGCTCGCGAGCCTTGCTTCGCTGCTGCGCCTCTCCGGCCTCGCTGCCTCCGCAAGGCACCAGTAGCATGTCCACTTTGTCGTTCAGTGCCGCTGCGCCTTCGGTCTGTCACATGTTGAAGGAAACGAGCAGCAGCAAGCCCCATCGAGCTCCTACAACAGCTATCCGAGTCCTGGATGAAACCGCCCAAGTCGTCGCCTCCTTGCACCATGCAGTGTCACCGTGGACACATGCACCACTGGATCGGAACCGCGAGCACCAAGTACCACTACAAACCCGAGGAATTCGGATGCATCAAGTTCCCGAGAAGACCCGTTTTTCGTCAAGTTTGACTACCCATATCATCAAGAACCACTACCGTCGGAGACCTCGAACCCGTCAAGTACCCCTTAGAGCTATCAATACCGCAAGCGCCAAGTAACACGACGACCCCCGAAGACTTCGAATTCGACATGTCTGATGACGCTCTTGTACAACTACGTTGCCGAGTCCGGGACCGGCAAGACCGACGACGCAGTAACGCCAAGTACCCCTACGCGCGAAGACGCCTAAGACCATCTCAGGATTCATCAAGTACCACTACCGTCGACCCTCGAAAACCCCGTGGACGTCAAGTTCCGACTCGTGACCCCGAATCTCTACGAAAACGTCGTACGACTACTTCCATGGCCGAAGACCCATGTACCACTACCGTCGCCGAGATCGCGAGAACCACTACCGCCGTCACGAGAACGTCTACTTCCTCTACTTTGCACCGAACGAGAAATGTCCCGCTTGCACGTTTCGAAGGTATAACCTCGAGACGACGTTCGTGAATGAATGCTTGCGATGTTTGAGATGCTCGTGTTTGCACCGTGTCCGATTTGTCACTCGTTTCCTTGTCGCCAACTCGTGGGACACCCGGAATCCGGGAGCGCCCCACCATCTTTTGCACGAATTCCGCACACTTCTCCTTTGCATCGGTATCTCAATCGAGTTATCGGAACCGGAACGCTGCCGTGGCATCGTTTTCGTATCATTGCCGTGGCACCCCTTTCCTTTCCACCACGGTGACAAATGCTTCATAATGCTCTTATCAAGTCTTAATAAAAAATTGCATAAACTTGTTCATGTCATCCGCATCATGATAACAACAAGTAAAATGTTTAAATTGTTGTTGCACCAAATTGCTAAATGCATATGGGGATTTACCGGAATTGTTGTTGGTTATTTACGGCCTCATTTAAACTTGCCTAAATGTTTAGTTTACTCATGTTTCATCTCTTGCCATGTTTAACAACATTTAATATTGTGGAGTACCTAACCGAGAGTGAACTAAATAAGTGATGTGGTGTTCCGTCAATATGCAACTCGTTGCATATTGAGCTCCACTTAACTTGTAGTTTTGTTTGTGCCCTTTTCCATGCCATCCATATTTAAACCGGACATTCATCATAATTGTTTTGCGCATCATGCCATGTTATGTGATGGTTGTTTACCATGATTGTTTGCTTCTTTCCGGTGTTGCTTCTTCGGGTTGGTTCCGATAACGTTGCGTTTGTGAGGACCCGTTCGACTATGTCCGTGTGTCTTCTTCGTGGACTCGTTCTTCTTCCTTGCGGGATCTCAGGCAAGATGACCATACCCTCGAAATCACTTCTATCTTTGCTTGCTTAGTTGCTCGCTCTTTTTCTATGCCTATGCTGCGATACCTACCACTTGCTTATCATGCCTCCTACTTTGTTCAACCAAGCCTCTAACCCACCTTGTCCTAGCAAACCATTTTTTGGCTATGTTACCGCTTTGCTTAGCCCCTCTTATAGCGTTGTTAGTTGCAGGTGAAGATTGAAGTTTTGTTCCTTGTTGGAACATGGAGATGTTGTTCCTGGTTGGAACATGTTTACTTGTTGGGATATCACTATATATCTTATTTAATTAAAGCATCTATATACTTGGTAAAGGGTGGAAGGCTCGGCCTTATGCCTGGTGTTTTGTTCCACTCTTGCCACCCTAGTTTCCGTCATATCGGTGTTATGTTCCCAGATTTTGTGTTCCTTATGCGGTTGGGTTATAATGGGAACCCCTTGATAGTTCGCCTTGATTAAAGCTTTTCCAGCAATGCCCAACCTTGGTTTTACCATTTGCCACCTACCCCTTTTCTTTTCCCTTGGGAGTCGCGCTCCTGAGGGTCATCATTATTTTACCCCCCGGGCCAGTGCTCCTCTGAGTGTTGGTCCAACCTGTCAGCTGCCGGTGGCCACCAGGGCCAACTCTGGGCTGGCCTACTCGTACCTAAGACAATCTGAGTGTGCCCTGAGAAAGAGATATGTGCAGCTCCTATCGGGATTTGTCGGCACATTCGGGCGGTGTTGCTGGTTTAGTTTTACCCTGTCAAAATGTCTTGTTGTACCGGGATACCGAGTCTGATCGGAATGTCTCGGGAGGAGGTCTATTCCTTCGTTGACCGTGAGAGCTTGTCATGGGCTAAGTTGGGACAGCCCTGCAGGGATTTGAACTTTCGAAAGCCGTGCCCGCGGTTATGGGCAGATGGGAATTTGTTAATGTCCGGTTGTAGATAACTTGAACCTTAACTTATTTAAAATGCATCAACCGCGTGTGTAACCGTGATGGTCTCTTTCCGGCGGAGTCCGGGAAGTGAACACGGTGTTGGAGTTATGTTTGACGTAGGTTGTTCTAGGATCACTTCTTGATCATAGCTTATCGATCGTGCTTTGCCTTCTCTTCTCGCTCTCTTTTGCGTATGTTAGCCACCATACATGCTAGTCGCTTGCTGCAGCTCCACCTCATACCTTTACCTTTCCCATAAGCTTAAATAGTCTTGATCGCGAGGGTGCGAGATTGCTGAGTCCCCGTGGCTCACAGATACTTCCAAAACCAGCTTGCAGGTGCCGATGAGTCCGTGCAGATGATGCAACCAAGCTCAGGAGGAGCTCGATGAAGATCTTGTCCTTTGTGTTGTTTCGTTCTAGTTGGTCAGTAGTGGAGCCCAGTTGGGGTCGATCGAGGACCTTGTCGCATTTGGGGTTCTTCTTTTATTTTGGTTCCGTAGTCAGACCTTGAGTGTATTTGGATGATGTAATGCTTTATTCATGTAATTGTGTGAAGTGGCGATTGTAGGCCAACTATGTATCTTTCCCTTATGTATTACATGGGTTGTGTGAAGATTACCTCACTTGCGACATTGCTTTCAATGCGGTTATGCCTCTAAGTCGTGCTTCGACACGTGGGAGATATAACCACATCGAGGGCGTTACAGGACCCCGGAGGAGAATGCAGAGATCGCGCGAGAAGAAGTGAGGAACTTCTTTGAAGGGGTGAAAGCAAAGAAACATCCACCTCCGGAGGAGAAGGTAGATCCGGTGAAAGCGAAGCGCACTCTGGCTGCCCTGACAAAACCACCCAAGTCTCCGCCGAAAGGAAACTATGAGCGCATTATTGGAAAGGAATTTGTCGAAGCGGAGCGGTCGGGAAGTACTGTCAGTTATCAAAGGCTGAAAGAACGACGAGCTGGGAAACAAATTGCACAGCTCGGCGAACAAGCGAAGCAATTGTGCCCCCCACTCAAGGTGCCTAGCGACATCGTCGCTAATGATCCGAGGATGGTGCCCGCTTATAGCAATCTTGGAGATTACCTGCCCGACGATGTACATTATGATTTCATGGAGGTGCAGATACAAAGATACGAGTACGGGAAGCCTCTCGTCAAAGATGAAAGATCTCTATCAACGATGATGCGAAGATTGCATGATTGTTACTTGAAAATTTGCAGAGAGTCTGGGGGAGGAGTACTTTGTATGTGAGAGTTAAAAAGGAGCATGACCTCGTTGGAATTGATCTGTTGCCTGTTCCATTTGAGGAGTTCTTTCAGTTTTTCAATCAATTGGCCCCCGATAAAGCAATGGTCACCTGCTACTGTCTGTAAGTAGTACTACTTCTGTCATTAAGTCTCTCTATATAGCTCAACTCTTTCATTGCATGTATTTATAATTATCCTCACTATATTATGCAGATTGAAGATCGCCGAATTGAAGAAAAGACAAGTCGGTGATATTGGGTTCATTAACACATATCTCATAGATGAAACTGAGGTTAAATTTCATCCCGCAGATACCGATCGAGGCCAACTTGCTACAATCGTTGGTAATAAATGAAAACAAAGATATAATACTCTTTCATTACAACTTCAAGTGAGTGTTACTGTCTTGTGCGTATTCGGTTTCCCTTATATATTAGTCAAGGTTATAGTAGTGTAATTGATGAGTTATGCATGCGTGTGCAGTTTCCACTATATTCTTCTAGAGATTAAGCTTGAGCAGGGACTAGTAACCGTCTTAGACTCAAGACGAAAAGATCCTCAGGACTATGCGGACATGACTCAAATGCTCAAGAAGTAAGTTAAATCGATCATTATCCACCACATCAGCAACTTTATTCATTTCCTGATATATCAAGTAATTGTTTTCTTTGTCTAGCAGGGTTTGGAAAAAATTCACCAAAAAAGCTTCGGGACTCCCGAAGAAGCTGCAATTTAGACACCCGAAAGTAAGTACTATAGTAGCATGTTCCGCGCATCTCCTATTGATTCAAGCGCTAGTTTCATCAATACCATTCAGCATTCTTGCTTATCAGTTTGATTGACCTCTATTTCTTGTAAAGTGGTTGTGGCAGGAACAAGGGAATAATTTCTGTGGATACTACATTTGCGAGTCCATCCGCCACACGACCTGTGAGCGGGGCTACTCTGACTAACAATATGAAGTGCGTAAATAACAACATTCACAACTTTATTTTATTACCATCATTTGTGTTGAGTTTCATTCATTCATATATATATATATATATATATATATATGTATATATATATATATATGTATATATATGTATTGACCCCCTTCTTCGAATTAGATATTTCGAAAGCGGGATGAACTCCTAGCACCAGTTCGCATGCGAGCAATTCAAGAGGAATTGGCGGCATTCTTTCTTGACCACGTGATCACTGAAGACGGAGAATACTATGTGGACCATGAGTCCGTATGTTAGGAGATTATATTTGTAAGAGATAATTATTGTATATATGTAGCCAGTAGTGTCGGATAGATATACGAGAACTTGTTGTTCGACCAATCTCTCGGAGAAGGAGAGGTGGTCGATATCACTTCTCTCTGTATGCATATACGTTCATGACGATCTTCTGTTTCCTTCGTTTGCTTACTAGCTAGCTAGCGTGTCTAATCCTCTCTATACGTATGTATAGTACGTAGCGTCGACTAAGCACGGACATAAGAGAGGACACTTCTCTTTATTAATTATAGCTAGCTAACACAATATATGAAACACCTAAATTAACCTCCCAAAACCCCC
>NC_041388.1:641419230-641434178 GCF_002162155.2 Triticum dicoccoides | reverse complement strand
CAAAAACTCCAGCCACAGAAATGCTGACGCGTGGATGCCTATTGGTCCCGGTTGGTGCCACCAACCGGGACCAAAGGCCCTCCTTCCTGGGCTCCGCGCACATGCCACGTGGAGGCCCATCTGTCCCGGTTCTGGGATTGAACCGGGACTAAAGGGACAGGGCATTAGTACCGACCCTTTAGTCCCGGTTCAGGAACCGGGACAAAAGGCCCTTACGAACCGGGACAACAGGCCCTTTTTCTACTAGTGCTCGGTCATATCGTAGCGGTGCTTAGGAGAAGCCCTACGTCGGTAGCATCATCATCACCGTCATCACGCCGTCGTGCTGACGGAACTCTCCCTCGAAGCTCTGCTGGATCGGAGTTCGTGGGACGTCACCGAGCTGAACGTGTGGGCTGAACTCGGAGGTGCCGTATGTTCGGTACTTGGATCGGTCGGATCGTGAAGACGTACGACCACATCAACCGTGTTCTCATAGAGCTTCCGCTTACGGTCTACGAGGATACATGGACGACACTCTCCCCTCTCGTTGCTATGCATCACTATGATCTTGCGTGTGCGTAAGAAATTTTTGAAATTACTGCATTCTCCAATAGTCCCACACGTCACAGAGTTCGGTAAGAAGTCTAGATGGATTGAAGGAGACATAAGGTAGTATGATGTATATGTGTTAGACAATAGCAATTGATAGAGTAATACAAGCACGCATCTAGAGAAATGATGGATGACATCAACCTGTTCCGCTAGAAATTATTTTCAAAATGACTTTCTTCTCACGCCGGCTAAGGACGCGTGTATGGGTTTGGCTGCTTTGATTGGCAAATTCGTCAGGTTGTTTTTGTGGGATGGTGGCGCCTGGATTCACTGTATTGTTTTTAGACTCAACGATGTCTTTCCTTCCATGCTGATGTCTGGTACGAGAATGGTGGCGATGCCGATACGAGAATGATTACGATGGGATCTTCCATTTTGATGTAGAGTACCTTCAGATTTTGTTCTACCGAAATCCACTTAAAACAATTTTTAATCTAGTTTAACCTTGTCATGAAGTATATTTTAATCTAGTGAAAAATTTCTGACATTACAAATATTTCAGGACCTACCAATATTATTTAATATTAGACAATTTCATTAAACTTTGAATATTGACCGCAGGTCATTGCGTTCTTCGAGGAGTTGGATCCCATTCACTTGTGGGCAGTAGAACGAGGTGTCTTCATAATTAGATTAGAGTTCAGACATCATTACGAGTGGTTGAAATGGGTCAGCTCTTGTCCGATGTTTATCCCTACTCCGCCTTCTATTCAACAACTATGTACCCTTACTTTATAGTAAACCTATCTAGACAACACATAGCTACTATATATATAGTAATTTTTGTGGGTAGTTTATGTTGATAAGGCATTTGCTTATCCATCAACTGACCAGCATGTCTTAGGTTTTATGCACATCATGGCTAGAATGTTTTGGAGAGACCTACATATTTTGTTTTGGAGGATAAGGAAGAGATCCTACCATTCAATTAGATATTTCTAATTAAATAGGAAAAGTTTCGTAAGGAGCTTGGGCCAAGAGGTTGGGAAATCAAAGGAACTGGTCTACATGTTCATGGGAACCTTGTGGTTACATGTCTAGCTCAATAATTTATGTTCTTAAAGGAATTAGCCATCTGCTTGTACATTTTCACAGCTCCATTACATAATATCTTCTCTACATGACATATGTCTAATATAATTTAAAATAAATTGTTTCCATACTTGGCATTGTGCTATTTTTTCTATTGTATTATTAAATTAACTACTTTGATTTTTTTTAGAGGATCCTGGCTATGTTATGTGGCTACACTGTGGCAGCTACATCTAGTTTGTGTTTAATCCAAAGGCTTGTTAGCTCAATATATATTTGTCTGGCTAATTGAGAAATTTCCTCTGATTGTCATATGGGGTACTTGATTCTTTTTCTTGCCCCATTTCAAGAACATATGGGATTAGGTGTCTTATGTGCGGGTGGGAAAAGGAGACAAGATTAAATAATCCAAAGGGAAATGAATAGACAATGGGATATTTTGTATTCCCGGATCACGTGTGTTATTTCAAATGACTTCTTATAATTAATGTATAACTTGGTACATGATAATGAGGTGCCCTTGATCCATAGAATGTAATATATGTGTGGTTGCCCAAAATATAATTTATATATTATTCACATTTAGTTTAAAGGGGTCCTATATTACTCAATAAACTATATGAGAAATGATGATCAGATTTGGTTATGCTGATTTGTTCAACAGACGCATGGCTGTCCTTTTATATGTCACCTAATATGTTGCAAATGTTCATGTTTTATCGAGCAAAGACACTTATCATATCTTCAATTAACACGTTGTGTATCTTTCACTTCTATTATTTTACTACTAGTAAACTTGCACGTGCAATGCACGTATCCGCCCAAAGAAAATCCTTGCTCATAGAACCCTTTAAGCCATCTATGCTCATAAAACCCTTCTAGGCCATCTATACTCTATTGTTTGGAGAACAACATGCCATGTATATTGGCTATTGCAGAAGTTAAAAGAGTTGGCTCGAGACAACTTTGCTAAATTCAGCAATATATATGTGTGTCTTAGGGCAATCTCCAATGCACCTCACCGTTGTTAGCAAGTGGAACCACTATGCAGCCACTGTGTTTAGGTAATTAGGAAAAAAAGAATATATATGATTAAACATGCTGACCGCCGCCACGAGGGCCTTGCTTGGGTCGACTGTTTTCGCCTGGCTGGCCATATGTGACACTTTGCGTCCTCTGTGCCCTGTGCCTTGCTATGTACTCTCTCCTTCCATATATCTCTTTTGGCCCTTGTAATACCCCCTGACCATCTTGGCAATTTGGGCATTTTTAAATTCAAAAAGTTATATTGGATTTACCATGGGATCACCAATCGGAAAATTATGATTTACTCAACTATTGATTCAACATCACTCGGCAACATAATGGGTGTGGTAGGCGAAAAAATATAACAACCTGAATTGTAATGAACAAAGGATCTAGCTGACAATGTTAAGTGGGCACAAGGACAACTGAATCTTCAGAATTAGTGATTGCAGCAATATAACATGACACATAAAACAATAATCAACCTGACCCTGCTTCCTAGTTCGATTTCAACAAAGTATTACGAAGAGTCATGTTAAATTGAATTTTGAACTATACCATATGAAAAGCCGAGCAAGGCTAATTGCCCATCTTGTAGTTTCATGTAAAATTTATACAGAAAGTTCATCAGAAAATTTGGTGCCCATTTTTCTAGCAAAATTGATCAAATAGGAGGAAGGCAAGCTAACTGCTATAGGTCAATCAAAAGCTTACACACCATGTTTCAAGAAAACACAGAAATAATCCAATTGAGTAGCATCAAACAAATGAAAGCTTGCAGTCGAGTGATATAGATATGGTGGATGATTGCATGTAACTAAAACATGTAACAGAAGGGAAAGAGTTTTGTAAAGAATGCACATAACCTATTTAATCGTATTCCTTCTACTCTTACATCCAAACGTTGCACAATCCGTGTGGAAAGAACTGATAATAAATTCATACATGACATGCTACGTGTAAGCTATATATGAAACAAGATCAAGATTCAAAAAGGTATATGTTAGATTTGTAAGAAACTGTCCACCTTTAATTATAATTCAGAAAATACCCGATTCAAGTGACTACCTTGATTGAAGAACTAACTGGTTACAGATTTAACAACTGCCACTCCTATCCACCCTTGCTTCCCTTGAGTCTTAACATAGACAATATTCATCTTACAAACAAGAAATAGCTTTATAAGGATGTAACCCTTAGGATCAAAAGCTTGCAGATCAAATTCTATAGACCTTTAAAAAAAATCTTGGCAGACAACATGGGCGCAGCTCTCTATCAAAAACCATTCTTAAGAGAACAGAAAAAAGAACATTTGCAACATTAACAGTTGAGCAATCAAAAAGGATATTTCTATGTTACAGTGCATGTCATATTCCTCATGCACTATTTTTTTTCTTCAGATTTCTTACTTCTTGTTATTAATACTTCATTATTCTGAATTCCTACTTAGTGTTATTAATTTAGTAAAGATAACATGCATTGTTGTTTATTTTTCAATAATAAGTAAAGACAGGGAAGAAACTCATGCGCACACTCTCCAGCTATAAGAATAACTAATGCAATAAGACACTGATCGGGGCATACCAATATTTAAGTCTTGTCAGACCACAATAAGAGAACAATCAGTCACATGTTGATACTTGGTTTCAGTAATAAGAAGGATCACAAGTTCGACATAAAAAATGAAGTCCATTTAGTTACTGGAGTTACAAATTCAAGGTGGTGCCTTAACTTGCTGCTGGCTTCGAGTTTGTGACCTCCCCTCCCCTTCTTGGTTATTCCTTTCCCCCCTCTTCGTTTCATTGAGCTCATCCCCACTTCTATTTTCCTCTTCATCATCCTGCAGCAAAACAACAGAGTTTGAGATGCATCAGACTTTCATAAATCACAATGTAACTCTGGAACTTCATATAATATTTCTAATTTCCATGTAGTAGAGTCCAACCTATATACAGATATAATTAGGATTTGCATAATTACTTTCTTCCATGCAGTACAGTCGGGCATCTTAGATCAAACATCTGCAAGTTTTGCAACCTCAATATTGTGGATCTGCACAAGTAGCAGTTGTAGTGCCCTGCCCACACCTACTAATTTGAGGAAGCAAGAACCTCGTTGTAGGACGGACAGAAGGAATCTCAGCGAAGTAGTAGTGTAGTACTTACATGCAGACCATCGCATCGGTGGCGTCGGGTGCAGGAACTCTTCATAGGTGGCGCAGAGGAAGCACACATCTGCTAAGGGAGGAGCTTCTACGTTGTTGCGGCGTGGTGGAGTCTTTGTTGCCGACCGTGTGGAGGACGGAGGAGTCGCCGTCGGCCGCGTGGGGGACGGACGCCGAGCGCCACAGGAGAGGCGGTCGGGCAGCCGTCGACGGTGAGGCGCGATGGAGGCGGACGGGAAGCAGGGCCGCAAGGGGTGTTGGAAATATTCCCTAGAGGCAATAATAAAAGAATTATTATTATATTTCCTTGTTCATGATTGTCTTTATTCATGCTATAATTGTGTTATCCGGAAATCGTAATACATGTGTGAATAATAGACACCAACATGTCCCTAGTAAGCCTCTAGTTGACTAGCTCGTTGATCAACGGATAGTCATGGTTTCCTGACTATGGACATTGGATGTCATTCATAACGAGATCACATCATTAGGAGAATGATGTGATGGACAAGACCCAATCCTAAACATAGCATAAGATCATATAGTTCGTTTGCTAGAGTTTTCCAATGTCAAGTATCTTTTCCTTAGACCATGAGATCGTGTAACTCCCGGATACCGTAGGAGTGCTTTGGGTATACCAAACGTCACAACGTAACTGGGTGACTATAAAGGTATACTACGGGTATCTCTGAAAGTGTCTGTTGGGTTGACACGGATCAAGACTGGGATTTGTCACTCCGTATGACGGAGAGGTATCACTGGGCCCACTCGGTAATGCATCATCATAACGAGCTCAAAGTGACCAAGCGTCTGGTCACGGGATCATGCATTACGGTACGAGTAAAGTGACTTGCCGGTAACGAGATTGAACGAGGTATTGGGATACCGACGATCGAATCTCGGGCAAGTAACATACCGATTGACGAAGGGAATCGTATACGGGGTTGCTTGAATCCTCGACATAGTGGTTCATCCGATGAGATCATCGAGGAGCATGTGGGAGCCAACATGGGTATCCAGATCCCGCTGTTGGTTATTGACCGGAGAGTCGTCTCGGTCATGTCTACATGTCTCCCGAACCCGTAGGGTCTACACACTTAAGGTTCGGTGAAGCTAGGGTTGTAGGGATATGTATATGCAGTAACCGGAATGTTGTTCGGAGTCCCGGATGAGATCCCGGACGTCACGAGGAGTTCCGGAATGGTCCGGAGGTAAAGAATTATATATAGGAAGTGCTATTTCGGCCATCGGGACAAGTTTCGGGGTCACCGGTATTGTACCGGGACCACCGGAAGGGTCCCGGGGGTCCACCAGGTGGGGCCACCTATCCCGAAGGGCCCCATGGGCTGAAGTGGGAAGGGATCCAGCCCAAAGTGGGCTGGGGAGCCACTTCCCCCTAGGGCCCATGCGCCTAGGGTGGGGGAAACCCTAAAGGAAGAGTCCTAGGAGGGGAAGGCACCTCCTAGGTGCCTTGGGGAGGAGGGATTCCTCCCCTTGGCCGCACCCCCCTAGGAGATTGCATCTCCTAGGGCCGGCGCCCCCCCTAGGCCTCCTATATATAGTGGGGAGATGGAGGACTTCTTACCCATGCCTTTGGTGCCTCCCTCTCCCTCTCCAACACCTCCTCCTCCTCCATAGTGCTTGGCGAAGCCCTGCTGGAGTACTGCAGCTCCATCATCACCACGCCATCGTGCTGCTGCTGGAGCCATCTTCCTCAACCTCTCCTTCCCCCTTGCTGGATCAAGAAGAAGGAGACGTTACGCTGACCGTATGTGTGTTGAACGCGGAGGTGCCTTCCGTTCGGCGCTAGGATCTCCGGTGATTTGGATCACGTCGAGTACGCCTTCCTCATCCCCGTTCTTTGAACGCTTCCGCGCGTGATCTACAAAGGTATGTAGATGCAATCCAATCACTCGTCGCTAGATGAACTCATAGATGGATCTTGGTGAAATTGTAGGAAATTTTTTTGTTTTCTGCAACGTTCCCCAACAGTGGCATCATGAGCTAGGTCTATGCGTAGTTCTTCTTGCGCGAGTAGAACACAATTTGTTGTGGGCATAGATGTTGTCAACTTTCTTGCCGCTACTAGTCTTATCTTGCTTCAACGGTATTGTGGGATGAAGCGGCCCGGACCAACCTTACACGTACGCTTACGTGAGACCGGTTCCACCGACTAACATGCACAAGTTGCATAAGGTGGCTGGCGGGTGTCTGTCTCTCCTACTTTAGTTGGAGCGGATTCGATGAAAAGGGTCCTTATGAAGGGTAAATAGAAGTTGACAAATCACGTTGTGGCTTTCACGTAGGTAAGAAAACGTTCTTGCTAGAACCCTATTTCAGCCACGTAAAACTTGCAACAACAATTAGAGGACATCTAACTTGTTTTTGCACCAAGTGCTTTGTGATATGATATGGCCAAAGTTGTGATGAATGATGAATGATCTATATGTAATGTATGATATGTTCATGCTATTGTAATAGGAATCACGACTTGCATGTCGATGAGTATGACAACCGGCAGGAGCCATAGGAGTTGTCTTTATTTTTTGTATGACCTGCGTGTCATTGAGAAACGCCATGTAAATTACTTTACTTTATTGCTAAACGCGTTAGCCATAGTAGTAGAAGTAATAGTTGGCGAGCAACTTCATGGAGACACAATGATGGAGATCATGGTGTCATGCCGGTGACAAGATGATCATGGAGCCCCAAGATGGAGATCAAAGGAGCTATGTGATATTGGCCATATCATGTCACTATTATTATATGATTGCATGTGATGTTTATCATGTTTTTTGCATCTTGTTTGCTTAGAACGACGGTAGTAAATAAGATGATCCCTCATAATAATTTCAAGAAAGTGTTCCCCCTAACTGTGCACCGTTCCGACAGTTCGTTGTTTCGAAGCACCATGTGATGATCGGGTGTGATAGATTCTAACGTTCACATACAACGGGTGTAAGACAGATTTACACATGCAAAACACTTAGGTTGACTTGACGAGCCTAGCATGTACAGACATGGCCTCGGAACACAGAAGACCGAAAGGTCTAGCATGATTCGTATAGAAGATACGATCAACATGAAGATGTTCACCGACGTTGACTAGTCCGTCTCACGTGATGATCGGACACGGCCTAGTTAACTCGGATCATGTTATACTTAGATTATAGGAGGGATGTCTATCTAAGTGGGAGTTCATTGAATAATTTGATTAGATGAACTTAATTATCATGAACTTAGTCTAAAATCTTTACAATATGTCTTGTAGATCAAATGGCCAACGTAGTCCTCAACTTCAACGCGTTTCTAGAGAAAACCAAGCTGAAAGACGATGGCAGTAACTACACGGACTAGGTCCGGAACCTGAGGATCATCCTCATAGCTGCCAAGAAAGATTATGTCCTACAAGCACCACTAGGTGATGCACCTGTTCTCCCTGCAGAACAAGACGTTATGAACGCTTGGCAGGCACGTACTGATGACTACTCCCTCATTCAGTGCGGCATGCTTTACAGCTTAGAGTCGGGGCTCCAAAAGCGTTTTGAGAGACATGGAGCATATGAGATGTTCGAAGAGCTGAAAATGGTTTTCCAAGCTCATGCCCGGGTCGAGAGATATGAAGTCTCCGACAAATTCTTCAGCTGTAAGATGGAGGAAAATAGTTCTGTCAGTGAGCACATACTCACAATGTCTGGGTTACATAACCGCTTGACTCAGCTGGGAGTTAATCTCCCAGATGACGCGGTCATTGACAGAATCCTTCAGTCGCTTCCACCGAGCTACAAGAGCTTTGTGATGAACTTCAATATGCAGGGGATGGAAAAGACCATTCCTGAAGTATTTGCAATGCTGAAATTAGCAGAGGTAGAAGTCAAAAAGGAACATCAAGTGTTGATGGTGAATAAAACCACTAAGTTCAAGAAAGGCAAGGGTAAGAAAACCTTCAAGAAGGATGGCAAGGGAGTTGCCGCGCCCGGCAAGCAAGCTGCCAGGAAGAAGCCAAAGAATGGACCCAAGCCCGAGACTGATTGCTTTTATTGCAAGGAAAGTGGTCACTGGATGCGGAACTGCCCCAAATACTTAGCGGACAAGAAGGCCAGCAAAACGAAAGGTATATGTGATATACATGTAATTGATGTGTACCTTACCAGTACTCGTAGTAGCTCCTGGGTATTTGATACCGGTGCAGTTGCTCACATTTGTAACTCAAAGCAGGAGCTGCGGAATAAGCGGAGACTGGCGAAGGACGAGGTGACGATGCACGTCGGGAATGGTTCCAAGGTCGATGTGATCGCCGTCGGCACGCTACCTCTACATTTACCTACGGGATTAGTTTTGAACCTCAATAATTGTTATTTAGTGCCAAGTTTGAGCATGAACATTGTATCAGGATCTCGTTTAATACGAGATGGCTACTCATTTAAATCCGAGAATAATGGTTGTTCTATTTATATGAGAGATATGTTTTATGGTCATGCTCCGATGGTGAATGGTTTATTCTTAATGAATCTCGAGCGTAATGCTACACATATTCATAGTGTGAATACCAAAAGATGTAAGATTGATAATGATAGTCCCACATACTTGTGGCACTGCCGCCTTGGTCACATAGGTGTCAAACGCATGAAGAAGCTCCAAGCAGATGGACTTTTAGAGTCTCTTGATTACGAATCATTTGACACGTGTGAACCATGCCTCATGGGTAAAATGATCAAGACTCCGTTCTCAGGAACAATGGAGCGAGCAACCAACTTATTAGAAATCATACATATTGATGTGTGCGGTCCAATGAGCGTTGAGGCTCGCGGTGGCTATCGTTATGTTCTCACCCTCACTGATGACTTGAGTAGATATGGGTATGTCTACTTAATGAAACACAAGTCTGAGACCTTTGAAAAGTTCAAGGAATTTCAAAGTGAGGTTGAGAATCAACGTGACAGGAAAATCAAGTTCCTGCGATCAGATCGTGGAGGAGAATACTTGAGTCACGAGTTTGGCACACACTTAAGAAAATGTGGAATAGTTTCACAACTCACGCCACCTGGAACACCTCAGCGTAATGGTGTGTCCGAACGTCGTAATCACACTCTATTGGATATGGTGCGATCTATGATGTCTCTTGCCGATTTACCGCTATCTTTTTGGGGGTATGCTTTAGAGACTGATGCATTCACTTTAAATAGGGCTCTGTCGAAATCCGTTGAGACGACACCATATGAATTATGGTTTGGGAAGAGCCTAATCTGTCGTTTCTGAAAGTTTGGGGATGCGATGCTTATGTCAAGAAACTTCAACCTGAAAAGCTCGAACCCAAGTCGGAAAAATGTGTCTTCATAGGATACCCTAAAGAAACTATTGGGTATACCTTCTACCTCAGATCCGAAGGCAAGATCTTTGTTGCCAAGAATGGATCCTTTCTGGAGAAAGAGTTTCTCTCGAAAGAAGTAAGTGGGAGGAAAGTAGAACTTGATGAAGTATTACCTCTTGAACCGGAAAATGGCGCAACTCAAGAAAATGTTCCTGAGGTGCCTGCACCGACAAGAGAGGAAGTTAATGATGATGATCAAGATACTTCTGATCAAGCTCCTACTGAAATTCGAAGGTCCACAAGGACACGTTCCGCACCAGAGTGGTACGGCAACCCTGTCTTGGAAATCATGTTGTTAGACAACGGTGAACCTTCGAACTATGAAGAAGCGATGGCGGGTCCGGATTCCGACAAATGGCTAGAAGCCATGAAATCCGAGATAGGATCCATGTATGAAAACGAAGTATGGACTTTGACTGACTTGCCCGTTAAGCGGCGAGCCATAGAAAATAAATGGATCTTTAAGAAGAAGACAGACGCGGATGGTAATGTGACCATCTATAAAGCTCGGCTTGTCGCTAAGGGTTATCGACAAGTTCAAGGGGTTGACTACGATGAGACTTTCTCACTGGTGGCGAAGCTAAAGTCTGTCCGAATCATGTTAGCAATTGCCGCATTCTATGATTATGAGATATGGCAAACGGACGTCAAAACGGCATTCCTTAATGGTTTCCTTAAGGAAGAATTGTATATGATGCAGCCGGAAGGTTTTGTCGATCCTAAGAATGCTGACAAGGTATGCAAGCTCCAACGCTCGATTTATGGGCTGGTGCAAGCATCTCGGAGTTGGAACATTCGCTTTGATGAGATGATCAAAGCGTTTGGGTTTACGCAGACTTATGGAGAAGCCTGTGTTTACAAGAAAGTGAGTGGGAGCTCTGTAGCATTTCTCATATTATATGTAGATGACATACTTTTGATGGGAAATGATATAGAACTCTTGGACAGCATTGAGGCCTACTTGAATAAGAGTTTTTCAATGAAGGACCTTGGAGAAGCTGCATATATATTAGGCATCAAGATCTATAGAGATAGATCAAGACGCCTCATAGGTCTTTCACAAAGAACATACATTGATAAGATATTGAAGAAGTTCAATATGGATCAGTCTAAGAAGGGGTTCTTACCTGTGTTACAAGGTGTGGAATTGAGCTCAGCTCAATGTCCGACCATGGCAGAAGATATAGAAGAGATGAGTGTCATCCCCTATGACTCAGCCATAGGTTCTATTATGTATGCCATGCTTTGTACCAGACCTGATGTAAACCTTGCCGTAAGTTTGGTAGGAAGGTACCAAAGTAATCCCGGCAAGGAACACTGGACAACGGTCAAGAATATCCTGAAGTACCTAAAAAGGACTAAGGAAATGTTTCTCGTTTATGGAGGTGACGAAGAGCTCGTCGTAAAGGGTTACGTCGGCGCTAGCTTCGACACAGATCTGGATGACTCAAAGTCACAAACCGGATACGTGTATATTTTGAATGGTGGGGCAGTTAGCTGGTGCAGTTGCAAGCAGAGCGTCGTGGCGGGATCTACATGTGAAGCGGAGTACATGGCAGCCTGGGAGGCAACACATGAAGCAATTTGGGTGAAGGAGTTCATCACCGACCTAGGAGTCATACCCAATGCGTCGGGGCCGATCAAGCTCTTCTGTGACAACACTGGAGCTATTGCTCTTGCCAAGGAGCCCAGGTTTCACAAGAAGACAAGGCACATCAAGCGTCGCTTCAACTCCATTCGTGAAAATGTTCAAGATGGAGACATAGATATTTGTAAAGTACACACGGACCTGAATGTAGAAGATCCATTGACTAAACCTCTCCCTAGAGCAAAACATGATCAACACCAGAATTCCATGGGTGTTCGATTCATCACAATGTAACTAGATTATTGACTCTAGTGCAAGTGGGAGACTGTTGGAAATATGCCCTAGAGGCAATAATAAAAGCATTATTATTATATTTCCTTGTTCATGATAATTGTCTTTATTCATGCTATAATTGTGTTATCCGGAAATCGTAATACATGTGTGAATAATAGACACCAACATGTCCCTAGTAAGCCTCTAGTTGACTAGCTCGTTGATCAACGGATAGTCATGGTTTCCTGACTATGGACATTGGATGTCATTGATAACGAGATCACATCATTAGGAGAATGATGTGATGGACAAGACCCAATCCTAAACATAGCATAAGATCGTATAGTTCGTTTGCTAGAGTTTTCCAATGTCAAGTATCTTTTCCATAGACCATGAGATCGTGTAACTCCCGGATACCGTAGGAGTGCTTTGGGTATACCAAACGTCACAACGTAACTGGGTGACTATAAAGGTATACTACGGGTATCTCCGAAAGTGTCTGTTGGGTTGACACGGATCAAGACTGGGACTTGTCACTCCGTATGACGGAGAGGTATCACTGGGCCCACTCGGTAATGCATCATCATAATGAGCTCAAAGTGACCAAGTGTCTGGTCACGGGATCATGCATTACGGTACGAGTAAAGTGACTTGCCGGTAACGAGATTGAACGAGGTATTGGGATACCGACGATCGAATCTCGGGTAAGTAACATACCGATTGAGGAAGGGAATCGTATACGGGGTTGCTTGAATCCTCGAAATAGTGGTTCATCCGATGAGATCATCAAGGAGCATGTGGGAGCCAACATGGGTATCCAGATCCCGCTATTGGTTATTGACCGGAGAGTCGTCTCGGTCATGTCTACATGTCTCCCGAACCCGTAGGGTCTATACACTTAAGGTTCGGTGACGCTAGGGTTGTAGGGATATGTATATGCAATAACCCGAATGTTGTTCGGAGTACCGGATGAGATCCCGGACGTCACGAGGAGTTCCGGAATGGTCCGGAGGTAAAGAATTATATATAGGAAGTGCTATTTCGGCCATCGGGACAAGTTTCGGGGTCACCGGTATTGTACCGGGACCACCAGAAGGGTCCCGGGGGTCCACCGGGTGGGGCCACCTATCCCGGAGGGCCCCATGGGCTGAAGTGGGAAGGGATCCAGCCCAAAGTGGGTTGGGGCGCCACTTCCCCCTAGGGCCCATGCGCCTAGGGTGGGGGAAACCCTAAAGGAAGAGTCCTAGGAGGGGAAGGCACCTCCTAGGTGCCTTGGGGAGGAGGGATTCCTCCCCTTGGCCGCACCCCCCTAGGAGATTGCATCTCCTAGGGTCGGCGCCCCCCTAGGCCTCCTATATATAGTGGGGAGATGGAGGACTTCTTACCCATGCATTTGGTGCCTCCCTCTCCCTCTCCAACACCTCCTCCTCCTCCATAGTGCTTGGCGAAGCCCTGCCGGAGTACTGCAGCTCCATCATCACCACGCCGTCGTGCTGCTGCTGGAGCCATCTTCCTCAACCTCTCCTTCCCCCTTGCTGGATCAAGAAGAAGGAGACGTTACGCTGACCGTACGTGTGTTGAACGCGGAGGTGCCGTCCGTTCGGCGCTAGGATCTCCGGTGATTTGGATCACGTCGAGTACGCCTTCCTCATCCCCGTTCTTTGAACACTTCAGCGCGTGATCTACAAAGGTATGTAGATGCAATCCAATCACTCGTTGCTAGATGAACTCATAGATGGATCTTGGTGAAACCGTAGGAAATTTTTTTGTTTTCTGCAACGTTCCCCAACAAGGGGCTGTCGGCGAGGATCGGCGCCGTAGAGCAGGGCCGTGTGGAGAGGTGCACTGGTAGAAAAAGGGCCTGTTGTCCCGGTTCATAAGCGCCTTTAGTCCCGATTCCTGAACCGGGACTAAAGGGTCGGTACTAATGCCCTGACCCTTTAGTCCCAGTTCAAACCAGAACCGGGACTAAAGGCCCTCCACGTGGCCGGTCCACCTTTAGTCCTGGTTGGTAACACCAACCGGTACTAAAAAGAATTTTCTGATTTTTTTTTTGAATTTTTCTTGAATTTTTTTTATTTTCAAATTTCTGAATTATTTTAACCTCTAATCTCTAATCACCCCTCATCACTGCTCAATTTAATCTCTAATCACCCCTCATCATTCCAAATCATCTAACTTCCCGGACGGTCACCCATCCTCCCACTCCCCCAGTCTGAGCACGCTTAACTTCTGGGTTCTATTCTCCCTCGTTTCCAAGTCTGCACTCGTTGTTTTCCTGACAAAAGTAAGATGTCAATCCTATTAACCCTCAGGAGTTTAGTTTGAGCATGAAGTCACACATTTCACTGTTTGAGTTTGAAACTATTGTTCTAAAAAACAATAATTTTTTAGTAACACTAATATTTCTTGAATAAGTAGTTTGACCATTGTTTGACCACAGTTTGACCATAGTTTGACCAGATTTGACCAAAATTCAAAAAAAAATGAAATAATTATTTAATAACACTAATATTCTTGAATAATTATTTAGTAACACTAATACTTCTTGAATAATTAGTTTGACCAAATTTAATGAAAATTTTAAAAAACCGAAATTTGAGCATAACTTTTTTTCCTTTTGGAATTTGAGGATTCTACAAATTCGCAAACAGGCCATAGGCCGTCTCCATCGGATGCAACTTTTCGAGTAGATGATTTTTCATATAAAAAACTTTTTAATCCGAGTTCGTATGCAAAAGTTATGCCCATTTTACAAATTCCACAGAGATTTTGTAAATAAAGTCGAAATTCATATTTGTAAATTTCCCAACAACTAGACCACATATCACATGGGAAACTTATTTTATTTTATTTTTTGACATTTCCATCATTTTCTTTTGTTTTTTCTAAAACTGAAA
>NC_041388.1:641416901-641418971 GCF_002162155.2 Triticum dicoccoides | reverse complement strand
TGGGGGTGAGAGTTTGAAAATGGGACCTTTAGTACCGGTTCGTGCCATGAACCGGTACTAATGCCTCAAAGCCCATTAGTTCCGGTTGGTGGCACCAACCGGGACTAAAGGTCTAACCTTTAGTACTGGTTGGTGCCACAACCCGGGACTAATGGGCATCGCATCCTTTAGTCCCAGTTCGTGGCACGAACCGGGACTAAAGGGCCCAGGTGAACCGGGACTAATGCCTTAGCCGCACGAACCGGAATAAATGCACCCATTGGTCCCGGTTCTGGACTGAACCGGGACTAATGGGCTTACCCGACCTGGACCAAAGCCCCCTTTTCTACTAGTGGTGGGGATCATCACTGGCGAGTAGAATCACATGTGCGCATGGAGGGCGACTGCTCATGATGGGTTTGTCTGCCATGGTGAGGGAACTGAGGGAGGCGGTTTGCTTCACGGGGGAGGGGAGCCAGCTTGTTTTTGGGAACGTCTTGTTTTAGCCCAACCGATCGTGCATGCGTGCAGGTTCTTTGAAGGCTACAAACGTGGAGTGGCATGGTGAGTAATTAGAACGTAAAACGCGTTTAGTATGATGGAGCGATGTAGATCATCAGATCACATGATTTGATGGATGAGATAAATTGATTCTCCGCCCTTTCGTGCTTTTATAGGGGTAGTAGATAAGACGGTTGCCTACATTATTCTACAATTATTAATTTCAAACACGCTTCTACTAGCAGTGGGTGCAAGGTCTGTTTAAGTACACTGCCAAAATGCTAATTCAAGATTTGTACATGATTGGCGGTTGTCTAGTTTAAATTAATGTAGCTAGTGCACCCTTGATGGCTTTCATACGAATCTCGATTTTTATAGGAGGAATATTATTTTGAATATAAACCTCTTAGATTGTTTGTAGAAGATTCAAGTAATATACATTCTAATTGCAGTTTTACATACTTTGTGAGGCTTCTTACATAATTTTTAGCTTTTAATCATAAATATTACTACTTATATCAACTATTGAAGTATATATATTATCTCCTCTTGTATAATGTATTTTTCATAAAAAACTGAGGTTCTACATTTGCGACATGGTTGTGTAGACAGATCTTAGAAAAAATTATGTGGTGACCACATTGCGAGACATGGATACAACATGCATCCATTACCTAAAAGTTCAGTTGGGAACTTCTAATGCAAAATACGCAAATACTCCTCGTAGAGATTGATGAAAACAAAACTCACACTATATTCTTGTTGAATTTAAGGAATAGCTAGCCCCTCTAAATTAAATCAAACAGAAATGGTTTTGCACCTATACACTGGGAGGTGGATTTTGAAATGTCACAGCAGTTAAGCCTTTATATCTATATTGTAGTGCTGATTGATAGAGTTTGAAATCAACCTACTTCTATGTTCATGTTTGCATATAAGTGTACATGCAATTTTCACGTTTGTATGGTACATGTGCCCGCATGTGAGTATAAAATGAATGCAGTTGGTGGATGAGAACATTATATATTTTCTCTTGCACTTGATTTAATATAAATTACACCATCACAACATAATATACTCCAACTGAACAGTATATCTTTTTTGATGGATCTTATGCATTTCATGTTTATTAATGCAGCCAGTAAAGCCATTTTTTAACGATGTATATCAAGAGACAATATTGCAAAACAACGATCATTTTTATTAATGGCCAAAGCAAACTCCGTCTTTCAAAACAATATTCAATGTTCAATCTGGTTAGCAACTCAATTGCCTAGTGTTATTGAGTTTTCTTGAAGAGAGATGTTGTAGTTGTATGCAGCCTGTGATAAGACTAACTAGAAGAGCTAGTAATGGGTATATTAACTAACAAAGAGTAGAGGAAGGGCTTGTTGAGCAACGCATATTAAGAGTTGTGTTGTAGATTTATGGAGTTTTCTTATAAAGAGATGCTGCAATTGTGTGCATTTAGTTTTTCCTTGACCAAACTGTATTTTAATAAATAAAAAGGTGAATAATGGGCATGCCAGATGAATCACCAATTCTGTTGTGGAATGGAACAACAGTTTTATAATGAGCTTCATGTGTGTT
>NC_041388.1:641398812-641416683 GCF_002162155.2 Triticum dicoccoides | reverse complement strand
ACACACACACACACACACACACACACACACACACACACACACACACACACACACACACATTTGCAAAAATGGTCTAGAATAGCAATGCACTTTTAAAGAAGACATGTAATTATTTTCTTCTGTTTCATACATCTTTGTCATTTGATTTTCTTTTGTTTCAATTAGGTGGAAAAACTAGTGCTCCAGGTGATGGAGGTGAAAACTAGCCATGGTGGTGATACCTAGTTTATTGTCACTCCATAGGTGATGCCCGCTGCATCCTATGCACACCATGTTTTGCTTTCCTAAAGTTCTTTTATGACTTATTATTATGTGAAAAGTAATCTTTGTTTATGCAAATTTTTATTATGTCTGGTTTGGTTGCTAATTCTGCTAGTAGGATAGCTTGATATAATATTTTATAAGGTACCTCTATATAGAGAGTTACATGCCGAAAATCCATAGGAGTGGACGGGCTCGCGTGCTTACGGAATCGGCGAGCACACGTTCGTACGAGGATATGGGCCGTGGGTGTAGGCAGCACGTAAATTAAGTATTCCCTCGTGCAGACCCACATGCACAGCAACACAACTGAGTTTCAATCGTTTACTGCAGACGTGACGTGCTGTAGTTGCCTCCCATGATAACGGCATCCAAGACAGCAAAACTGACGTCCGGCAGACCGCTTCTTGATGGTTTACTCTCACAATCATTTCTTAAGGAGCCAAAATGCTAGAGACACTTCCTCTGACAAAGAAAAGGCTATGAACGCACAACGTAAAAAACAGCGAAGCGAGCGCTATTTTTTTCTTTCTTTTACTTTTTTTTACATTTATGTGTTTTCATTGCTCTTTGTGTAAAATACATGTTTAAAACAATGTTAACGTGCATAAAAAAAGGTTATGGATACAAAAATGTTCATGTTTATTTTGAAAAATACGTTTATACCCATAACAAACAAATGTTCATCGTGTGTTAAGAATGTTCATCTCGTCTTTAAAACTTGTTCATATTTTATTCAGAGTCTCTTCTAAAAAGTTTGTCATGTATTTAAAAAATGTCACTCATAAAAAATTATAGTATATTTAAAAAATGTTCATGAAAATTGTCATTGTGTGTTAACACTTTCTGAAGTTGTGTCAACACTTTTTAAAAGGTGTTCATCACACATTAGACAACTGTCCATTGTGTATTTAAAAAATGTTCATTGTGCATTAAAAAGTGTTTCATCACAAATTAGGCAACCATTCATCGTGTATTTAGAAAACGTTCATTGTGCGTTTAAAAAGTGCTCATATTGTGATTCAAAAATATTTACCGTTCACTAAAAAGTGTTCATTGTGTAAGATGAAGGAAAGCAATAATGAATCAAATCTACCATGCCTAATTCCACGTTCTTCCTCTCAAACCTCTGCTATGCCATGGGCACCAGTGACGAGTCTACCTCACAGGAATGACCTCAAATTGGTAAGTTTTTTTTCTCACCCCAAAGCCGTTTGCGCACCGCGGTCCAGGAAGGTTGGCTTCCTGTTCCGACGGAACGTAGTCACTTCACTGTCACCGCAAAACACCATGCAGCCGTTTTGATATACGGGCCCAGCCCTGTATGTGAATAATTTACGTCTTCAAAACTTCACCTGTTTCAACGATCAATTAATGCCACCTCCGGTCATGCGGTATTTCATTGGCCCAAATAAGAGTATAAGACGAGCACGTGCGCTCGTCCGCGCTATGGCCCATCTATATTGTATAATAGAGAGCCGTTATTTTTCATCGGCGGCGGTTGCTGTTCTGGGGTGCTGGTCCTATGGGGCCTTAGCACGACGACTTCCCGACTGTCTACTACAACAAGTTGTGCCCGGCTCCGGCGATGGAGGGGCGATGACGGCGGCGCGCCTTCGGCTCGCTTCGGTGCTTGTAATCGTCGCTAGGTGGTCTATGATTCTGGATATAATTTTTATTTCTGGTATTCATTGTACTGCCATGATTGAAGATGAATAGATTGAAAGTTTTTTTGCAAAAAAAAAAAAGAAAGCAGTATTTTGATTCCTATGTTACTGAATTAAGCGGCTAGCACAGTGGGACGGCTGCTCCATCCATTTTACTCATTGTTTGCCTCCTATTGTTTGGCACTTGTGTGCCTAACAAACTAAACAACAACAACACATGCACATCACTCACGGACCATGTGCCAGGAAGGCGGGGTTGCAACATGATCTGTCTTCTGACTGAAATGTGGACCATGTTGAATCCTAGGATGAGTTCTCATAAGGATATGTGTGTTAGATTGCAAGATGACCCGTGTTGCGACCGAAACATGGACCATGTTGCAATCCCATGCCCATGTAGGATGCGATGCGTCACAGTCAGGGGTTGGCGGCGACCAGATCAGCGTTGGTGTCCTCGGACGCCGGGATGGTGTCGTAATGACGAAGTATTCGGAGCCGGAGCTGGAGCCGCAACCGCCGGAGAGGTCCTTGTCAAAGGTGATGGAGGAGACGGCCATGGGCATGCCAGCCACCAGGGGCACTTCCAGCTTGCACGCTCGTCCTACATGCACGAGCTCTACATCAATCCAATCCATGGCCGCGGTGCTGGGATAGGGTTTCACACATGCACGCGCGCGAGAGAGAATGGGTAGAAGAACGTGTTTCTTCTGGGGTTGTGTTGTGACTCAAACATGGATCATGTTGTAATCCAAGCTAAATTCTCACAGGGACATATATCACACACGCGAGATGGCGGATGACGAGATGAAAATCAGTCGGTTGAGCCATAGCGTTTCTCAAAACATAAAGTGGTACAGCTTGTCTGTAAAATTCACTTTTAGACATGTACGGTCTACCCAAAAAATTGGGATTTGGGATTTTTTTTGCAAACATATTATAGTTCGTCTATTTTGTTGAAACATTTAAGTGGTAGTTTGGAGAAACAAAACGCGAAGATTCTTCTCACGAATCTTAATGCAAAAGCGAAGAGAGGGTGTAATTAGAATAGTAAGTACTTCCTCTGTTCTTAAATATTTGTCTTTTTAGAGATTTTAAATGGACTATCACATATAGATATATATATAAACATATTTGAGAATGTAGATTCACTTATTTTGCTTCATATGTAGTCACTTGTTGATATATCTAAAAAGACAAATATTTAAAAACGAAGTGAGTAATAAGTGCAGAGACAGAGCTGGCGAGCTGGCTATAGGCGAGGCGCAGCCAGCGCGTTTCCCTCCTGCGTTTCTTTCTCTATTCGTTTTGCCTTGCCTTGGGTCAGATCTCTCACTCGTCTCCTCCATCTTTCTACCTAGCTAGTCTCTCAACTCTCAAGCCCTAGCCCTAGGCAACCGCCCTGATGGAGAATGAGCGTCTCGACGCCGGCGACCAGCCCACCCTGCCGCCGCAACCACCCAAGCACCTAGCGGACAACATGCCCTGCAACTGTCTTCCACCGCCTCCCGCCGGAGCCTATCGCCCTCGCCTTTGTCTGCTAGTCCGACAAACCGTGGCGGCGCGTCGTCCACGACGAGGAGAACTTCCTCCGCCCGTTCCGCATGGCCCACCACAACATCCCATCTTTCCTGGGTCTCTACTCCGACGACGTCCAACGGTGTTGAGTAACATGATTGTATTAGGAAACACATGATAAATTAAAAATATTTTAGTTTGTTTTATATTTCAAGTAGATCATGTACTTTTATATATATGCTCACGAGATTAAAGCAATACAAAAAATATTTTATCAAATCCTTTTCTTCCTTCTAACATGGTACCAATCTAATCACGATCCAAACCCTAGTGCCGCCGTTTCCGCACCCGCGCGCCGTTCCCGGGGCGGTCGGCCTCCATGACCGCCGCCAGGGGCTGCGTCGCCCGTACCTATGGTTCGTCCGCCGGTCATGTTGGCCGGCTGTCCTAGAGAGTCTTTTTCTCGAGCCTTTGCTGCGGATTTTTTCGCTCTCTTGCCGGTCATTTTGATCAGCATTTTTATTTTTCGTTTTCTCATCTAATCTTGATCAGTTTGCGTCGCCCGCCCCAACCCTCGACCCCCGTGCACCTCTACTCCAACCCCGTCGCGACCAGTTGGCCTCTCTTCCCACCCCACGTCCACGCACGCCAAGGTGGCCCGTCAAGGCCAGTTGACGTCCACACGTCGGTTCGCCACTCGCCCTGCGCCTGCCGTCACCGCCCTGCTCCGACCGGGAAACCTGCATCGTCCCGACCCGGCGGCCTCGCGACATACGACGGCCAATCATAGTGGTTGCTCGCGCGCCGACCCGCCCATTGATCCACGTCACCCGCCTCTGCCGCGTCTGCACGGCGGCTTGGGGTCTACCTCGCCGGCCTCGTCCTTGGTTGCGTCGGGACGGCTGCATCAGGCTCGTCGGCTGCCTCAACTCAGGCACCGCTACTCCGTTGGTCGCTCAGGCCTCGCTGCCTGGGCGCCGGCGCTGCTTTGGCAGCCCGGGTGCCGGTGCTAACAAGCTCATCCGCACGATGTCCCCCACGCCTCCACCGAGCGGCGTCCCCGACCTCGCGCACGATCGGATTGATCACCTGCTCGCCGCCACGATTCGCCCCATCTACGCCGCGCGACCAACCTGGCCTGTCGGTTGCGTGCGCCTCCGCAGGTCCCGTCAAGATTGTCCCCGAGTTCAGCGTGCCCCTCCGTCGATCGAGAAACGGGCTTTCGCTGCGTGGCCCCGTCTGGCCGCAGCGCCGCCGCCCTGTGGTTCTCCTCGCGGCTGCATCGACTTGCACGTCGCCGCTGCGTCGCTCCTACGGGACGTAGTGCCGCGATACGCAGTCCCATCCACCGCCTCGAGGCTGTCCCCGCGGTTGCACCGACCCGTGCTCCGCCGCTGCACCGCCCCTTCAAGCCGTCGCGTCACGGCCCGCGGTCCCTGCCGCTGCCCGGTGGTCTTCCTGCCATCGCCCCGACCTGCCCGCCGCCGCTGCGTCGCCCCTTTGGGCCATAGCGCCACGGCCTGCGGTCCACTGTGCCGTCACCGCTCGTCGAACTCCCATGCACTAGTAGAAAAAGGGTCAAACGTGAAGCACAATAGTGCCGGTTTGAATTTCAGCCGGCACTAATATGTACAATAGCACCGGGTCGTGGCGGCGATCAATAGCACCGGTTCGTGGCGACCTTTAGTACCGGTTCATGCCACGAACCGGTACTAAAGAGGCTGTGTCAGACTGCGGTCAGGCTATGGCCCCACCATCACCATTTAGTGCCGGTTCGTACCACGAACCGGTACTAATGAGGTTATGGCAAGCTGTTTTTAGTCCCACCTCGGCAAGAGAGAGGGACTAGGAGCGGTTTATAAGCCCTGAGTGCTGAGACGATGAAGAAGAGGCTCAATGCTCACGTTGCTTAGCTTCAAGCCTTCAGGAATATGGTAGATTGCACGGAGCTACGCGCAGTGCAGTTTACACTATTCCGAAAGGCTTGAAGCAAATTAACGAGCATTGCACCTCTTTTTTATTTTTAATAACTTATTACAACTTCGGACTTCTTCTGTTATGGCAAAAACTAATTGCACATCGGCATTTTTTTTTAAACTTTGGTTATAACTCCAGACTTTGACCATCAAGTTTTGCAGAAAAGAAAAAATAGCAGAAAAGAAAAAAAAACTATAGCTGAAAAGAAAAAAACTATATAAAAAACTACTCAGAAATAAATAGAAGAAAATAAATATAACAGAAAAGAAAAAACTACTCAAAAATAAATAGAAGAAAAAATAAAGCAGAAAAGAAAAAAAAATTATATTTGCTATTTTTCAATCGTTCACAAAATGACCGTGAAATTGAAAATCACTACAAAATGAACTATGAAAATGTTGAATTTTGGCAAACTAGATGAATAAAACTACTCACAAATAAATAGAAGAAAATAAATATAATAGAAAAGTAAAAACTATACAAAAAACTATGCAGAAATAAATAGAAGAAAATAAAGCAGAAAAGAAAAAAACTGTAAAAAAAATTGGGGCGCTGGCGTGCAATTACAGGCCTTAAAGGCCCAGCAGACTCACAGGGCAGCGCGCAGAGTTTAGGCCCACAAGCCTGCTATATAGAGGAGTTCGAAGATGTAGCCGCGACTGGGTTTATAAACCAGTGCGGCTGCCCTTCGCCCGGCGAGGTGGGACTAAACTTTGGGATGGCAGCGCGAGGCCTTTAGTACCGGTTGGTGGCTCCAACCGGTAGTAAAGACCACCCTTTAGTACCGATTGGAGCCACCAACCGGTACTAAAGGCCTGCTCTTCCCGCCTCTTGGCCTGGCCAAAGTTGGCCTTTAGTACCGGTTGGTGGCTCCAACCGGTACTAAAGGCCTCTCCTATATATACAACACTTACAAAAATTCAGTTAGATCTCTCCACTTCTTTCGTCTCCAACCTCTCACGCGCCGCTCGAACCCGTCCTCGCCGCCCGTCGCCCGTCGTCCGTCGTCGTCGTCATCGTCGCTGTCCCCGCCGCCGCCCGTCATCGTCGCCGTCTCGCGCCGCCGCCCCAAAAGCCGCGCGCCGCCGTCCGTTGTCGTCCCGCCGCGGTCCCGTACGTCTCTCGCTCTCGCGTATACCCGTCGCGCCGCCGTCCGTCGTCGTCGCACCCGGCCCGTACGGCGGCGCCCCCGCCCGTACGTATGCCGGCGCCCCCGCCCCGTACGCCGGCGCCCCCGCTCATACGTACGGGGCGGCGGCGTACGGGGCCGCACACATACACACACATATATACGTACACACTACACACACACACACATACACACACACACACATTTTTTTTACTTATTTCTGTTTTTTAGAAAAGTTAATTAGATGATCGAATGTTTGATTAATGTCGAATGTTAGATACATAGAAAATTGTCGAACTAGAGATTTGAACTAATTGAATAATTAATATAACTAGTTTATTTTTAGTAAGAAAATTATCGAACTAGTTTATTTAGGTATATGAGATTTGAACTAGTTCAATAATTAATATAACTAGTTTATTTTTAGTAAGAAAATTGTCGAACTAGTTTATTTAGGTATATGAGATTTGAACTAGTTCAATAATTAATATAACTAGTTTATTTTTAGTAAGAAAATTTAGGTATTTGAGATTTGATACAGTTTATTCAAAAATAGTTGACAACTAATTTGTAATAGGTGTTTAATGTTTCACCTATATGAACATAGGAAATGTCATTTGACGACGAAAAAGATTTCATTATGTGCGAACACTGTGAAAATCAGCGCGGCCTGTGCGACAGAAATTTCCTTGTTGATGGTACGCGCTTCAGCATCAAGCTGGATGAGACATTCGAAGTTGACACAGTAAGTCACTTTGTCAATTATTATTTGAATGCAAAACTTATGCTTCATGCAAGAAGTTGACACAGTAAGTCACTATTCTACTAGCGCATCCCCTGTCATGCAAGAATTTTTGTCTTGGATAAGATAGGTTTTAGTGCTATAGATGATATGGAGGTAAAGATAGTTTACTTGAAGACGAAGCATGGGTATACTTTCAACGTCAAATTATATAATGGAGACATATACACCCATTTTGAATGTAAAACTTGGCAAGCACTATGCAAGGCTTATGCATTTGAGCCTGGTATGGTTGTCACCTTTGATATTCGTCCGGAAGATGATATTAAAGGTAATATAGACATCTGGGTCGATGTGCAAGCGCCTCCAGTTTTACCATTATGTGAGTTTTTCTCAACCATGCATGCATATGTTTATGTCTTTGATACAGTTTATTCAAAAATAGTTGACAACTAATTTGTATTGTCAGCTTATTTCGGTTCAAGCAAACATGTCCGACGCTTGGTAGACAGGACCTACTACTGCCCCGGGGCTCAACTAAACTGCGAGGAGATAAGTCATTATGTTTCATGGCTTGAGGATCTTAATACTATCAAGACAATTTTTTTTCCTGAACTTAGAAATGTTAGTACTCAAAATGTGCGACCAATGGTGATCGTATTGAACTACGGTCACATCTATAATCGAAAGATGGTAAGATTTTAACTATTTGTCCTTAATTAGTGCATCTTTTGCATACATTATTTTTGAAGCTAAACTTTCATTGCTTAGTATATTAATTACTATACGATGTTCTTCAACAGGGACTTCTGATGACGGTTGTGCCTCAGTGGATTGAGACTAAAGGTGACATGTCAATGGTTAGCTTACGGCCAAGATATCCTACATTGCACATGAGTGCATTCAGGATTTCTGAAAGCGAAGAATGCTTAATAGTGAAAGATTGGAGCAAAATTGTTAACGATCACAGAGAAATATTAGGGGGCAGCAAGGAGAAGCGCAACCCAAGATTAGGAGACAGATTCATCTGCATGCTCCAGTATGATGAATCAGGAGAGTTATACATGTTCTATGCTATTCTACCTGAGAGGGAGCAGCACTAGTTCATGCTCTTAATTAGTGTCTCATGTTCGTGTCCTGAACTTCGATGTTGGTGATGATTATGTTGAACTCGATGATATATTTGCTTCTGTTACAAAGTGAATGTTAACTCTTTAAGCTAGCCAGTGTTGGTGATGATTAGATAGTTGGCGGTAATGACTATGATGATTAAATAGTGGTAATTAGACGACTACGATGATTTTTAGCTAGCTAGAGTTTATTTATTTATTAATATATGATGATGAGGATGATGATGATGACGACTACAACTCATTATAACGTAAAACAATCCTAAATTAAATTGATAACACAAATTTAATTGAAAAATACAAAATAAAACAAAAACCCACAAACATTTAGTACCGGTTGGTGTTACCAACCGGTAGTAAAGGGCTCCCGGCCCCCGGAGCTGGCTCGTGCCACGTGGTTTCCCTTTAGCACCGGTTCGTGCTGAATCGGTACTAAAGGGGGGGGGGGGCTTTAGTGCCCACACTTTAGTGCCGGTTATGGAACCGGCACTAAAGGGCCTTACGAACCGGTGCTATTGCCCGGTTCTGCACTAGTGATGGTATGCGCCGTGTCTTCCCCCTTGACGCGGGAACGCCACTATCCGCGCCGGTCTTCGTCACGCTGTCATGGTTCTTCGCCTACTTCGAGCATTGCCGCTGCACTCCTAACCTAGCCGCCGCCGCCGCTCTGCTTTGGCCGCCGCCGCCGCTACCTCTGTAGCCGCCGCAGCCGCCCGTCCACCCCCTTCGTCTTCGTCCAGCACCAACCCGTCGCCAGCGTCGCCGTCATCTACCCCGACCGCTTCATCTACTCCGACAACCACGGGCGACATTGGCCCCACGTCGATTGGAGCCGCAACCGTCGTTGAGTCCTTCTTTGCTGGCCTCTCCGACTTCTTCGACATGGCGTACAGCTCGTGTAGGTTCCAGTCTATGCATGCCCGATGCTGGCAACACCGATACGTGCATTCATCCACCACGTGTCCCCGGGCCTGGCATGCCTGGTCGGCGCTTCGTCAATTTCATCTTCGTCCGTCTACGCCTGCCCGGTGCTGGCAACACTGGTGCGTGCCTTCGTCCACGATGAGTCCTCGGGCTTGGCAAACCCGCCGCAACACATTGTCAACCACATATTCTTCCCAGCGCACCACTACTTCGACACCACTACGCCCATGCTAACTCGGCGCCCCCTTGTGCTCGTGGCTCCACGACGACTTCCTCGACACCAGCCACCCCGACTCGACATCGACCACGACATTCTTTGCATGACTACCTCGACCACGGCTACATCACCCAAGCTCTCGGCTACATCGACAAACGGCACAAAGGGCTACCGCCTTGCTTGAGCAACCTCGTCCGTTTCCACTCCAGCCACGACTCCACGATGCATCGACCGTTACGACTGTGGGGTGTGTGTCCGTCGGCTTGCCTTCGGATTCTTCTCCAGTCTCATTGTCTGCATCGCTACCGTTGTGACTGCGGGAGGATGTTGAGTATCGTGATTGTATTAGGAAACATAGGATAAACTAGAAATATTCTGGCTTGTTTTGTACTCCAAGTAAATCATGTACTTCTATATATATGCCCATGAGCCTCAAGCAATACAACGAACTATTTCACCAAATCTCTCTCTCTCTCCCTTCTAACACACGGCTCACTTCACTCCACCCGCACCATGAAAGGATCGATGAATCTGCCGGCCCCGCCGTTGGCATCTGCCATGGACCTCCGCTCTGGTTTCCACGGTTATGGCTGCACCCACGGCCACGTGCTCCTCGACGCCTCCAAGGACGACAACATCCACGGTGAGCTCCTTGTGTGGGACCCCCTGACCGACGAACATAACCTCATCAAGGTTTTGGTTACCGGTCGAAATTTTGAGATTTCCCATTGTTACCGCGTATTACCGTGCCCCTCGGTAAATCCACGTACCAAGCAAAAAATACCAGTTTTTTGAATTTTTTTGAATTTAAACACTCGATTTATAGTAAAGTACTTTGGATCTAATTAATGACATGAGAGTTTGTTCTCGCGTGTTGGTAGCAACCTAGTTCTGTTTTGAGAGGTCTCTGGTTCAAATGTTCATTCATTAACTTATTTGAATTCAAAATTCAACTATAAAATTTGTTTGAAATATTTTCGGTATTTTTCGGTAACCGTGGTAACCGCACTTACCAGTCCCCCTCGGTAAAAATGCCTCATTCGGTAACCAAAACCTTGAACCTCATTCCATCAGCGCCCGGTTTCGTCCGCGGACAGAGCTACGGCGCGGCGCTGGTCTGCGACGCTGATCACGCCCACCACGGCGACTGCCACTCGTCGCCATTCCGCGTCGTCTTCGCGTACATCGAGTACATGCCTTCTGGGCCCTTCCACCCTCCCAGTCCCATCCGCATCTTCGCGTACGTCTACAGCTCCATGACCAGAAGCTGGGGCGGTCGCCCGGCAGCCGTCATGCGCGCGCGAGGGGTGGTACTTCAACAGGAAGCCGAGCGTCGTGGCCGCCTCCGTGTTCTGGATGACGGGAGAGGGCCGCAACGTGCTCAAATTTCACCTCGAGACAGAGAGGCTTCTACTGACGGGGACACCGGATGCTCGAATTTCACCTCGAGACAGAGGGCCGCAACGTTCTCGCGCCGGCTCAGGACGCGCGGCTGGGTTTGGCCGGTGTGATCGACAACTTCTTCGTCGTGTTGTTCTCGTGGGATGATGGCGTCTGGGTTCACCGAGTCCTGCTTAGACTCAACAATCAATTTCCGTTTCATGCTGATGCCGATGCCGATGCTGATGGGCTCTTCGGTATTGACATACCCACGTACTCTGATGCTGAGGATGGTCTTTCGGATGATGACGACGACGCAACACAATCAAAGGCAAGGTCTTTCGGATTTTGATCTATCAAAAGCCATTTCATATAATGAATATTTAAAATAAATTAACTTTGTTTTGAAATTAGATTGAATCTTGTCTTCAGTTTTGAGTATATATACAGATACAATGGTATGTATCCACTGAATTTTTGTACCTTGGTCACAGGTGATCGGGTTCTCCGAGCAGTTGGATTCCATTTTTTTGAAGGCGGAACCGGGAGTTTTCATGATCAGCTTAGATCCAGGCAGCATCAACGTGTGCTTGAAACGGATCAGCACTTCTCCCGTGTTTATCCCTATTATTCCACATTCTATACAGCAGGTATATATCCTTACTTTATGGTAGATATATATTTAGCCTGGAATGCCTAGCTAGTATAAAGTATATATTGGACAAGCGATGAACGTTGACTTTCTCTTCTAGATCGAATTCCATGGTTTGTGACTACATAATATCTTCTGTACAGATCATATGTCGAGTGTAATTTTTGCGCATATTGCTTCTGCACTTGGAAGTGGATACTAGTTTCTTCCAGACGGAACCGGCCGGGTGTGTTCATGCGCAACTAAGAGTCTAGGCAACTTGAGTTGATGCTTGAGATGGATCGGTACTTCTCCCAAATCCACCTTCCACACAAGAGGTACAATTATATTAGATATAGATATTGCTATCCTAAAATAACTAAAATGTGAATGTTCCAACTTCAGTTTCGCTAGAAGTGCAACTTACACATTTTCACCAAGCAGGCAACTTGGTAGTAGAAAAACTGATTTATGTCAGGAACATTTATTCAAGGACATGGATGTAATCTGAAAACTGTAGGCCCCGAAATAGAGAGAGATGGGGGTGTGGGGGGAGTGGCTTTTAATCAAATGTGATAGATGTAGCATCATACATGGCTCGACATATTTATCCATGACTAAACACATCACACACAATTCCCTTTCTTAATCCTGTGTGATGGTCATTTGTGACACATTGTTTGTTTCCTGGTATTCATTTCACAATGGTTTCTTGCATGATACCATCCTCGGCATTGCACTAGAAATCCACACTTATGATAAGGAACAGACTTGGATCAAGTTATGTATTATACATTACATCCCCAAGATCTGGACAGGACTATCCACACAATGACTCCAACACAAGGAACAACTACCACCTCGCCGCTCTCATGGTCGAGACATCTAACTAGCACCCATACATTCTCGCACCTACCACTAAGCTACTTCAACACCCACCATTTGGAGCCACCGCTCCGTACTCAAGGACCAACCTTAATTACCATTTACCAGCCTCCTGCATGTGCATAACAATGATTTTCGTGCAGCTTAGATATGTGTGGAGTAGCAATGGACGGATGCACCTGGTCCAACGCCGAGGCCACCGGTCATATATAGCCACAAACCAACACATTGTTTGGATTCGGTAGTGAGCTATGCATTCAAAGCCATGTCCGAGCTGGCCTCGACCACTGCCCAAGGCACCTGACCCACACCAACGTTGGACACCATGCTTGGGGAAGAAGTAGCGAGAGACAAATAATGGTCAAGGAGCATGAAGGAAAATATAGAGGCTTGGCTGCCACCACGAGTCGGGCGATGGAGGATACATGGGGAGGGACACAGACAAAGGGTTGGCCGCGACATGGATCCTAGTCCTACTGAGTCGTCCAAGTGGGGATGACACAAGGTCGAATAACACCGCTTCCTCAACTATAGTATTCCATAAAAACTTGAAGTGGTAGAGCTTGTTCGTAGAATTCACTTTTACATATTTACGATCAACACGGGATTTTTAGAGAACATTGTAGTTTTTCTGTTTGTTGATAAGTTTCAAGTCTTAGTTTGGAGAAACAGACAGCAATATTTTCCTCGCGGGTGAACACGAAACGAAACGCAAAAATGAGCAGAGAGTGTAACTACCACACGTCGCATTTAAAACTTTCCCCAGCAGGCAAAGCTGTCGAGCTATTCATGGCACACCCTTGTGTTTCTTTCGCGTTTCTTTTGCCTTGGGTCAGATCTCAGTTATCTCCTCCTTCATCTTCCTAGCTAGTCTCAAGCCCTAGCCCTAGATAACCGTTAACTGCCGGCATGAAGAATGAGTGTATCAACGCCGGAGACCAGCCTACCATGCCGACGCAACCACCCAAGAACCTTAGAGCATCTCCAGCCGCGCCGCCCTAACTGACCCTCCCCAAGCGTTTTTGCCGCGCCGGCGCCGAAAAGACAGCCCAGTCGCCCCCCAGAAGCCCGTTTTTTGCCGGCTCGGGCCGAAACTGGTGCCGGCGGACCCAGGCAGAACCCGGCGCCCTGAGGGCACCTAGGGCGCCGGCACAAGCGAAAAAGGGCACGTGGGTCTGCCCTGTCGGCGAGTCCAGCGCCTATTCCCGCCGTTTCTTCCTGCTTTTCCCCCACTTCCCTCCCATTTTCTCCTTTCCTCCCGCCAATCTCCCTCCCGCTCGCCTCCCAGCCGGCCGCCATGCCACCGAAGAAGTGCGTCGCCCCCCGCGCGGCGGCAACCGCGACCGCCTCCGTCGCCCAGCCGAAGCAGAGGAAGCCAAGGGCGCCGCCGTCCAAGCCACCGGACATGACAAACGCTGAGTGGAGGGCGGAAGTTCAGCGATGGGAGGCTGTCACCGCCGACTGGCGCAACAGGGCCATTGCCAAGAAGGCCCGTGACAACGCAGCGCGCGCGGTTGCGGCTGCCGCTTCGGCGGACCAAGCCGAGGCCGAGGCGACTCGCGCGGGGATGATGAATCCACCCGGAAGCCACGCCCAGTACGCTCCCTGGGGCCAGCAAAGCGTCGGCTCTCCGTCGCCGCAGCCGTGGGGATCGCCCTCGCCGAGCTACGCCGACGGGGACGCGCATGGTGGGTTCAACCCAAACATCATCTTTCCCCATGGACACCCAGCCCAGCGCACGCCCTCGCCCGCCTTCGCCGGCGTGCAGTACCCTCCATACAATTACTCGCCGCCCGCCTACGTGTCCTCCCCGACGCCCCATCTACGCCGTTGCGCGCTGCCCTTCTCGCACCTCGGTGACACCGACGAAACCGAGGGCGACATGGACGACATCATGGCCGCAGGTTCGGCCGCGGCCGCCGCGTCTCCCGGGTTTGTCACCCAGGACGAGACGGTGGATCTTAGCGGCGACATGAACGGCGAGCTCGGCTACGTATACGGCGAGGACGAGCAGGAGGAGCAGGAGCAGGAGGAGGAGGAGGAGGAGCCAGCGCCTGTTCCGGCGAATGGGCGCAAGAAGAAGAAGCGGGCGGCCAGGTCAGGCGAGTCACGCATCAAGTGCGCGTCCAAGGAGGAGGAATGGCTCGCCGAAGCATGGAAAGTCGTCTGCCTCGACCCGACCACCGGACTTGCGATCGCCAGACTTGTGTGACGTCTTTTGAGAGCGGGAATGACCAAGTTCGAATTTTCCGCGTCCTGGGTGTTGGGGAACGTAGCAGAATTTTAAAATTTTCTACGCATCACCAAGATCAATCTATGGAGTCATCTAGCAACGAGGAAAAGGGGAGTGCATCTACACTACTAGGGAAAAGGCTAGCAGCAGCGCGGGTTTTAGGTGTATCAGTAGCGCGGGTACCGGCGCTACTAATAAGGTGCTACAGCTAACACGTAGCAGTAGCGCGTGCTCACAAGCGCTACTCTACACAAGTGTAGCAGCAGCGCTCCTAGTGGAAGCCCGCTACTGCTAATAGCTATAGCGTGCTTCTCCTGTACGCGCTACTGCTACTACCGCGCTGCTGCTAACTTTTCTCCACTCGCTACTGCTAATTTTAGTAAAAAAAATCGGCATATTTTTTTTATTTGAACATGCTTTATAGAAGAATCTTTAGCGCATACAAATGTCATCATGATACACATATAAATGCCTGCGAGACCACAGATGTAATCATAGCATGTACATATAAATAGTCTCATCATAATCATCATCCAACACAAAGTGGTATCTTGTCATCATCTCGAAAATAGCAATACATGCAAGTCTCGAATACTTGCAACTACAACGTCATCCGTCTAAACAAAGGTATACGCGAGAAGAGCTATCACTATGAGTGAGAGCGGAACTATGCAGTACACGAGGTGGCGGTTACGAGTCCTCTCTCGCGCTAGCGTGAACCTCAAGTAACTAGCTTCTCCTTCTTGTCTGCTTTTGAAGCCTTTATGGCTGGCGCCCGAGAACCCATTCACTTGTGCCTGACACTGATGCCACTCGTTGTACACCCCCGGAACCTTCCCTTTGTACACGACATAGCACTTCCATCTCGCCATCAAGAAACTAGGTACCTATTAGAGATGCATGTTCATGAAGAGGATGTACAATCATATATATGCAACAAAATATACTAGAGCAACACCGAAAAAGAAAGGGTTAGCAACTAGATGCATCATACAGTACGCAAATTAATTAACTAGAGGTACGCAGGTCATCGTACGCAAACTAACAAAGTAGCGTTACGCAAGTTCGGCAGGGACCATGGACATCACAAAGTTTCATCGCTACAAAAAGTATACAAGTTCAACCGACACATATCATCATCATCGGCATCATAAATCACTAGAAGTTCCATCCTTCCATATCATCGAGGATGGACCCTAGCTTCTTGAACGGCGTGAGGTCTAGATGTTGCATGCCTATGCGAGTTCGGACGTCAGCTCGCGATATAGGGCCGTGGTGGAACATCCCCTTCTCATCGACGAATTCTTTCATGATGATCATCGCAATGTCGCTTTGGATGCGAAAGAAGTCATCTCTAAGTTTATAATCCGCTTCTCCATGAGATTCTAGCCACTTGTGGATATGATCATCATTTCTGCTTCTCATGCGAAGCTTTTGGTGATCCGTGTTGAACTGAATCATGAGATAGACGATGTAGAATCCATCCTTCTTGCTTGATTTTGGGACATGGATGCAGGAGAAGTTAGTTTTATGCGCGAAACCCATCTTCTTGTTCCTTTGTTTCCTGATCTGCATGTGGCCACCTCTAATACTGAAGCCTTGGAGAGCATCATCTAGAATATTCATTATGTGGGTGTAGTCTTTTTTCTCGTAGTCTCTGGAAGGGTCAAAATACACGGCGTGGGAGACTTGCGGGTAAAGAACGATAAGGACGGCGCGCCCGTTGCTGCCGGGAAAAGACACCTCAAATTATTCCCCATAGAGAGAGAAGGAATGATTGAAATGTATGAAAGGGTTGTCTGGAACTGACTTACTTTTGATGATAAGGCACGAGGACAATTTCCCGGTCCTTATTCTGTACCATGAAGTTTTGGAGGTACTCCCTAGCAGTTTCACCCTCAAAGTCGCCGAGGCTCAAGAAAGACTCGTGCATGTAGTACGGATCCACCACACAGATTTGTGAGACTTCTTCACTCTTCATGACGGAGCTCATATGTAGCTCAAAAAGGCGGACGATTGTAAAATCGAGCCGCCTTGTAAGAAACATCTCAAAGATATGGTCAAACCACAGGAAGAACACCTCCGCGGGCCGTGTCTCTACGTAGCACTTCCCCTCAGGCACACGAGCCGCGTATGTCGGATATCCTGGATCCTTTGAGGCTTGTAGGCTTTTCTCAGTCGACAACACATGGTCGTGCAGTCTCCTGAGATCCCCTGATAGTTCCTCCAGCGGTTTCGGTGGTAGCATCGGCTCGCCCGTGAGATGGAACATGGCCGCACCTTTCACGGGTACACGCTCTTCAGAATGCATCGTCTGGCTGCTATGTGCTCTGGCTTGTTTGGAGGCAGCTATCTTCCCTGATCTCTTTCTCTCCTTTTTCTTGGCCACACCTTCTAGACCTTCCTTAACCCCTGCCCCAGTGTTCCCGGACTAAGTACTGTATGACCCTCGCACCCGGCTAGTTGAGCCTGTGTTGAGGCGGCATCTTCATGCATGTCCTGTGAGGATTTCATGAAGAGAGACTTTTTGCAATCCTGCTACCACCTTCCTGCCTGGGCATATCATCCATATCCTCATTAGCAGGCTGATAGCCCAATTTGTCATATGGTTGACTCATCAATTCTATGTCACAGTCATACGCGTTTGTATTGAGGAAATCCATAGGGTCGACCTCCGTCTCATCATCCATTCTCTGTTCTACAGGACAAATTACATCAGCCAGTACTATTGCACCCCCTTCATCATGTCGTCCGCCGCTCTCACCCGGCACTATAGGAGCTGGTAATTGCGTAGGCGAGGTGGTGGTCTCCGCACATGCTTGTTGATGTGTGGTTATTGGTGTGCTCTCGGTCGGCTCCAGACGAATAAGATTCTTCGGCCATAGCAGCACCCAACCCTTGCAGCTTCCAATCCGCGGCGGGGTCTCGTCGTCCGCTCCCACATGCTGTACTGGAGGAGGCAAATCCTCGTGCCCCGATTTCATGCTGGACAAGCTAACCCTGAAGTGCCCAGCGGGGATCGGCTGGTTGTGGAACGTGGGTTGCAAGGGGTCCATTATCATCCCCTTTCCCATGTCCACCTTTTGGCCTTTGATCAAGTAGAGTATGGTGCACGGGGTTTCTTTCGCCTGCAAACACATATGTCTGTGGCGTAAAACATCTGAAAGGCAAAAAAAATGG
>NC_041388.1:641353683-641398635 GCF_002162155.2 Triticum dicoccoides | reverse complement strand
TGTTGGTGCGACATGTAATTACCGTGATGGCGTCGAGCTCAGCCAAAGACGAAGGCCCACCGAGCGCGCCAGAGACTGAGGACGGGCTGCTATGAGCGGGAGCGGCTGCGAGAGGAGGCCCGGTTGCGTGGGCAAGTGATGGTGCGATGGTGTTGTTGTTCATGGAGTTTCTCCTGACGAAACTGGGCAACGGGAAATCATGTACCGTCTTGTTTGGATTTTCCTTCGTCCAGTTGATGATAACTGGAACCAAGCTAGTAGCAAAATCATTTCTGCAGGCAGTTACAGCTGCATTGACTGCCTGCTATAGCAACTCATATTTGTCCTCGGCTGCTTTTTTTGCGTCCTCATCTGCTTTTTTCTCGACCGCAAGCTTCACCTTCGCGTCGATGTCCGCCTGACTAAACTTCTTTTTTTGCTTCTTGGCCTCTAGGCCCTCGTTGTAAAACACCTTCCACATGGCGCCGTCTCCAGCACCGTGCACACGACTATATTGCGGCCGCTGGCCCAAAGGGAGTCCCTTAAGTTCGTTCAAGGCCCGGTTGAGAGGGGTGTCCCACTTGGGCCTCATCGTAGAAGTAGGGCTTTCGGCTGCAAGCTGGTGTTGCTTCTCTAGTAGTCTAATCAATTTCCTCTTGATCTGGTCTGTGTAAAAAACCTTTTTCTCCTTGTCCCACTTGTAGCGGGCCCTGATGAAGTCACGCTCCAAGGGGTGGATGAACTTCGCGAAGGGGTCTGGGAGACCTGCGGCTTCACGTTCCACGTCCTCCTTATCCCATATGGGCCTTTTACCGAGGTAGCCACGGCTTCCAAGGCGATGCTTCCCCGTGTTCCTTTGCTGAAGGCTCTTGAATTTCGCAGCCTTAGCCTTGGTGTCCTCGGTAGCGCAAGTGTCCTTGAACTTTTCTAACTCCTCTTCCTAAGTGTCGGATTTTCCTCCAGAATCTTGGACAGGGGTTCCTCAGCCTCAATAGCTCGTTTCACCCTCCCTTTCCAGGAGGCCAAATCATTGCTGAACATGCCCATGGCATGATTGTTAATCTTTTTCATCTTTGGATCATCCCACGGTTGTTCTATGTTATCATCCTGGTCGGGGAACTTGAATCTCTTGTGCAACTTCGTTAGGAGCAACTGCGTCAAATGTTCTTTACTCCTTAAGTCATCGTGTAAGTGCATCTAGTGCCACCCCTAGTTGGTTTTGGAGTATTGACGACAAACCTAGTTGAGGGACTAATGTGTTTGTGAGAATTGCAGGATAACACAGGTAGAAGTCCCTCATTGATTCGGTTTTACTACCAGAGATGACCCCTAAAAATGTATGAAGACATTGAAGCCAGAGGTGGTATGTGAAGACATTCACATTGAAGACTATGACAAGAGTAGACATCGCATGAAGACTATGGAGCGCGAAGACTTAGTTCTTTCGTCGTTCTTTTTCTTCTTTGTTGAGTCATAGGAACCGCCGTACTGTTAAGTGGGGTCCAAGAAACCAGTCGGAATGACTGAAGTGATGCTTAACCAAAATCCTATGTCTTCGAGTGAAGACTATGAGAGCAAATCTTGTCTAGAGTTGGATAAGTCAGCTTTGCTTGTAGCCCAAGTAAAGTTGCCGTGTGTGTTTGAAATCTGAGTGTTGGAACAGTGTCAGTTCCTTAGTGACCCAGGGTCATTTCAGACAAATCAGGTCGGGTTGCCTAGTGGCTATAAATAGCCCACCCCTACAACCATAAACGGTTGGCTGCTCAGAGTTAGAGTACGGCTTTTGTTGTTTAAGAGCAACCCACCTCGAAGCCTTTGAGAGAGAATTCCTTGCGAGGATAAAGCCCTAAACACCCAGAGCCAAAGAGTATTAGGCATCACTTAAGTCTTCCTGTCTATGTGATCTGAAGACTTATTACACTTGAGGACTGTGAATCCTCCAGCCGGTTAGGCGTCGCGTTCTGAGCATCCAAGAGTCATTGTGGATCGCTGGTGAACGAAGTCTGTGAAGGTTTGGGAGTCTACCTTGAAGACTTACCAGAGTGATTGGGCGAGGTCTATGTGACCTTAGCTCAAGGGGAATACGGTGAGGACTGGGTGTTCTGAGCTGCGTGTTCAGGACTGGGTGTCCGAGACTGTGTGTCCTCAGGTTTAAATACCTAGCCGCCCTAACCAGACGTACAACTGTCACAGAAGTTGGAACTGGTCTACCAAATCTTTGTCTTCACCAAGCTCACTGGTTTCATCCTTCCCTTCCCTTTACTTACTGTTGGTCCTTGTGAAGACATTGTATGATTGCATTATCTTTTGTCTTCACTGAGTGACTGCTTGTTCTGATTGGCTTCACAATATCTTCCTACCTGATCTTTACTGCCTAGCTGCTATTAGTCATTGTGCTTTCACTTCATTGAATACTTGACTATGGTTTGCCTAGTGTAGTCTACCTTCCGCTGCATGGTAATAGGTTTATGTCTATCGTTTGTCTTCGAAACTTCCATGTTTTGAGACTTTCATAAAAATCGCCTATTCACCCCCCCTCTAGTCGATCACTAGCACTATCAATTGGTATCAGAGAAAGGTACTCCCTTGTTCTATGTGATTCGGTTTAACCACCTGGAGTTTTAGCTATGTCGACTGCAGGGATAATTAAAGTCTCCGCTGCATGCCCCGTCTTCGATGGAACTGAATATCCCTACTAGAAGAATAAGATGCGCATGCATCTTGAAGCCATTGATGTCGACCTATGGTATGTCGTCAAGAATGGCGTTCCCAAGGCTGGTGAAGGTGTCACCGCTGCTGATGTCAAGAAGTTCATTCAACTGGACTCCACTGCCAAGAACATCATCTGTGGTCATCTGAACAAAGGACAGTATGGTCGCGTGAGTGCTTTGGAAACGTCTAAGCTAGTCTGGGACTGGCTCTCCAAGGTCAACGAAGGCGTCTCAACCCAGAGAGATCAGAGAATCAGTGTCCTTCGCAACCTCTTCAACCGCTTCAAGATAAATGACAATGAGAATGTCCAGCTCACGTTTGATCGACTCACTAACATCACAAATGAGCTTCAATCCCTCGGCGCCACTGAGATCACCAAGCATGAAGTCGTAAACACACTCCTGAGATCACTTGATAGCTCGTTTGACACCCTAGGCCTGATGATTCAAGAACGTCCTGACTTCAAGACACTCGATCCGTCTGACATACTTGAGAGGCTCAACACACACGAGTTTCAGCTTTATGAGAAAAGAGATATCTACGGTCCCAACTATGGGCGAACTCATGCCTTGAAGGCAAAAGCTTCCTCATCTGAAGAAGAATCTGACAGCAGTTCTGATGATCCTGAAGACATTGGAAAGGAGCTTTCTATGCTTGTGAAGAAGTTCCAAAAATTCACCAAGAAGAAAGGCTTCAGAAAGTCCTCACGATCAAGCTCAAGGAATGATGAAGCTTTCTGCTCATGACTACAAGAAGAAAACATGCCACAAGTGCAAGAAACCTGGCCACTACATCTCTGAGTGTTCGCAGTGGGACAAGGAGAACAAAAAGAAAAAGAAGAGCAAGGAGTATGATTCTGATGACAAGAAGAAGAAGAAATACTCAAAGTCTTCTTCCAAGTCCTCCTCAAAGTCTTCATCACACAAGAAGAGCTCATCTGGCAAGGCACGTGCATTTGTTGGCAAGGAAATGGATTCAGAGGAGGAGTCTACTTCTAAGGAGGCGGAGGTGGAGCCTGAGGAGGAGTCCGATTCTGGCGTTGCGAGTCTGGCTACATCATACGTTGCCAAGTCCATCTTCAACACTGAAGACAATGACTTCATCACCGACACCGATGCAAATGACAAGGACTACTCCGCTCCTACCTACTGCTTCATGGCACACGGTGCCAAGGTAAACACACGCACTACTCACTATCAAACATCTAGTGAAGATGACTCTGATTGTGGTTCCAAACCCAGCTACAAAACACTTGCTAAAATTGCAACTGAACAACAGAAAGCTATGGAACTTATTCAAAAACTATTAGACAAAAGCGATGATCTGTTAGACGCTGAAATGACTCGATCTCAGTCCTTAATTGAAGAAATAAAAAATCTTCACGTTAAGTATGAGGAACTTGAAAGTCGTCATGAAACACTCTCAACAACTCATGAAAAGCTTTCCTTTGATTATCTTCTAAGGAAGCAAGATCTTGAGAAATTGAGAGCGGTTCATGAAGATCTTCAAAAGGAAAACGAGTCACTTCGCGCTGAACAGATCAGTCCCGCTCAGGAAGGATTTGAACCACCATGTCTTAAATGCCTTGAGCGTGATAACGCTACTTCTGTTGCTGGGTGTTCTACTGCTGCTACTATTGCAATATCTTCAACTGTTGATGTGGTAACTAACCCCTTTGCTGAGGATACCACTGCTATTGCTGATGAGAATGCTAGGTGTAAGACATTGCTTGAAACAGGGATGTACAAAAGTCTCAAAGGGCATCAGACACTATGTGATGTCCTCAAAAGGCAGATCCTGAACCGAAACCCTAGGAAAGAGGGTGTTGAGTTCAAAAGGAAAATGAATGCTGATGGCTCTTACTGGAAACCTGAGCTGTACCCCAAAACCACATGGGTTGCTGCAAAGGAACCTTCAGCGGTTCCATCCACCCTATCTGGCTTCACTTGTGCCAATCCTATTGTTATTGATGAATCCTTTGATGCAAACTATAAACTGTTTAAGAATCAGAATGGTGAAGTGTTTGCCAGGTATATTGGTAGTAACTGCAGGAATGGGCCGCCTATGAAGAAAGTTTGGGTGCCGAAAAGGTGTTTGGAGAATCTTCCTGTGAATGTCGTCATGACACCACAAGTGAAGAAGACAAACCCCAGACCACAGGCTTCATATGGTCCAAAGGCTTCATACAGACAGAGGACTCACCCGAGTCGCACTAACGCAAATGTTTTGCAGGGAAACCTTACTCAGCTCTATGAATATGAGCGTGTTTCATCAAACTGCCATGTTCATAAGACCAAAAACTATTCTGCTTATCCTTATGAGTACTATTGTCCACCTGCAAGACTTTTTGCTAGGGCTCCAAAGCCAAAGTTCTCAGATGCTGCACTTAGACTCATTGCTTCGAAGCCACCCTTGAAGATGTGGGTGGCTAAGAAAGCTTAACTCTCTTTTGCAAGGAAAGGTCTCCAGCCGAAAACCAAAATTGTCTGAAGCCATTGCTGGGGACCTTAAACATCTTGTAGGGCGCAAGATCAAATGCCCAAATGGTCTTATTATGTATCTTGTTCCTGAGTCGCTTGCCACTTGACCTATCAGTCCTAACCTTGATCTAAGCTTTCATAATCCACTTGCTCGTCAAATGTTTATGCTTCACAATTCTCTTCGTGAAGCCTAACCCCCTAACTGCACTGTAGGGTACGACACCAGCTGCTTCAGAATGGATTATTGATAGTGGGTGTACTAATCACATGACTGGCAAGCGAAGCCTTCTCATGGACTCAACCTTACGTCTATCTGACAAAAGTCACATCACATTTGCTGACACTGGTAAAAGCAAGGTATTTGGTCTAGGTAGAGTTGCAATCTCAAAGGATCAACACATGGATAAAGTCATGCTTGTTGAATCCATTGGTTTCAACTTAATGTCTGTCTCAATGCTCTGCGATTTAAACATGATTGTGATGTTTGGAAAATATCGTTGCCTTGTTCTAATGGAATCTGACAAGTCTCTAGTGTTTGAAGGGTATCAGAAAGATGATTTGTACGTGGTAGTTTTCTCAGCAGGACCACAACTTGCCATATGTCTTCTAGCAAAAGCTTCTGAATGCTGGCATGAGGAACCTCCACACCCTTGCAAGGAAGAAGCATGTCATAGGCATCGAGGGCGTCAAGTTCAAGAAGGATCACTTATGCGGTGCCTGTGAAGCAGGAAAGATGACGAGGGCCAAGCATCCCTTGAAGACAATCATGACAACGACTCAACCCTTCGAACTGCTCCACATGGAACTTTTTGGTCCCACTCATTACTCAACTCTTACTACTACTACTTGTCTCTATGGCTTTGTCATTGTTGATGATTATTCAAGATATACTTGGGTGCATATAATCCTCTACAAGACTGAAGTGCAGGATGTCTTCAGACGCTTCGCCAATCGAGCCATGAACAACTATGGCGTCAAGATCAAGCACATCAGAAGTGACAATGGCATTGAATTCAAGAACACTAGTCTAGACACTTATCTTGATACTTTGGGCATTACACATGAATTCTCAGCTTCATACACACCGCAGCAGAATGGCGTCGTGGAACGCAAGAACAGAACACTTATTGAGATGGCCCGGACGATGCTTGATGAATACAAGACTCCAAGAAAGTTCTGGCCTGAAGCCTTTGATACTGCATGCCATATCATAAACCGTGTTTATCTTCACAAGCTTCTCAACAAGACATCCTATGAGCTCCTTACTAGCAAGAAGCCAAATGTCAGTTACTTCAGAGTATTTGGTGCCAGGTGCTGGATCAAGGATCCACATCACACTTCAAAATTTGCGCCAAAAGCACATGAAGGTTTTATGCTTAGATATGGAAAGGATTCGCCCTCCTACAGAGTCTTTAACCTCTTCCATTATAAAGTGGTTAAAGCAGTGGATGTGCGGTTCGATGAGACTAACGGCTCACAAAGAGAGCACCTGCCAAATGTGCTAGATGAAGTTCCATCCAGTGAATCAATCAAACTTATGGGAACTGGAGAAATCATACCTTCTGAAGCTCATCCTGAAGAGGAACTTATCATCTCTGAACCTGATCAACCTGAAGACAATGATCAAACTGAAGACAATGCTCATCTTGAAGACAATCCTTCTAACAATGACAATGATCAGCAAGAGCAAAATCTTCGTCCTGCACATCCTCGTGTCGCAAATGAAGTACAGATTGAGAGAATAATTGATAGCATCAATGCACCAGGTCCACTCACTCATTCAAGGGCAACACAGCTAGCAAATTTCTATGGGCACTTTGCATTTGTCTCAATATCTGAACCCAAGAAAGTTGAAGAAGCCTTCATGGAACCTGAATGGATTCAAGCTATGCAAGAAGAGCTTCAACAGTTTGAGCTGAATAATGTATGGGAACTGGTTAAGCGTCCTGATCCTCGCAAGCACAATATAATTGGCACCAAATGGATATATTGCAACAAGCAAGATGAGCATGGTCAAGTTGTCAGAAACAAAGCTCGTCTCGTTGCTCAAGGGTACACTCAAGTTGAAGGGATGGACTTCGATGAAACATTTGCTCCTATGGCTAGACTTCAAGCCATATGCATACTGCTGGCCTATGTAAATCATCATAACATTCTTCTGCATCAAATGGATGTGAAGAGCGCTTTTCTCAGTGGCAAGATTGCCGAAGAAGTGTATGTTGCACAACTGCCTGACTTTGAAGATCCAAAACATCCTGACATGGTGTACAAGCTCAACAAGGCGCTGTATGGCCTCAAACAAGCCCCTCGGGCTTGGTATGACACACTCAAATACTTCCTGAAGAGCAAAGGCTTCAAACCTGGTTCCCTCGACCCCACTCTCTTCACGAAGACATATGATGGTGAACTGTTTGTGTGCCAAATATATGTGGATGACATTATCTTCGGCTGCACCAATCAGAAATACACGGACGAGTTTGGATATATGATGCAAGAGCAATATAAGATGTCCATGATGCGTGAGCTGAAGTTCTTCCTTGGTCTTCAAATACATCAGCAACGCAACGACATCTTCATATCTTAAGATAAGTACCTCAAAGATTGCCTAAAGAAATTTGGGATGCAAGACTGCAAAGGCTTCACAACTCCAATGCCAGCCAAACATCATCTGGGTCTCGACGACAATGGTAAAGAGTTCGATCAAAAGGTATACCGCTCCATGATTGGTTCCTTAATTTATCTATGTGCATCTAGGCCAGATATTATGCTTAGTGTTTGCATGTGTGCTCGATTCCAAGCTGCACCAAAGGAATCGCATAGCTGTGAAGCGAATTCTTCGATATTTGGCTCACACCCCAACACTAGGATTATGGTATCCAAAGGGCTCAGATTTTGATCTGGTTGGATTCTCGGATGCTGATTATGCTGGTGACAAGGTGGATCACAAGTCTACATCAGGCACATGTCATTTTCTAGGACGATCACTTGTATGTTGGTCTTCAAAGAAGCAGAACTGTGTATCTCTCTCCACTGCTGAATCTGAATACATTGCTTCTGGATCTTGCTGCGCTCAGCTTCTATGGATGAAGCAAACACTCAAAGATTATGGCATTCATCTGAAGCAAGTGCCACTCTACTGCGACAACGAAAGCGCCATCAAGATTGCCAACAACCCAGTTCAGCACTCGAAGACAAAGCACATTGAAATTCGTCATCACTTTCTCAGAGATCATGTTGTGAAGGAAGATATTGATATCATACACGTCAACACTGAAGAGCAATTGGCAGATATCTTCACCAAGCCCTTGGATGAGAAGAGGTTTTGCAAGTTACGGTGTGAGCTAAATATCTTGGAATCCTCAAATGTCCTGTGATCAGGAACACATCCTAACACTTATGCATATTGATGACTTAGATGTGCAACACACGAAGTAAAGTATATCTTCAATCAATGAAGGCTTACATTCTAAGTGTGAATACATTAATGTGGAATTTGACTTCGGAGCGCCACGATAATTGTGCACCGTGTCTGAGTCTAATACTTCCTATACAGTGGGTAACGCCACCACCAAATTTTTCTATTTGAAGTGTTCCACTCATGGCGTTATGTTTGGTATGTCTTCACATTTGGTTTGGCTTCAATCTCAACTTGTCTTCATGATTATCTTCACTATGTTGATTTGATTGCCTTTCTCATCTATATATATATATATATACTAGTGTTCTGTCCTCTACAACATTCACTTATAGCTATGTCTTCTTGTTGAATCTTTTGAACTAAGTGAATGTGATCGGACCCTAACCTCTCTATGCTTTCTATCTCAAACTCTATCTCTCCAAATCATATGCATTCTATTGAAACTATCGAATATCTTCTCTGCGTCCTTGTCAGCAGAAGATACAGAGACAAACATTAAGTCCGTTTTCAATGCTAATTCCTTCACCTGAAACCCGGAGAAGTGGAACGACCACCCGACAATCTAGGCGTGCGTGGGAACGTGGAACAACCTCCGACATGTTGCATGATGGCCACATGTCCTTCAGATGTGAATCGCCAGGGGCACCTGTGTAATAACACTGTGCCGTCCCTGTCTCTATAAATACATGCCTCACCACAGTCATTATCCTTTCTTCCACTCTCGCACAAACCCTAGCACCACCGCTCGCCCTCGATGACGCCGGTGACGAAGCGCTTAGTTGCCGCGACCTCACCGACGCCGTGTTCACGCCGGCCGCGGATATTGTGTTCTCCGCCGTCGCCGTAGGTGTCCTCCGTCGCCAACTTAGGGCACAAACGATCGAACTGCTCGGCCTCCTTTCCCACTCCGTCTAGCAGTTCTTCGTGTGGTAAATAAAACTTCCTTTTTACGGCCCCTTTGATCCTATAGATTCATCCCTTTCTACCACAAGCAGTTTCTGTTCACACTAGTTGAATCTATTTCATACTACATCACATAATATGCCTAGTATGTTCACTTGTGCTTCACAAAGTAGTTAGATTCCTCACTTGTACTTATTTGTGGATTCGTACAAATCTGGAACCAACTCTCTATCTATGAGTGAATGTCTTCGCACTATGAGGTCAATGTCTTCTAAACTGATTTATCTTCAAAATCTTCTGAGAATGCATATGACCTCTTCCCCTTCCCTCGCACCTTAATGCTGTCACAGGTACATGTCCGTGGGAGAATCCCTTGGTTCTCATAGTCTGCATTCATTTGCAGAATTCTTACAACATCATATAAATTCTCCCGAAGCCAGTTCCTGTTTGACCAGCAAGCGGAAGCCTTTGAAACCTTTGAACATGTTGAAGCCATTCAGTTTGAAGTTCATGGCTACAGAGAAATCTACAAGGAAGGGAGGCAGACAGCGCCGTGGGAACACTGCTAAGGACCTGCCACCATATCTCTATGAGCTATACAAGTCAGATCCAGAAGAAACCTATGGAGAACGCAAGAACCGAATCCAATGGATTCGAAGACATTGGGCAGAGGAATGGTTCAAGTACAGATTCTTCACTGATGAATATGCTGAGAAGAGTGCCATCAAGGGCCCATGGGGAGATATCATATACAAAGGTCTTCAGCCCAAATCACAGTCCAAAGCTATTGCTCAAGGCTTTTACCCCTACATGCTTCGTGGACCTCAGCCTGCTAATGCCGACCCATCCTCTCTGTTATGGTATCGCGAAGACAATCTATTCAAGCGCAACTATCAGTTTGCACAGAACTCTGCCAAGGAAAACAAGAAGTCATTGGGATTAGACTTCAACCCAGGCCCCTCTGCGCCACGTGCTGATGGCACACGAGAAGCTGAACCCAATCTGGTTGGGCCCTTCTACAACCTAGAAGGTCTCATCACTCATATCATGGTTCAAGGGACAGCCGTGGATGAGCCTGCATATGACGCTGAATCTGATGAAGCGCCTGCACCACCGAGGCCAAAGAAACTGAAGAAGCCTAAAGCTTCAAAGCCTGCTCCTGCCCCAAAGGTCTCACATGCGAAGCCACTGGCTACTGCACCTCCTGAAGACAGTGTGCAGTCTGAAGATCTATCACGTATCTCCAAGAAGACCGAGATGAGAAAGAATACTGATCAGGCACTGACTGCTGCTGCTATTCTGCGCAATGACGCCATTGATCTGTCCAGCGATGAAGATCTTGCAGATGACGCTCTTGAGAAACTGATCAAGAGCAAGGAAGAAGCAGAGATCTTCAATGATTTGCCTCTCTTTGATGTGGCAATCATCCATAACTTCATTGATGAGTGGGTTGACACGCCCAACCTCAGCTTTGAAGATCAGCAGCTTCAAATTGGCCTCAGTGTCGCCTTCACTGGCGCCATTGCTTCTGAGCTATCTCTAGCTCAGCGCATCATTAAACTGAAGCAAAAGATCGACTATGAGAAAGCTCAGTTCAAGAAGCACATGGCCAAGCTCAGTGTGCAAGATGTGAAAAACTTCAAGATTATGCTGCACGAGCTCAAGGAAGCCTTTCTCAAGAAGCCTAAAGAAGCTCAAGGTTCTCGTGAGCGCATGAAGAGCCTGGCTGACAAGTGTGTGCAAGCCTACAATGAGGCTGAGAAGCGCAAGGCTCTTGGTCGTCCTGACATCGACCCAAGAATGGCTGCAAAGAAGAAGAATCCCTCAACTGACCAATCTGCACCTTCAAGGCAGGAAGAACCTCGCATAGTCTTCCCAAGCAGCATGACTGGCTCGAAGCCAAAGGTCAGGTCAACTGCTTCAGAACTGAAGAAGACGAGGACTGCCGAAGCTGAAGCCAGAAAAAGGAAAAATCGTGAAGCTTCTGATGTTGCTCCCTCTAAGAAGAAGCGCAAAACCAAGAAGGATCGGGCTGCTCCCATAGAGCCCTTAGTTGTTGAACCTTTCTCAATGGTTCGCCCTGCATCTGAACACCACGAGTGCCAACTGATTGTTCATGAGCTTGCTTCCACAGAGGCTCCTGATGCTGAAGACATTCCAGCAGTTGACCCCACCGCTAATGAAGACATTGGTCACCAGGACAATGTTGAAGATGATGAACTCCTTCCTCAGATCGAGCACCAACTGGTATCATCGCCTATGCTTACGCACAGCGAACTCATTAGCATTGGTTGTCCCCTGACGCCAACTGCTCAGGATGCATCATGGGCTGATCACCCACAGAGACAAGACACTCCAAGCTCTCCCCAAGCAACCCCATCACTGCAAGAAGAGGATGACTTTGAGGCCCAGCCAACTCCATCTCCACAGGCGTCGCCTGCGCTACGCAGGCTTCACAAAGGACCAAGGTCTCAAGTCCCTCTTACGAGAGTTCCAAAAAGAGAAGTGCACCACCAATCTGTTGCACGTCAAGTATTTCTAGATGCCACTCCTACTATGACTGTCTCTGAGTCTGAAGCCAAAGGTGCTGAAGACAATCCGGCTGCATCAGCCGATGACAAACAAGAAGAAGATCGTGTCCCTACACCCCCAATGTCGTGTGGTGGGTGCGACATATGCCAAAGGGTGGCTTATCATTATGCGAGCCAGTAAGACATCGCCAGTGCCTGGAAACGGGATAAGGTGAAGACATGCACGCCGGCGGATCTTACCCAGCTTCGGGGCTCTCCGTGGAGATTACACCCCTACTGCTGCTCTGCGGGGTCTCCGCATGATCACTAGATGAACAAGTAGCTACACAATGCTCCTTGAGCTGTTTGGTGGGAGGAGGAAGAAGGGCACGGCCAGCCTGCTTCTTCTCCTTGTGTGGTGTCTAGGACTAGCAAGGGGTCGAACCCTTTGCATGGGTGCCCCGGGGGGTTTATATAGGCCTACTCCCCAGGGGTACAATGGTAATCCGACTGGGCGCGGGGCCAGCCGTCTGTGACTGCGCTCGCCGGCTTCTGCGCCGGCTGCTGGGGCCCGCCAACTGGTGGGTCCCGCCGGCTGCCGGCCCCTTGGTCGACAGGCAGGCCCCACTGTCCAGGGCCTGGTCGGCGGCTGTTTACTGCGGCTCCATCTTGGTGACGTGGGCTTCGTCGTGGTAGGCGCGACTACAGTGCCGCCGCTCGCCGGGCGATCGCTGTAGCCTCACTGCGTCTTGTCTCCTTAATGGGGTGTCTCCTTCGAGGGAGGCGGCAAGCCAGCTGCGGGGAGCCGGCTCTGTCTTGGGCCGACTGGTTGGAGGCGTGGCCGCCTTCGGGCGTCTCTCTGCCCGAAGGGGCCCACCATCTGTGGGCCACGCTGGCGGCCCGTCGTGGGTGACACCAAGGTCAACATGGCAATAGTGCCGCACTGGACGGGTCATGTCTACTCCGTACGGCGCACTATGTCGGGCGTGCTCCGGGATTCGGGGGTGGCAGGCTTCACTGTAGCCACGCCCCGTCGCACCGCCGTTAGGTGGGTGCAAACTTTGAGGGTACGGTCTCGACCGCCTTATGGGAGCCGGCTTCTTGGAGTCGGCCTTCTCATGGCCGGCTTCCCGAAGTCAGCCCTCCCGTGGCATTCTTCATGAGGGCTAAAGTCGGGCCGCCTTCCGAAAGCCGGCCTGGATGGCAGCCAGCAGGGGGAAGGCGGCTCCATGTCTTGGATTCTTGAGAGCCGGACGGGCTCGTAATGCTTTCAGAAGGGCCAGGGGAAGCCGGCTAGGCTACCCATGGCTATTTACTCCGACAGTAGTCCCCGAAGCTGATCGAGCTTCGAGGCGGCCAAAAGGATGAGAAGCTTGGTCAGCTTCCTATCCTGAAGAGCCGACTTTGCTGATGTTTGCCGACTTCGGGGAGCCCTGCGTCTTGCAGGCGGGAAGTGGTCAACCCATGTGCTAGCCGCGGGTCCTCCCGCGGCCATGTGGCAGCGAGACCCTGCCAGCGCACGCGCGCGACGGGACGCCGCCGCAGGCCCGGGCCCGCCAGTCGCAGGCCTTGGTCCGAGCGCGGATCTTCCGTGGCCCACATGGGCCGCTCGCCTTTCCGCGGCGGTTTTATTTCGTCGTTTAAGGCATAATGAACGCGGGACGTGGGGGAGTGGGCACGATCGATCCCCACGTTTCCCCACGCCGCGCCTCCTCGGCTCCGCCACACGAGCCTATAAGTAGGGGGAGGAGGGGGAGCGGCAGAGGTTCGCACGGTCTCTCTCGCTCTGCCCCTTCTCGCCCTCGTTTCTTCCTCTTGCTGCCGCCGCAGCCTCCCGTGTCAGAGCTGCCGCACCTCCACATCATCTTGCTCCCATGGCGCTGTCGAGCTCGTGGGACGGTTCCAACATTCATGAGGACCACGTTGAGTTCCTCCGGCAGACTCGGCGCCTGCCCGACGCCAACCTTGTGCGGGTCTGCCTGGCACCGAAGACGGAGATTTCGCCATCGCCGGAGGAGGGCGAGCGGGTCGTCTTCCGCTCGCACTTCCTGCGCGGCTTCGGCCTTCCGGCGAGCATATTTCTATGCTCCTTCCTCGAGTTCTACAATCTTCAGCCGCATCACCTCACGCCCAATGTGGTGATGTTGCTGTCGGCCTTCGTCTCCCTCTGCGAAGGTTTCTTGGGGCTGCTCCCCACGCTGGAGCTCTGGGGGGAGTTCTTCCAGAGAAAACTCGGCACCGTCGTCGCAGGCGTGCCCGCCCCTGCGGGGCCTTCATCGCCATGAGGAGGGCGAGCGAGAACAACCCGTTCCCACCTATTCCCCTGATCCAGTCGGTGAAGATCTGGCAGAAATCATACTTCTACGTGAAGAACGTCACCGAGCAAGGAGACTACGTCAACCTGCCGGCTTACGTAGCCGGCGCGCCGGCTGGGAGGTAGCCTTCATGGAGTTTCCGGTCCCGGTCACTGTCTCAGGCCAGGAACGCCGCCGTCTCCCGGCTTCGGGTGATGATCCAGTCGGAAGGCCTAAACGGGGCCGACCTGGTGGCCGCCTTCGTGGAGCGCCGGATATCTCCTCTCCAAAACTGGCCCCACATGATGTGCCAAATGAGCGGCCTCTTCGACCCAAGCCGACTGAGCACCAGGGAGATGCCTCATGCGGCGGTGTCTTACATGGTAAACTATATCTCCAACTGCAAGCTCGCCGAGGACTGGCGATACGGGAAGGCGCCGTATTCTCGCGCCAACCCTCCGCCCGTGGTAAGTTTCGTTTCTTTCTTCTTTTCATTGGTAGCCGGCTTCATGATGGCCGGCTTCTAATCAGTCGGTCCTTCTTAGCAGAACCCCCTTCTCCCGCCGACGACTGGGACAGCGGGGATAGAACGTCAATATGCCCCCGACCGCACGGCGAGCGACATCGACGATCCGGACTTGGGGGCGGCCGCCATGGAAGATGCCGTCGTGGGGGACGACGCCTAGCCCGGGGGCTCAAGGCTCACCGCGAGCTTCAAGGACTGGCCGGATGATGCTGAAGCCGAAGTCGCCCTGCGTCGCCAGCCGGCAGCCGACCATCAGGGCGCGGGCTCGTCCGCCGCGCCGGCTGCTGGCGTGGCGCATAGAAGCACCGGGCCGCTTCAGGCCTCTTCGGCAATCGGCCGAAAAAGTCCAAAGCCTCCACCGCGGCGACCAAGCGAGACGAGGCGGCTGCGAAAGCGGCCCGTTTCCGCAAGGCGGTGAAGCAGCCTCAGGCGGTCTCAGCGTAAGTCGCCAATTGCCTTGTCGCATGCTCTTCATCATTCTCTTCTTGTTCTAGCATCCTTCTTAACTTCTTCCGCTTGCTAGACAGGGCGCTGCTTTCCATTGAGCGTGGTCCGGGCGGCTCCGTAGTTGGGCCGACTGGAGGTTCTTCAAGCTCCCGCCGCGTAGACCCCCGCGCCGACCTCAGGGAGGCCACAGAGTGGAACGCCCGTGAAGCGCGGGAGGAGCGCGAGGGGGCGGAGAAAGCGGCCGCTCAGGCGGCGAGGGAGCAGGCCGACGCGGCAGCCAAGGCCCAGGCGGGGGCGGCGACCGTAGAGACGGAGGCGGAGGGCTCGCGCAACCAGCCTCCGCTGCTCGCCATTCCCCTCCGAGCCGTGGCCCCCGACACCCCATTGCCCTTGGCAGAGGAGATCGTCCAAGGCCCGCCGCTGATGGAGAGGGGGGAGGACCCCGTGGCCTTTGCAAGGAGAGTGCCGCTAGAAGCACCAACCGGAGCGGGCCAAGGAGGTCAATCGTCAGCGGCGCCAGAGGGGCCGACCGGGGGTGAGCCGGAGAACAGAGCCGGCCTCGAGGTACAGCCGGTGACGGGCCGGCGCGCAGGGGGAGGCGCCGCTCCGCCGGAGTCGCGCCGAGTCGCGGGAGCAGGCCAGTCGACGGAAGATCTGGAGGCGGCCAGCACTGCCATGTCCGAGTGGACTCCCAGCGGGAGGACTGGCAAGCTGAATGTTGCGGCTCAAGGGGTCCGGAGCCGGCTGCAAGCTCAGGCCGCCCTGCTGCAACAGTTCACCCAGGAGTTCCTATCGACGCGAGCCACCATCCGGGTAAGTCCTTCATTCTTGGCCGCTTTGCTCTCTTGATTTCTTCCGTGGGGGCGCGTCAGCGCACCCACTGGGTGTAGTCCCCGAGATTCGGGCCGACTGCTGCGCAGTCGGGTCGGATCTTTCTTGACGGCTACCTTATTTTTGCCTCTTGTCTGAATTTCCAGGAATATCACAACCTCCGTGCTGCCTCCTTCAACTCCCAGGCTCGGGATTTGAGCCGGAGGACCGACGACCTGGCCGACAGCCGAAGTAAGTACTCGATCTTGTCTGTCTCCTGTGGGGGCGCGTCAGCGCACCCACTAGGTGTAGTCCCCGAGATTCGGGCCGACTGCTGAGCAGTCGGGTCGGATCTTTCTTGACAACTCTTTCCTTATTGATTTTTCTTTTTCTTTGTCTTCAGGGGCCAATGCCGACTTGAGGAAGGAGCTCGGCGAAGCGAAAGCCGCCCTTCATACCAAGGATGCCGAGTACGCTGCCTTGGTCCAGGAGCGTGATCGCCTGGCCAAGAAGCTGGCCGACCAAGAGCAGAGCCACAAGGCGGCCCTGCAGAAGGCGCGGGATAGCGAAGCCGCCCTGAAGGCGGAGTACGAGACCAAGGCGGCGAGATGGGCTGAGACCCGGCGAGCTCTGGATGAAGGCTTCGGCCGGATCGAGGATTTGATCGACGGTAAGCTGCCTTCCTCGCTCCTCTCCTGCCCATTGCCGCCTGGTCTTTGGCTTAACTTGTGCTGCTGCTTATCTTTTTGTGCAGACTACTTCCCCGGCTACTCTGCCTTCGCCGCCCAAAGCATCGAAGCCCATCGCGAGGCGCGCCGTCGGACGGGGGCCAACATCGCGCCGGATGCGAACCGGACGCTTGAGGAGCAGCTCTTGGCTGTCCAGGTGCGGTTGCAGCCGGCTCATCGGATGCTTCGCCGGCTCGAACGCGCCGGGGCGCAAGTGTTGGACGCCCTCTGGCCCGGCGAGACGATCCCCCGTACCCCAAGCCGGACTGCCAACTGGCTGGAGGTCGCAGTTGGTAGTTTCGAGGCTTGGAAGGCGTCGGCAGCCCGCCTCAGAGCCGGGCGGGCGTTGGAGTTCATTCGGGCTTGGTACCCAGGACTGAGCCTGGACCAGCTGCATACTTGGCGGATGGAGGCCGACGCGGAGCTGGAGGAGGTGAGGCCGGCTATCGCCCAGCGAGCTTCGACGATCGCCGAGTGCACCGACATCAGCGTTTTCGCACCCGAAATCGATGATGACGGTGTTGCTCAGCCGGAGGAGTTGTTCGGGCTGAACCCGAAGGTGGGCGAGGACTCGGCGGAGGAGATCGCCTCCAGCGACGTGGGCGAGGATGACGAGGAGGAGGACGGCGAAGACGTCGAGCCGGCTGGTGGAACAACTAGCCGACTTCAGGCCGACCGTGCCTCCAGCAACGAAGCGCGTGGAAGCGCGCCCTCTGCGGGAGGCGGTGACCAAGCCGAAGTTCGCCAGCCGGCCGCTCCTTCAGCCGGCCCGACCGTCTCTGCCAACCAGCCCGGCTCGTCGGTTGCTCCACCAGCTTGACCTGCCGTCTTTACTTTTCCTGCTTGTTGTCTTTTGAACAATCTTCATTAAGTTTTCGCAGTTCCACCCACTGGGGGTGTATCCAAACTATGTTGAATGCTGGCCTCTCGGAGGTCTTTTATGTAATTATTGTTGTGTGCATGTTTGGTTTCCATTCGCGTATACTTTTTATCCTTAGGCCTTTTCCTTTGCCGCCTTCCCTCTTTGGGGAGGCAAGTACTTGAGCTTTCTTGGATTGAAGTGAAGTGAATGGAAACCGGCCGGCCGGCTACTCTAGTGGCCAGTCGGTGGTGGGAGAAAAAAAATCGGCTTTTGTTATATTAGTCCGTTAGTCCCTAGCCATTTTTCGTGTGGGCGCCCGTTCCTTCCTTTAGCAAGAGAAGGCTTGGGAGCCGGCACACTACTTGTCTGACTGCGGGTAGGACTTCTAATATAACTCCAGTCGGCCAGTCCCCGAGCCGACTAGTCGAACCCGGTGCCGGACGGAACAAGTAAATGAAATGACAAGGTCATAAGCATGATACTTTTCATTCATAGATAAGGGATGGCAGTCCCCGAGCCCTCCTCGGGGAGCCTTTTGTCTTGTACTTAATACAATAGTTAGCGTGGTACATACTGCATTTCAACTGTAAAATCTTCGAAGGAGGTTGGCGTTCCATGGTAGTTCCGACTCCTTGCCGGAGTCGTCTCTCTTGTGTGCCTTCGGCTTCTGTGCGTCGATCAGGTAGTAGGAGTCGTTGCCTAGAGCTCTGCTGATGACGAAGGGGCCTTCCCAAGGGGCTGAGAGTTTATGCTGGCTGGCTGTTCGTTGGATCAGCCGGAGCACAAGACCGCCCTCTTGGAAAGATCTTGGCATGACCTTCCGGCTGTGGTAGCGGCGCAAACCCTGCTGGTAGATGGCAGACCGGCTGAGGGCTAACAGCCGGCTTTCTTCCAGCAGGTCGACGCCGTCTTCTCGTGCTTCCTTGGCCTCCGCTTCCGTGTACATGGTTACTCGAGGCGAGTCAAACTCGATGTCAGTTGGGATGACCGCCTCGGCACCATACACAAGGAAGAAAGGGGTGAAGCCGGTTGACCTGTTTGGTGTAGTGCGCAGACTCCAGAGGACAGCCGGCAGCTCATCGAGCCAACAGCCGGCTGAGCGCTCCAGAGGTACGACCAGTCTGGGCTTGATGCCGGAGAGGATGAGGCCGTTGGCTTGCTTAACCTGGCCGTTTGACTGCGGGTGGGCGACGTATGCTAAGTCTAGTCGGATACCTTGGGCTGCGAAGAAACGTGCCAAGGCTCCTTTGGCAAAATTCGTGCCATTGTCGGTGATGATGCTGTGTGGCACGCCGTACCGAGTTGTTATTTCTGCGATGAACGTCACAGCAGTCGGCCCATTCAGCTTCTTTATCGGCTTTGCCTCAATCCACTTGGTGAATTTGTCCATGGCGACGAGCAAATGCGTCATGCCACCGCGCGCCGTCTTGAATGGGCCCACCATGTCCAGTCCCCAAACGGCGAAGGGCCAAGTGAGGGGAATGGTCTTGAGTGCCGAAGCCGGCATGTGTGGCTTCGAGCTGAAGAGTTGGCACCCCTTGCAATGTTTAACTAATTCTTTGGCGTCATCCAAAGCAGTCGGCCAGAAGAAACCATGGCGGAAGGCTTTGGCGACAAGTGATCTTGAGGCCGCATGGTGGCCGCATTCTCCTTGGTGAATGTCTCTGAGGATTGCAATGCCCTTCTCTTGCTCGACGCACCGTTGGAGGATTCCAGTGACACTGCGCTTGACTAGTTCTCTGTTGACGATTGTGTAGGCTCCGGCTCGACGTTGGACTTGTCTTGCTTCTGTTTTGTCAGCTGGCAGGTCTTGGTTTACTAGGAAGTTGAGGATGGACTGAGCCCATGACGAAGCCGCGACTTCTTCTGCTGCCAATGTGGCTACTGCCACCAGGGTGGGCGGGCTGGGTGGTGAAATGCTGGAGTCGGTCGCCGGCTATTGTGCTGGTGCAGTCCCCGGGCCGGCTACCGCAGTCCCCGAGCCAGGTGTGGCAGTCTCCGAGCCGGTTGCCGAAGTCCCCGGGCCGGCTGCGGGAGTCTCGGGGTCGCCTGCTTGGTTCTTCGAGCCGGACCCGGCCGCATCGGGGTCAGGCGGCACGAAGATGGAGTCGGATTCTGGAGACGGCTTGATAGATGGCTTGAGGAGGCGTTGTAGAGAGACGTCGGTTGGTATTGCTTGCCGAGTAGAGCCTATTCGAGCCAAGGCATCGGTTGGCTCGTTGTCGGCTCGCGGTACGTGGAGGAACTCGCATCCTTCAAAGTATCCGCTAAGTTGTTGGACCAGGAAACGGTAGCTTGCCATATTTGCGTCCTTGGCGTCCCAGTCGCAAAATGATTGCTGGACCACCAGGTCCGAGTCGCCATAACATAGGATCCGGCGAATGCCAAGTTCTTTGGCAAGCCGGAGCCCGTGTATGAGCGCCTCGTACTCGGCCACGTTGTTGGAGGAGGCAAAGTGGATCTGCAGCGTGTATCTGAGCTTGTCTCCTTTGGGAGAGGTAAGGACGACGCCGGCTCCCAAGCCGGTGCGCATTTTGGACCCGTCGAAGTGCATGCGCCAATGGGTGGAGTCGGGAGCCGGCGGCAGGTACTAGGTCTCGCCCCAGTCGACGAGGAAGTCGGCCAGTGCTTGGGACTTGATGGCGGTGCGGGGCTGGAAGAAGATCGTGTAAGGGGCCAACTCGATTGCCCATTTCGCCACCCGGCCGGATGCGTCTCGACTGCCTATGATCTCGGCCAGCGGGGCGGTGCATACGACCGTGACGGGATGCTCTTGAAAGTAGGGCTTCAGCTTCTTGGCAGTGAAGTACACACCGTAACACATCTTCTGGTAGTGCGGGTAGTTCTGCTTTGAGGCGGACAACACCTCGCTCAAATAATACACCGGCCTCTAGACCTGCTGGGCTCGGCCTTCTTCTGGGTGTTGTACTACGATGACGGTGCTGACCACCCGGCTGGTTGCGGCGATGTAGAGGAGCATGGGCTCTTTCTTAGTCGGCGCTGCCAGAACGGGCGGCATGGCCAACATCTTCTTTAGCTCGTGAAAAGCTTGGTCGGCCTGGTCGTTCCACTCGAAGTGAGTGCTCTTCTTCATGAGGCGGTAGAGGGGGAGAGCTTTCTCTCCGAGCCGACTGATGAAGCGGTTCAAGGAGGCCAAGCACCCGGTGAACTTTTGAATATCTCGAAGCTTGGTGGGGATCGCCATTCTCTCGATGGCCTTGATCTTCACCGGGTTGCATTCGATGCCGCGTTCGGAGACCAGGAAGCCTAGGAGCTGGCCGACTGGCACTCCGAACACGCATTTCTCGGGGTTGAGCTTGATTTGAAATCGGTGCAGGTTCTCAAACGTTTCCTTGAGGTCTCCCAGCAAGGTGCCGCGCTTCTCCATCTTCACCATGATGTCGTCCACGTAAACGTGAGCGTTTCTGCCGAGCTGCTTGAGGAGGCACTTCTGCATGCAACGCTGAAAAGTTACACCGGCATTTCTCAATCCGAATGTCATAGTCAGGTAACAGAAGGCTCCAAATGGCGTGATGAAGGCGGTCTTCAGGCGGTCGTCCGGATCCAGCTTTATCTGGTGATATCCTGAGTAAGCATCCAAGAAGCTCAACAGCTCGCATCCGGCTGTGGAGTCTATCACTTGGTCTATCCTTGGCAGGGCAAAGGGATCTTTGGGGCAGGCCTTGTTGAGGCTTGTGTAGTCTATGCACATGCGCCACTTGTTGTTCTTCTTTAGCACGAGGCCCGGGTTGGCGAGCCACTCTGGAAAGAAAACTTCCATAATAAAGCCGGCTGCCAGAAGCCGGGCTATCTCCTCCCCTACAATCCTGCGTTTCTCCTTCGACAGTCGGCGAAGGGGTTGTTTGACTGGCTTCGCGTCTTCTCGAATGTGTAGTTTGTGCTCGGCGAATTTCCTCGGAACACCCGGTATGTCCTTGGGGGACCACGCAAATATGTCCCGATTCTCACGGAGGAAATCGGCGAGCTCGCCTTCCTATTTGCTGTTCAGGTTTGCCTCGATGACGGCAAACCTCTCTGGATGCTCGGGGTCAAGAGGTATCTTCTTCGTCTCCTTGGCCGGCTGGAAAGATCCTTGAGCATCATGCTCCTTGGGGTCGGGGGACACGGCCGACTGCTTGCCGGCTATGGCCACGACTCGGTCCAGCATCTTCTTTTCTTCGGCAATCACAAGGGACTCGGCCAGTCGGCTGCTAGCTGCTGCGCACACAGAGGACTTCTTGTAATCGCCGGCTATGGTGATGACGCCTTTGGTGCTTGGTATCTTCATCTTGAGGTATGCATAGTGGGGAACTGCCATGAATTTGGCCAAGGCAGGTCGGCCAAGCAATGCATGGTAAGGGCTCTCCAGGTCCACCACTTCAAACCAGATCGCTTCCCGGCGGAAATGCTCCTTGTCCCCAAAAAGTACATCAATCTTGATCTTGCCAATGGGGGCGCAGGACAGGCCGGGTACGATGCCATGAAACACTGTCCGAGTAGGCATGAGCTGCTTCGTCTTGACGTTTAGCTTCTCCAGGGTGTCACGGTACAGGATGTTGATGCTGCTCCCGCCTTCTATCAACACACGGGAGAAGCGGGCGGCGCATCTGTCTGTTGCAAGGGTGGCTTCCAGGACCAAGGCATAAGAGCCTGGAGACGGCATCACCTCTGGATGGTGGGCCCGGCTCCAGCCGATGGGCTTTTCTGACCAATGCATGTGTCCGGCGGGGTTGGCAGCGACCACGCTAACTTCCTGGTGCTCTCGGCGTTTGCTGCGCCGATCTTCGGGCTGGCTTGTAAAGACGATGTTGGTTGCTTGCTCGTCGGGAAATTCATCGTGCACGGCTCCGACTGCGGGCTGAGCGGCCGGAGGCGGCGGGCCGGCAGGCGGAGGCGGCACGAGCCCCTCGCCTTTAGAGATTCGGGTGAGCCAATGGCACTTCTGGGTTGTGTGGTTGGACGGATTCGCGCCGCTGTGGAACTTGCACGGGGCGTCGAGAGTTTGCTTGTAGGAGAAGGCGGGCTGCCAAGCCGGCCTGCCGCCCTTGGGCTTCTTGGGCGCCAGTCGCCCTTCAGGCGGCGCGTCTTCAACTGTGGCCACCTGCCGACTGGCGGGAGGCGGCGTGGGGCCCTTGCGCTTGTGGTCATTCGAGTGTGGGCGTCGGCCGGGATCCCCAGCCGGCGTCTTGAGCGCCGGGTTAAGTACTTTCCCGGACGCGTCTACCCGAAGCTCGGTCTTTATCGAGTCGGCGGTGGTGTACTTGTTCGCTATGTCCAGAAGCTCGTCGAGGGTAGTCGGCTCGTCGCAGAGGAGCTTGTGCTTGAGAAGGGTGCCTTCTCGGCATCCGGCTGTGAAGTATTCTATGGCTTGCACCTCGTGCACCCCTTCGCAAGAGTTGCGGAGCTCGCCCCAACGCGTGAGGTAATCGCGAGTGGACTCGGCGGGGCCTTGTACACACAAGGAGAGCTGTCTAGGCTTGGGAGCCCGCTTGTAGGTGCTGGTCAAGTTGCGGATGAAGGCTTCTGTGAAGTCCAGCCAGCTGTTGATGCTGCGCTGCTTGAGGCTGTTGAGCCAGGTCCGCGCCGTGCCTTGCAACATGAGGGGCACGTACTTCACGGCAACACGCCGGTTGCCGTTGGCTATGCTAACCGCCGTGGAGTAGTCGATCAACCAGTCTTACGGCTTCACGGAGCCGTTGTACTTGGGCGTGTCTCTTGGGAGCGAGAACCCTTTGGGGAAGGGCTCATCGCGGATGCGGGGGCCGAAACAAGGCGGGCTGACATTGTCTTCTTCTTCCAACGCCAGGAACCGCGCCAGGCGGTCGATCCGATGGCGGGCATCATTCTCGCTGACTCCCTCGCGGCGGCCTAGCCGGCCGCTGAGAGTCGGGTGCGCTACTGGTGGCGGGGCGGGATATCTCTCTCCGCGGGGCGGAGGCGGAGGCGGGTTGCCCCGCCATTCCATGGCTCGGGATGGCCATCCGCGTCTCGCTCAATGAAGATTCGGGTCCGGCTGTGGCTGGCAGCTGGCTCTTTCTCGCGCCGCACGCGGGTGTTGCTCGTAGTCGGTGTCCGGGACGTCGCATCATGATCTCGGCGCGGGGGAGGACTTTCCACACGGGCGTCGGCTTCGTGCAGCTGCGCGGCTGCATCGATCAGCTGTTGGATGCGCCGGGTCATGTGGGGGAGGTCTTCGGCCTCCTAGCCGTCCAACTCGTCTACGGCCGCCTGGGCGGCACGCAAGTTCTCGAGCGGAGTGGCATAGACCGGGCGGTCGACTCCCAGCGTGTCGGCGATGATGGCGCCGCGTTGCTTGACAAGGCCGGCCCGGGGCCGGCGTGCCGAAGGCGGCGCGGTCGGCTTCGCGCTGGTAGGCTTCGGTGAGGCGTCTTACGGAAGCCAGCCTCCGGCCCTCTACGAGGAGGGTGAGGCGGCGTGCCTCCAGTGCTTCGTCATCGGCATTAGCCTGGAGGGGGTGAACAAGTCGTGGGCCGCCGCGTGCGGGGCGTCGTGGGCGCTCTCGTCGGCCGGGCCGCCGTGGCCGACAACCATCACTTCGGCGGTGACAACGTCGCAGCCACCGGCTCAGGGAAGCGGGTCATTGTAGATCGTGACGTTGGTGGGGAAGGTGTCGAACGAGGCCGTGTCGGAGTCGACAGGTATCGGGTCGGTGGAGCCAACCGACTCCAGGTCCTCAGCGGGCTCGCTGGAGACATGGAGCTGGCCGAGAAGGTTGGCGAGGTGGTCGGTGCCCGCATCAGAGGTGAGCTCGTCGGAGATGAGGGTTTTGTCGAGGAGATCGGCGAGGCTGCTCGCCGCGCAGACGCTGGTGATGCCTTGCAGCGCGTCGTGGCAAGCGCCATCGGGCGTGCTGGGCTGGCTACGCTCGTGGGGGAGGAATAAGGTTCCCGTCCAGAACAGGTCTCCGGACGATGGTGCACCTGGCCCCACGGTGGGCGCCAAATGTCGGGTGGTGGGTGCGACATATGCCAAAGGGTGGCTTATCATTGTGGGAGCCAATAAGACATCGCCGGTGCCTGAGTAAGCATCCAAGAAGCTCAACAGCTCGCATCCGGCTGTGGAGTCTATCACTTGGTCTATCCTTGGCAGGGCAAAGGGATCTTTGGGGCAGGCCTTGTTGAGGCTTGTGTAGTCTATGCACATGCGCCACTTGTTGTTGTTCTTTAGCACGAGGACCGGGTTGGCGAGCCACTCTGGAAAGAAAACTTCCATAATAAAGCCGGCTGCCAGAAGCCGGGCTATCTCCTCCCCTACAATCCTGCGTTTCTCCTCCGACAGTCGGCGAAGGGGTTGTTTGACTGGCTTCGCGTCTTCTCGAACGTGTAGTTTGTGCTCGGCGAATTTCGTCGGAACACCCGGTATGTCCTTGGGGGACCATGCAAAGATGTCCCGATTCTCACGAAGGAAATCGGCGAGCTCGCCTTCCTATTTGCTGTTCAGGTTTGCCTCGATGACGGCAAACCTCTCTGGATGCTCGGGGTCAAGAGGTATCTTCTTCGTCTCCTTGGCCGGCTGGAAAGATCCTTGAGCATCATGCTCCTTGGGGTCGGGGGACACGGCCTACTGCTTGCCGGCTATGGCCACGACTCGGCCCAACATCTTCTTTTCTTCGGCAATCACAAGGGACTCGGCCAGCCGGCTGCTGGCTGCTGGGCACTCAGAGGACTTCTTGTAATCGCCGGCTATGGTGATGACGCCTTTGGTGCTTGGTATCTTCATCTTGAGGTATGCATAGTGGGGAACTGCCATGAATTTGGCCAAGGCAGGTCGGCCAAGCAATGCATGGTAAGGGCTCTCCAGGTCCACCACTTCAACCCAGATCGCTTCCCGGCGGAAATGCTCCTTGTCCCCAAAAAGTACATCAATCTTGATCTTGCCAATGGGGGCGCAGGACAGGCCGGGTACGATGCCATGAAACACTGTCCGAGTAGGCATGAGCTGCTTCGTCTTGACGTTTAGCTTCTCCAGGGTGTCACGGTACAGGATGTTGATGCTGCTCCCGCCTTCTATCAACACACGGGAGAAGCGGGCGGCGCATCTGTCTGTTGCAAGGGTGGCTTCCAGGACCAAGGCATAAGAGCCTGGAGACGGCATCACCTCTGGACGGTGGGCCCGGCTCCAGCCGATGGGCTTTTCTGACCAATGCATGTGTCCGGCGGGGTTGGCAGCGACCACGCTGACTTCCTGGTGCTCTCGGCATTTGCTGCGCCGATCTTCGGGCTGGCTTGTAAAGACGATGTTGGTTGCTTGCTCGTCGGGAAATTCATCGTGCACGGCTCCGACTGCGGGCTGAGCGGCCGGAGGCGTCGGGCCAGCAGGCGGAGGCGGCACGAGCCCCTCGCCTTTAGAGATTCGGGTGAGCCAATGGCACTTCTGGGTTGTGTGGTTGGACGGCTTCGCGCCGCTGTGGAACTTGGACGGGGCGTCGAGAGTTTGCTTGTAGGAGAAGGCGGGCTGCCAAGCCGGCCTGCCGCCCTTGGGCTTCTTGGGCGCCAGTCGCCCTTCAGGCGGCGCGTCTTCAACTGTGGCCACCTGCCGACTGGCGGGAGGCGGCGTGGGGCCCTTGCGCTTGTGGTCATTCGAGTGTGGGCGTCGGCCGGGATCCCCAGCCGGCGTCTTGAGCGCCGGGTTAAGTACTTTCCCGGACGCGTCAACCCGAAGCTCGGTCTTCATCGAGTCGGCGGTGGTGTACTTGTTCGCTATGTCCAGAAGCTCGTCGAGGGTAGTCGGCTCGTCGCAGAGGAGCTTGTGCTTGAGAAGGGTGCCTTCTCGGCATCCGGCTGTGAAGTATTCTATGGCTTGCACCTCGTGCATCCCTTCGCAAGAGTTGTGGAGCTCGGCCCAACGCGTGAGGTAATCGCGAGTGGACTCGGTGGGGCCTTGTACACACAAGGAGAGCTGTCTAGGCTTGGGAGCCCGCTTGTAGGTGCTGGTGAAGTTGCGGATGAAGGCTTCTGTGAAGTCCAGCCAGCTGTTGATGCTGCGCTGCTTGAGGCTGTTGAGCCAGGTCCGCGCCGTGCCTTGCAACATGAGGGGCACGTACTTCACGGCAACACGCCGGTTGCCGTTGGCTATGCTAACCACCGTGGAGTAGTCGATCAACCAGTCTTACGGCTTCACGGAGCCGTTGTACTTGGGCGTGTCTCTTGGGAGCGAGAACCCTTTGGGGAAGGGCTCATCGCGGATGCGGGGGCCGAAACAAGGCGGGCTGACATTGTCTTCTTCTTCCAACGCCAGGAACCGCGCCAGGCGGTCGATCCGATGGCGGGCGTCATTCTCGCTGACTCCCTCGCGGCGGCCTAGCCGGCCGCTGAGAGTCGGGTGCGCTACTGGTGGCGGGGCGGGATATCTCTCTCCGCGGGGCGGAGGCGGAGGCGGGTTGCCCCGCCATTCCATGGCTCGGGGATGGCCATCCGCGTCTCGCTCAATGAAGATTCGGGTCCGGCTGTGGCTGGCAGCCGGCTCTTTCTCGCGCCGCGCACGGGTGTTGCTCGTAGTCGGTGTCCGGGACGTCGCATCATGATCTCGGCGCGGGGGAGGACTTTCCACACGGGCGTCGGCTTCTTGCAACTGCGCGGCTGCATCGATCAGCTGTGGGATGCGCTGGGTCATGTGGGGGAGGTCTTCGGCCTCCTAGCCGTCCAACTCGTCTACGGCCGCCTGGGCGGCACGCAAGTTCTTGAGCGGAGTGGCATAGACCGGGCGGTCGACTCCCAGCATGTCAGCGATGACGGCGCCGTGTTGCTTGACAAGGCCGGCCCGGGGCCGGCGTGCCGAAGGCGGCGCGGTCGGCTTCGCGCTGGTAGGCTTCGGTGAGGCGTCTTACGGAAGCCAGCCTCCGGCCCTGTACGAGGAGGGTGAGGCGGCGTGCCTCCAGTGCTTCGTCATCGGTATTAGCCTGGAGGGGGTGAACAAGTCGTGGGCCGCTGCGTGTGGGGCGTCGTGGGCGCTCTCGTCGGCCGGGCCGCCGTGGCCGACAACCATCACTTCGGCGGTGACAACGTCGGAGCCACCGGCTCGGGGAAGCGGGTCATTGTAGATCGTGACGTTGGTGGGGAAGGTGTCGAACGAGGCCGTGTCGGAGTCGACAGGTATCGGGTCGGTGGAGCCAACCGACTCCAGGTCCTCAGCGGGCTCGCTGGAGACATGGAGCTGGCCGAGAAGGTTGGCGAGGTGGTCGGTGCCCGCATCAGAGGTGAGCTCGTCGGAGATGAGGGTTTTGTCGAGGAGATCGGCGAGGCTGCTCGCCGCACAGACGCTGGTGATGCCTTGCAGCGCGTCGTGGCAAGCGCCATCGGGCGTGCTGGGCTGGCTACGCTCGCGGGGGAGGAATAAGGTTCCCGTCCAGAACAGGTCTCCGGACGATGGTGTACCTGGCCCCACGGTGGGCGCCAAATGTCGGGTGGTGGGTGCGACATATGCCAAAGGGTGGCTTATCATTGTGGGAGCCAATAAGACATCGCCGGTGCCTGAGTAAGCATCCAAGAAGCTCAACAGCTCGCATCCGGCTGTGGAGTCTATCACTTGGTCTATCCTTGGCAGGGCAAAGGGATCTTTGGGGCAGGCCTTGTTGAGGCTTGTGTAGTCTATGCACATGCGCCACTTGTTGTTCTTCTTTAGCACGAGGACCGGGTTGGCGAGCCACTCTGGAAAGAAAACTTCCATAATAAAGCCGGCTGCCAGAAGCCGGGCTATCTCCTCCCCTACAATCCTGCGTTTCTCCTCCGACAGTCGGCGAAGGGGTTGTTTGACTGGCTTCGCGTCTTCTCGAACGTGTAGTTTGTGCTCGGCGAATTTCGTCGGAACACCCGGTATGTCCTTGGGGGACCATGCAAAGATGCCCCGATTCTCACGGAGGAAATCGGCGAGCTCGCCTTCCTATTTGCTGTTTAGGTTTGCCTCGATGACGGCAAACCTCTCTGGATGCTCGGGGTCAAGAGGTATCTTCTTCGTCTCCTTGGCCGGCTGGAAAGATCCTTGAGCATCATGCTCCTTGGGGTCGGGGGACACGGCCTACTGCTTGCCGGCTATGGCCACGACTCGGCCCAGCATCTTCTTTTCTTCGGCAATCACAAGGGACTCGGCCAGCCGGCTGCTGGCTGCTGCGCACTCAGAGGACTTCTGGTAATCGCCGGCTATGGTGATGACGCCTTTGGTGCTTGGTATCTTCATCTTGAGGTATGCATAGTGGGGAACTGCCATGAATTTGGCCAAGGCAGGTCGGCCAAGCAATGCATGGTAAGGGCTCTCCAGGTCCACCACTTCAAACCAGATCGCTTCCCGGCGGAAATGCTCCTTGTCCCCAAAAAGTACATCAATCTTGATCTTGCCAATGGGGGCGCAGGACAGGCCGGGTACGATGCCATGAAACACTGTCCGAGTAGGCATGAGCTGCTTCGTCTTGACGTTTAGCTTCTCCAGGGTGTCACGGTACAGGATGTTGATGCTGCTCCCGCCGTCTATCAACACACGGGAGAAGCGGGCGGCGCGTCTGTCTGTTGCAAGGGTGGCTTCCAGGACCAAGGCATAAGAGCCTGGAGACGGCATCACCTCTGGATGGTCGGCCCGGCTCCAGTTGATGGTCTTTTCTGACCAATGCATGTGTCCGGCGGGGTTGGCAGCAACCACGCTGACTTCCTGGTGCTCTCGGCGTTTGCTGCGCCAGTCTTCGGGCTGGCTTGTAAAGACGATGTTGGTTGCTTGCTCGTCAGGAAATTCATCGTGCACGGCTCCGACTGCGGGCTGAGCGGCCGGAGGCGGCGGGCCGGCAGGCGGAGGCGGCACGAGCCCCTTGCCTTTAGAGATTCGGGTGAGCCAATGGCACTTCCGGGTTGTGTGGTTGGATGGCTTCGCGCCGCTGTGGAACTTGCACGGGGCGTCGAGAGTTTGCTTGTAGGAGAAGGCGGGCTGCCAAGCCGGCCTGCCGCCCTTGGGCTTCTTGGGCGCCGGTCGCCCTTCAGGCGGCGCGTCTTCAACTGTGGCCACCTGCCGACTGGCGGGAGGCGGCGTGGGGCCCTTGCGCTTGTGGTCATTCGAGTGTGGGCGTCGGCCGGGATCCCCAGCCGGTATCTTGAGCGCCGGGTTAAGTACTTTCCCGGACGCGTCTACCCGAAGCTCGGTCTTCATCGAGGAGTCGGCGGTGGCGTACTTGTTCGCTATGTCCAGAAGCTCGTCGAGGGTAGTCGGCTCGTCGCAGAGGAGCTTGTGCTTGAGAAGGGTGCCTTCTCGGCATCCGGCTGTGAAGTATTCTATGGCTTGCACCTCATGCACCCCTTCGCAAGAGTTGCGGAGCTCGGCCCAACGCGTGAGGTAATCGCGAGTGGACTCGGCGGGGCCTTGTACACACAAGGAGAGCTGTCTAGGCTTGGGAGCCCGCTTGTAGGTGCTGGTGAAGTTGCGGATGAAGGCTTCTGTGAAGTCCAGCCAGCTGTTGATGCTGCGCGGCTTGAGGCTGTTGAGCCAGGTCCGCGCCGTGCCTTGCAACATGAGGGGCACGTACTTCACGGCAACACGCCGGTTGCCGTTGGCTATGCTAACCGCCGTGGAGTAGTCGATCAACCAGTCTTCCGGCTTCACGGAGCCGTTGTACTTGGGCGTGTCTCTTGGGAGCGAGAACCCTTTGGGGAAGGGCTCATCGCGGATGCGGGGGCCGAAACAAGGCGGGCCGACATTGTCTTCTTCTTCCAACGCCAGGAATCGCGCCAGGCGGTCGATCCGATGGCGGCCGTCATTCTCGCTGACTCCCTCGCGGCGGCCTAGCCGGCCGCTGAGAGTCGGGTGCGCTACTAGTGGCGGGGCGGGATATCTCTCTCCGCGGGGCGGAGGCGGAGGCGGGTTGCCCCGCCATTCCATGGCTCGGGGATGGCCATCCGCGTCTCGCTCAATGGAGATTCGGGTCCGGCTGTGGCTGGCAGCCGGCTCTTTCTCGCGCCGCGCGCGGGTGTTGCTCGTAGTCGGTGTCCGGGATGTCGCATCATGATCTCGGCGCGGGGGAGGACTTTCCACACGGGCGTCGGCTTCGTGCAGCTGCGCGGCTGCATCGATCAGCTCTTGGATGCGCCGGGTCATGTGGGGGAGGTCTTCGGCCTCCAAGCCGTCCAACTCGTCTATGGCCGCCTGGGCGGCACGCAAGTTCTCGAGCGGAGTGGCATAGACCGGGCGGTCGACTCCCAGCATGTTGGCGATGACGGCGCCGCGTTGCTTGACAAGGCCGGCCCGGGGCCGGCGTGCCGAAGGCGGCGCGGTCGGCTCCGGGCTGGTAGGCTTCGGTGAGGCGTCTTACGGAAGCCAGCCTCCGGCCCTCTACGAGGAGGGCGAGGCGGCGTGCCTCCAGTGCTTCGTCATCGGCATTAGCCTGGAGGGGGTGAACAAGTCGTGGGCCGCCGCGTGCGGGGCGTCGTGGGCGCTCTCGTCGGCCGGGCCGCCGTGGCCGACAACCATCACTTCGGCGGTGACAACGTCGCAGCCACCGGCTCGGGGAAGCGGGTCATTGTAGATCGTGACGTTGGTGGGGAAGGTGTCGAACGAGGCCGTGTCGGAGTCGACAGGTATCGGGTCGGTGGAGCCAACCGACTCCAGGTCCTCAGCGGGCTCGCTGGAGACATGGAGCTGGCCGAGAAGGTTGGTGAGGTGGTCGGTGCCCGCATCAGAGGCGAGCTCGTCGGAGATGAGGGTTTTGTCGAGGAGATCGGCGAGGCTGCTCGCCACGCAGACGCTGGTGACGCCTTGCAGCGCGTCGTGGCAAGCGCCATCGGGCGTGCCGGGCTGGCTACGCTCGCGGGGGAGGAATAAGGTTCCCGTCCAGAACAGGTCTCCGGACAATGGCGCACCTGGCCCCATGGTGGGCGCCAAATGTCGGGTGGTGGGTGCGACATATGCCAAATGGTGGCTTATCATTGTGGGAGCCAGTAAGACATCGCCGGTGCCTGGAAACGGGATAAGGCGAAGACATGCACGCCGGCGGATCTTACCTAGCTTCGGGGCTCTCCGTGGAGATAACACCCCTACTTCTGCTCTGCGGGGTCTCCGCATGATCACTAGATGAACAAGTAGCTACACAATGCTCCTTGAGCTGTTTGGTGGGAGGAGGAAGAAGGGCACGGCCAGCCTGCTTCTTCTCCTTGTGTGGTGTCTAGGACTAGCAGGGGGTCGAACCCTTTGCATGGGTGCCCCGGGGGGTTTATATAGGACTACTCCCCGGGGGTACAATGGTAATCTGACTGGGCGCGGGGCCTAGCCGTCTGTGACTGCGCTCCTCGGCTTCTGCGCCGGCTGTTGGGGCCCGCCGACTGGTGGGTCCCGCCGGCTGCCGGCCCCTTGGTCGACAGGCAGGCCCCACTATCCAGGGCCTGGTTGGCGGCTGGTTACGGTGGCTCCATCTTGGTGACATGGACTTCGTCGTGGTAGGCACGGCTACAGTGCCGCCGCTCGCCGGGCGATCGCTGTAGCCTCACTGCGTCTTGTCTCCTTAATGGGGCGTCTCCTTCGAGGGAGGCGGCAAGCCGGCTGCGGGGAGCCGGCTCTGTCTTGGGCCGACTGGTTGGAGGCGTGGCCGCCTTCGGGCGTCTCTCTGCCCGAAGGGGCCCACCATCTATGGGCCACGCTGGCGGCCCGTCATGGGTGACACCAAGGTCAACATGGCAACAGTGTCGCGCCGGACGGGTCATGCCTACTCCGTACGGCGCACTATGCCGGGCGTGCTCCGGGATTCGGGGGTGGCAGGCTTCACTGTAGCCACGCCCCGTCGCACCGCCGTTAGGTGGGTGCAAACTTTGAGGGTACGGTCTCGACCGCCTTATGGGAGCCGGCTTCTTGGAGTCGGCCTTCTCATGGCCGGCTTCCCGAAGTCGGCCCTCCCGTGGCGTTCTTCATGAGTGCTAAAGTCGGGCCGCCTTCCAAAAGCCGGCCTGGATGGCAGCCAGCAGGGGGAAGGCGGCTCCATGGCTTGGATTCTTGAGAGCCGAACGGGCTCGTAATGCTTTCAGAAGGGCCAGGGGAAGCCGGCTAGGCTACCCATGGCTATTTACTCTGACACCCAAACTCTGAAGAAGCTGTTCCTGAAGTGAACGTGTCTGTGCCCGACTCTCCAGCTCAACAAGTGGAGGCTGAGAATCTTGAGGCTGCCACCACCAACACAAATGAAGCCAATGACGTAGTCAAGGCTAAAGCAAATGTGGAGCCTGCACCAACCAATGTGCCAGAGGCCACTGAATCCAATGATTCAACTGTAACAGATGTGCCACCTGACGCTTCTGTTGATGCCACTGCTCCTGTTCCACCACCAAGGCCACACACTATCGAGCAAGCATTCAACTATGGCCAACTTGTCACTGTCAAATGGCCTTTTCCGACTCCTCCGCCTGCTGCTGGTCCTCAGTTTGACTATCACGTTGAGCACAGGCCTCAGGTTCAGAAGCCAATACCAAGGTTGCCCAGGTTCCCAGGCACTGCATCTTCTCCTGGATCGTTCAATATCAATGGCTTCAAGGCACACAACACCTTCTTTAATAGCGCCAAGAACCCCTACACCAAGGCAAGAATATCTTCAGATCGGTTCTGGAGTAATCAGCAGCGCAGTTATTACTCATGCATTCTGTACAATCAAGGTCGCATTTTCCCACATATGCGTCTTGACACTGAAGCCATAACTGGACTGTCCTGTTTGGAAGAAGCTCTAGATTGCTTCAGAGAGTTAGGCTTGCTGCAGTTCGTCACTGATAAGGAGCACTGGAATGAAGAATTGCTGCTCCAATTCTATGCCACTCTTCATATCCATGGCTACAACAGGGATCCGACGACTTGGGTCCTTGAGTGGATGACAGGCAATGTTCATCATGAAGCCAAAGCCTTTGATATCATTGAGCTTACTAGCCTGCCCACTCCAGGAGATCTGTATGAACCTGGTTGTCAGCTTCACAGTGCTGCTATGGAAAGCATCTTCCACAAGCCTGAGCCCAATATGAGTCAGATGCTTAGCATGATGAAGCCGTTGCCTCTAGATGCTGAATATCCTAAGGAGTTCTATGTTGAAGACCTTGAGTATCTGCCACGTACCATCTATCACATCATAAGGCGAACTCTCTGACCCATCAAAGGACATTCTCCATGTGCCAAGCTAGAAGGCGCAATGAAGACGTTGGTCTTTCATATTCTTCATGGAAAAAGCTTCAATGCACAAGACTTCTTTATTCGCCAGCTTGCTGCATCAGGATCTGACATTTTTGGCTTGAAGTTTTATGCTCCATGGATAATGCGGCTGATCACACTACACTCAGCTGTCACCTATCAGCCCTTTGCTCGCAATCATCGGATCTTTCTGCCTAACATCGATATGTCAGTTGAAGCCATCTATCCAGAGCCTGCCAAGGAGCCTCTTAGTCTTCAGAATGCTGCGAATCAAAACTTCTCTCAAAACATTGAAGGAGTTCAAGCAGTCTCTCGTGTTTATCCTCTAGCTGGCTCTACACGTGCACCTCACCATGCCCTCACTGAAGCCACTGACAGCACCATTGCTCAACGGCCTAAGAATCTATCCCGTGTTCTCAATGACCGAGAGCTTCTGGTTGCCCTTCATCAGAAACAAGATAGGCATCATGACTGGCTGAAGCGCCAAATGCAAAGCCTCTTGGTGGACGTAAACAGGATTCTCAATCTTGCCACCAAGAATGCCTTTGTTGCCCATGAAACCTGTCGGCGTACATGGAAAGGGCTGACGTTATGTGCTCTGAGGATGATCTTCAAGAGGATGGCTTCTCTGAACGCTTCAAGTTTGACTCAACACCTCCAAGAAGGACTATGTTGCGACGAACTCCGTCTCTTGAAGACTCTGAGTTCTCTTCCTCCGCGGCAACTGTGAATGCCAGAGTGATCGATGACGAAGATGATGCTACTTCACCGTCCCCTACTTCTGCACGCATCGACACTGCCCCGAGTTCGTCTGCACCGCCTAACAACACAGATGACCTTGCTGCTTCACCTACTCCTCATGGGAACGAGTAGATGCTCTATGACTTTAAACCTTTTTGGTCCTTACTGACAAAAGGGGAAGAAGCATATGAGTTTGATAGTATTCAAGCGGGTCCATATGGGCGGTTGCTTTATATTTTGCCTAGTGTTTACAACTCTCGTTTTGATACATTTGGTTCTTTGAGTTGTAACACTTAACCTCGATGGTCGTCTGCTACTTATTTGCTATTCTGTGATGCGATGATAAATTCCGCATGTGCGACGATAAATTCCGCACTTAGATCATTTTGCAGACATCCATTTTTCATTATGCATGTCATTATCTTCACATACTTTTCATGCATGATGAATTCTCATCATAAGTTGAAGAGGACCTCCACAAGTACAACCTGCCATGTGCATTTGCATTCCAAAAGCAAATTACTTATATGCACATCTTCAGGGGGAGCCCTTGCAACTTATGAAGACAATCCCCTATCCTTTACAATTTCACATATTATATTCCCCGTTGAAAACTTCAACTAGTTTGTCATCAATCACCAAAAAGGGGCAGATTGTAAGTGCATCTAGTGCCACACCTAGTTGGTTTTGGAGTATTGACGACAAACCTAGTTGAGGGACTAATGTGTTTGTGAGAATTGCAGGATAACACAGGTAGAAGTCCCTCATTGATTCGGTTTTACTACCAGAGATGACCCCTAAAAATGTATGAAGACATTGAAGCCAGAGGTGGTATGTGAAGACATTCACATTGAAGACTATGACAAGAGAAGACATCGCATGAAGACTATGGAGCGCGAAGACTTAGTTCTTTCGTCGTACTTTTTCTTCTTTGTTGAGTCATAGGAACCACCGTACTGTTAAGTGGGGTCCAATAGAACCAGTCGGAATGACTGAAGTGATGCTTAACCAAAATCCTATGTCTTCGAGTGAAGACTATGAGAGCAAATCTTGTCCAGAGTTGGATAAGTCAGCTTTGCTTGTAGCCCAAGTAAAGTTGCCGTGTGTGTTTGAAATCTGACCGTTGGAACACGTGTCAGTTCCTTAGTGACCCAGGGTCATTTCGGACAAATCAGGTCGGGTTGCCTAGTGGCTATAAATAGCCCACCCCCTACAACCATAAACGGTTGGCTGCTCAGAGTTAGAGTACGGCTTTTGTCGTTTGAGAGCAACCCACCTCGAAGCCTTTGAGAGAGAATTCCTTGCGAGGATAAAGCCCTAAACACCCAGAGCCAAAGAGTGTTAGGCATCACTTAAGTCTTCCTGTCTGTGTGATCTGAAGACTTATTACACTTGAGGATTGTGAATCCACCAGCCGGTTAGGCATCGCGTTCTGAGCATCCAAGAGTCATTGTGGATCGCCGGTGAACGAAGTCTGTGAAGGTTTGGGAGTCTACCTTGAAGACTTACCAGAGTGATTGGGCGAGGTCTGTGTGACCTTAGATCAAGGGGAATAGGGTGAGGACTGGGTGTCCTGAGCTGCGTGTTTAGGACTGGGTGTCCGGGACTGTGTGTCCTCAGGTTTAAATACCTAGCCGCCCTAACCAGACGTACAACTATCACAACAGTTGGAACTGGTCTACCAAATCTTTGTCCTCACCAAGCTCACTGGTTTCATCCTTCCCTTCCCTTTACTTACTGTTCGTCCTTGTGAAGACATTGTATGATTGCATTATCTTTTGTCTTCACTGAGTGACTGCTTGTTCTGATTGGCTTCACAATATGTTCCTACCTGATCTTTACTACCTAGCTGCTATTAGTCATTGTGCTTTCACTTCATTGAATACTTGACTATGGTTTGCCTAGTGTAGTCTACCTTCCGCTGCATGGTAATAGGTTTATGTCTATCTTGTCTTCGAAACTTCCATGTTTTGAAGACTTTCATAAAAATCGCCTATTCACCCCCCCTCTAGTCGATCACTAGCACTTTCACATCGTCATTGATGCTCGCGCATTCCCGTAGGATGCATCCCATAGCACTTGCAAGGTTCTTCTGGCTCTAACGGCTCAAACTTGCCAGGTGCCATCTTTGTGATCACAAGTCGTCCAATCCCTAGTTTGTTAGGTTTTCGTATCCTCTGCTTCTTATGCTTCCTCTTTTCGGTAGCGGCATTGGCGCCGGTACCTTCCCCGCTGGTATCTTCCCTGCCGGTACCTTCCCCACCGGTCTCGGCGGCGCCATCGGTGCCGGCGCAGTCGATGTCGATGTCGGCGTCAGTACCATCATCGAGGCGGACCTGCAAACCTTGCTTAGCAGTCAAAAAGTCGAGGTAGTCTTGTTCACCCTGATAATCTATCTCGTATGCATCTTGGTAAGAAGGCCCAGTTTCTTCGTTGTTCGACATGTTTCCTATGATTAAGTGTCCTCATTTATTTCTATAAGTATGAACAAATGAGAAATGACATAAAAAAGAAATCTATGTGCCAGCACTCGATATGCCAACTATGTAGCACAAATAATGCCTTTATTCACGGGAAATTTCGGCATGACCTTTGCTAAAAAATGGACATATCGAGCGCCTGAAATTCACCGGAATGGAAATGAATCAACATTCCAGCGTAACATAGGCCACTCGGATCATTTACCAAAACATGACATGTCCAAAACATGACATATCCACATATCACATGTCCAGTTCAAATTTTCTTATAAATTCATCTAATTTTGAAACCTATCTAAATTCATAACTAAATAGATAACCTAATTAACATAACTAAAACCTAAGTAAATTAACCGAAGAACCCTAGCTAGCAGGGAGAGAGGGGGGGTTACAGAGGGTGCAGGGGCGAGGAGGCAGGCCCGACGACGGCCGAGGTTGGGAGGGGAGGAAACAGAGGAGGGAGGCGAGGGCCGACGGGTCGGGGGCGAGCACGCCGGGGTCGGGGGCGAGTGCGCCGGCGCTGGGGGCGAGCGCCTGGGTCGGGGGCGAGCGCCGGGGCCGGGTCGGGCGCGGCGGTGCGACGGGGGGAAGAGAGTGGGGATTTGGGGGAAAAGAGACGGGATGAAGCAGGGAGAGTGAGAATTTTGGGTTAAGTGGACGTAGCAGTAGCGCATTTAGACAAAACGCGCTACTACTATTAAAGGCAGCTATAGCGGTTTTATACAGAAACCGCTACTGCTACCTTGACTAGATGTAGCTCTTTTTCAGTAAAGCGCTACTGCTATAACCAGTTTCCCTTTTTCTTTTCCTTTATTTTTCTCACTTTTCTTTTTATACGAGAGCAGTGAACGAAGGGAAGGCGATATATATTGCATCATTTGACGGTTAAATATGTATGCAAAATAGGAACATAGATATTACATCATTGGACCCATGCATAATAATGGCTAAGTGTGTATACAAAATAGGAACATATATATATATATCACTATATATAGGGTCGCGCTATTCATCACCCTGGGTGAGGAATAGTTATTCTTCACCCCTCTCTATTTTGACGTCAATGCACCCTATTTTTAGATTTCATAAATTTTGTTTTATTTAATACATAAAAGGAGAACGTAATAAAATATATACACGCCATAAAAAATATTTTATGTTACATAAAATTACGAACGTAAAACATAGTGTAAAACATACATAAAATGCGATATTTCTGGTCTTATAACGTATTTTTTTGTTTTCTTATATCAAATTTTACGTAGTGAATCAATATAAATGTAACTATTTGTATTTCAAATGTAATTTATTTATGAAGCGGTCGTAAGATTACGTCGGGTGAAGAATAACTTATTCTGCACCCTGGGTGATGAATAGTATCACTATATATATATATATATAGTGGCACTATTCTAATCCCAGGATTAGAATAACTATTTGGATCACATCAGCCCTATATAGAGCACGAAGACAGGTTCCCGAACTTCCCTGGACTGCCGGCCCAGCCCGACAGAATCCCACCTGAACCCCGATCCCGACAGAATCCCACCTGGACCCCGATCTCGATCGAGCCGCCCCTCCCCAACCCCCTCCTCGCCGCTCCTCCCCTCGATCTCCGCCGTGATTCGCCGCCGAAAATCCGCCGAATCCAGCGCCTCCCTTCCTTCTCCAGATCCTGGTCGACTGGATCGAGCTTCGCCCCCTCCGACTCCACCTCCTGCCCGACCGTCGGCGCGGGCGAGCGAGCGACGGCGGACGCCGGCGCGAGGGAGCCCGCGTCGCCTGGAGCCGGCGGAGCCGGCGAAGCCGCCGGATTTCTGCGACGAACGGCCGCCATGGACTTCCAGAAGCCTCATCCTCGGTCCATCGTCACCGCCAGACGGCTTGGCAGTGCTCATGACGGCCAAGGCGCAACCTACGGCGAACAGCGCACCCAAGGAAGCATCTCGGCGGTGGAGGCCGCATCGACGACGCCTTCAAATCTAAGAACGGTATATGAATTTCCTCCCTGATCTTGCCTTCTTCCTCAATCTTGCCTTCTCTGACCTTCTTGCTTCGTGCAGGTGAACTTTGCGCCACCTGCAAGACATGGATTGCCATCGAATTTCACTCATACCTCCACGATGAATTGTTCTCAAGGTGGCCTATCAGCTGCTAGAAAAAGGTTGGCCGACCTTATAGCCAGGGTATGGTTGAACTTCTTCCTTCCGTCGGTTTGTTATTTGCTTACAGCTATGTGAAGTTCAGGTGGTGTGTGAGCATCAGTCCAGGCTACAACAACTTTTTTAAAATCTGCCTGCCTGCTTACAACCATGTGAAGTTCTGGTAGTGTATGAGCCTCAGTCCAGGCTACAAAAACAGCATTGTAAAATCTGCCTGCCTGCTTACAAGCATGTGAAGTTTAGGTAGTATGTGAGCCTCAGTCCAGGCTACAAACACTATAAAATCTTCCTGCATTCACATTCACATGTGCAAAAAGCCATGTGAAGTTCAACTAGTAAGTGTGCTAGAGTTCAGGTTGGTATGTGTCGGTGTCAAAATCGGCGGATCTCGGGTAGTGGGTCCCGAACTGTGCGTCTAGGCCGGATGGTAATAGGAGGCAGGGAACACGATGTTTTACCCAGGTTCGGGCCCTCTTGATGGAGGTAAAACCCTACGTCCTGCTTGATTAATATTGATGATATGGGTAGTACAAGAGTAGATCTACCACGAGATCAAGGAGGCTAAACCCTAGAAGCTAGCCTATGGTATGATTGTTGTATATGGAGTTGATTGCCTACGGACTACAACCCTCCGGTTTATATAGACACCGGATAGGGTTAGGGTTACATAGAGTCGGTTACAATGGTAGGAGATCTTGAATATCCGCATCGCCAGGCTTGCCTTCCACGCCAAGGAAAGTCCCATCCGGACATGGGACGAAGTCTTCAATCTTGTATCTTCATAGTCCTGGAGTCCGGCTGAAGGTATAGTCCGGCTACCCGAACACCCCCTAATCCAGGACTCCCTCAGTAGCCCCCGAACCAGGCTTCAATGACGACGAGTCTAGCGTACAGATTGTTCGGCATTGCAAGGCGGGTTCTTCTCCAAATCTTGTGTACCTGTAGGAATAATGTCCGATTTTTGTAATGTAGTGCTCCTCGGCCTCCACGCCCAATAATGGCCGTCTTCCACGTGTCAAACGAATGCGAAAAGCCGAGGCATTTTTACATCCACACCCCTAGCCGTATAAACGAGCCGCCTATTTAACGGGATGGGGATTTAGGTCCAAACCACATCTTCTCCTTTCCGCGAGTTATCATCAGAGAGCTTCCAGCAAAGGTCCATTCCAACATGACCAGCCATCGCAGCTCCTCCCCTCGCCCCTCCGGTCCCCAACCCGGGGACTGGGAGAGTTGCACCATCCCGAATAGCGAGTTAGTGTCGCTTCAGGCCAAGGGATTTCTCCCTCAGGCATACATGGTCCCGGTCCGAGCCGGTCTCGCCACCTACAATGGCGGAAAACAAGCGGAGAGCACCCCCAATCCTTCTAAAGGAGAGCGGGTGTGCCTCGTCCCCTATCTAATAAGGGGACTGGGATTTCCAATTCATCCATTTCTCCGCGGGCTTCTGGAGTTCTGTGGCCTCCAGCTGCACAATCTCACGCCCGCCTCCGTATTGCATATTGCGGGTTTCGTCGCCCTTTGCGAGCTATTTTTAGGCGTTGAGGCTCATTTCGCGCTGTGGGAGAGGTTATTCTGCCTGGTGCCCCATTCTCAAGAGGGGTCCATATACCAAGTGGGCGGAGCCGAAGTATGGCGCATCGCTGGGACTGGATACCTATCCGGAACCCCAAAGAAGGCGTCCGAGGACTGGCCTTCGGAATGGTTTTACATAGATGACGTCCCGCTACCGGACCCTATCTGGGTCGGTCTCCTTGAGTTCAACAGTGCTCCATTGAAGAAACGCTTGAGCTGGCGCCCGCGGAGCTCTTAGAGAGAAAGTGACAGAGACGTCCTTTACCTGATGGGCCGGATAAGACTGTTGGCTCATTCCTGACTAACCATGATTGGAGTCATGGCCGCATGCATTATGCGGGGGGTGCAGCCGCTTCAATATAGAGGCCACCCCATGTGGGATTTCAACGGGGAGGATGACGCCACCCGTTACGGTCATAAGGGGCCGGCCTCAGCTGCCGCTCTAGTAAAGATCTTATCCTCTCACTACAGGAATCAGCTACTTTGCCGTCTGCCACGGCGGACGGCAAATGCATGAACGGCGGACGGCAAAGGCCTTTGCCGTCATCTGCGGACGGCAAAAGGCTCCGGCAAAGTAGGCTATGGTAAACAGCTACTTTGCCGTCTGCTTCCTGGCGGCTGACGGCAAAGGCCCTTTGCCGTCTGCGGCAGACGGCAAAGAGAGCGGACGACAATAATTGCGCCGTCAGTCCGTTAAGTGGCTAACGGCAGGCCTTTGCCGTCTGCCGCTGACGGCAAAATTTCTAGTGTCTTTGCCGTCCGCCATATGATGTCATCTACACGTCACTACATGGCAGGTTCTTTGCCGTCTGCCACTGATGGCAAAGTGCAGGTTCTTTGCCGTCCGCCACTGATGGCAAAGTCTTTGCCGTCTGCCACTGTAGGCAAACTGACCAAATGGGTCAGCTCCCAGGAAGCACAGCTAGATGCCACGTGTCTTCTTTGCCGTCCGCGGTAGACGACAAAGAGCCCGTTGCCGTCGGTGGCAGACGGCAAAGAGCCTGCATATTGGCTCTTTTATCTGTTTTTTTATTAAATCCAACAATTTTCATCACAAATGTATATGACATATATAGATATATTTCAAAAGGCCATTACAGAGCAAACATATAAGATATCCAACACATAACTTCATCATCCAACCATATATATTACATGCATAGTTCCATCATACATAACAAGTTCAACATAGAGGCATCCAACCATATATATTACAATAGTTTCATCCAACAATACATGCATAGTTCAACGATACAAAAGAAACAGAGAAAGGGATAAGGAGCACTCCATCTATGCAAGCTTTCGTCAAGTGAATGAAATCTGCAAAATGAAAAATAAGAAAGTTAGAACAAGAAGAGTAGAACAAGAAGAAGAGTAGAACAAGAAGAAGACTAGAACAAGAAGAGTAGAACAAGAAGAAGACTAGAACAAGAAGAGTATGTCATTTATGAGCTAACTTACGTGAAATGGATCATATATGAGATAACTAAGTTGAAATGGGTCGTTTATGAGCTAGCTAAGGTGAAATGGATCATTTATGAGCTAACTTAGTTGAAATGGGTCGTTTATGAGCTAGCTAAGGTGAAATGGATCATTTATGACCTAACTTAGTTGAAATGGGTCGTTTATGAGCTAACTAAGGTCAAATGGATCGTTTTTGAGGTAACTAAGGTGAAATGGATCGTTTTTAGCTAACTTAGGTGAAATGGATCATTTATGAGCTAACTTAGTTGAAATGGATCGTTTTTGAGCTAACTTAGGTGAAATGGATCATTTATGAGCTAATTTAGTTGAAATGGATCTTTTTGAGCTAACTTAGGTGAAATGGATCATTTAAGAGATAATTTAGGTGAAATGGATCGTTTTTTAGCTAACTTGGTGAAATGGATCGTTTATGAGCTAAATTAGTTGAAATGGATCGTTTATGAGATAACCTAGGTAAGATGGGTCATTTTAGAGTTAACCTAGGTGAAATGGGTCATTTTAAAGCTAACGTAGGTAAAATGGATCATTTAGGAGCTAATCTAGGTAAAATGGGTCATTTTTGAGCTAACTTGGATGAACTGGATCATTTATAAGCTAACCTAGGTAAAATGGGTCATTTTAGAGCTAACTTAGGTAAAATGGATCGTCTATGAGCTAACTAAGCTAATTATGCAATTTTTGACATAAGTAAGCTAAGTACAGATCGTTTTAGAGCTAACTTAGGTAAAATGGATGGTTTTGGAGGTCAGTAAGCTTATAAAGTCATTTTGGAGGAGAAGAAGCTAAGTCTAGGTCATTATGGTAAGCATTGGAGGAAATAAAGCTAAGTCTAGGTCTTTATGCATGTGTTAAGCAAAACACTAGATAAACTTACCAAGATCCAGGAGGTGTAGGAGCGGGGTGGCTCGTTTCGGTAGCTGGAGAAGGATCGTGCGATGCTTGTCTGGAGTTACGCTGCACCAAAGATCATTTCCAATGTCTTGTTAGCATGATGACACTCAAATGTTAAGACTAGCAAGTAATGTCCATTCAAATAAAACTCACCGTGGTCCCAGGAGCAATCACTGGCATCGGTGGAACGGTCTGACCTGTCTTCTCGCACACAGACTGCACATTTGGTTTTGACGACTCAGTCATACTAGTTAGTAATGAGACAAACACTACATGAATGTTTTGGCTAATCTGCAGAAGAAATTTACCACAAGGAGCTCGTACATGGCCCTTGCCTGCATGTCATTCCGTGCCCTCTCCTCCTCCATCTTTGTCGTCCTCTCCTCCAACTCCCGCTGCCTCTCCGCCGCCTCCGCCAGAAGTTTCTCCGTTCTATCTCTCTCACTCTGTATAGCAGCCTGCAACACCACTCACATGACCATGTGTAATCATTGATGGAAGCGCACACAATGTAATGGAGAAAGATAACTGAGTACGTATCACTAACCTTGATGGCGAGTTGCACTGGCCGTTCACGAGGCCTTATCTCAGGAGCGGAGCTCGACTGGCGCGCCTTGATCTCCGGGAGAGTGCTAGGACAACGGATAAGTCCATCTCCAATGGCTATGGAGCCATGGGACCTCCCGCCACCAGATATCATCAACAGCTCTGGATCAATGGGACCCTGGATCGGGTTAAAGTCCTCCCCTTTTCCCAATTGCCGCACCGGAAACAGGGGCACCAGGTTTTCTTTTGGCCATTTGCAAATGCGGCTTGCACAAACCCCTTAGTTTTTGTGAACCATTCAGCGCTCCATTTGTTCTGACCAGTGTGACCGGTATACATCCAAGCACGGTCACTCATCTTGACTTTCAGAGCTACTAGACACACAACAATTATATATGTAATTCACCATGTATATATTCATCAGTTGATCTACTTTGTCAATTTTATTACGTCCATGCAACCTACACTCTAATAGGTAATGATAGGTCCTAATCCCACCCGTGTATGTGTAGATTGGGTTCATTTTCCCATGCTATGCTCCAGATCTGACGCAAAATTTCGGCAGCACCTCCCCGCTGTTCTCCTGATACACGTCTCTGCAATAAACAGAGAGGATGTGTACCCAGAGAACAACAGGGGAGGCACTGACGAAATATATGCGTCGGATCCGGAGCAAAGCATATGGGAAAACGAACCCAATCTACACATACTCGGGCTGTCCATGGATAGCGTTGGACAATTCGAAAGAATCAAGGTTATAAATATGCAAATGCATGCATATTTATAACTATGACGCTTTCGAACGGGAGACACATATTGGTTACGCATACTGATGATTCAAGACACATATATAGCTAGCTATCAAGTTTCATCGGAATAGATCAAATAATTAATGGGGGAGGAGGACTTGTCATTTGTGCTCACCCACGAATGAAGGGGCAGAGCTCGTCAAACGCATGGCGAGGTCGTCGAACACCAAACCTCGCAGCGATGAAACAACTGCACATTTAAAACTACACGATCAACACAATTATATATGATGTTTTTCATAACAAAATCAAAAAATATATCACCTAACTAATAATTCACAAATATATGACCCCGTCGGCCTCTGGAAGGCCAAAGAACACCTTTTCGGGAGGTGTCGGTGGTCGGGGTGTCCTGTCGGTGTCCGGGTGCCGTGTCGGGGTCGGGGTGCTGTTTCGGGGTCGGGGGGTCGGGGTGTCGTGTCGATGTCGGGGTAGTGCCGTGTCGGTG
>NC_041388.1:641297758-641352310 GCF_002162155.2 Triticum dicoccoides | reverse complement strand
ACGTTACGTGGGGCCCTCCCTCTTTGCCGTCCGCCACCCTTTGCCGTCCGCCTTCTTGCTCTTTGCCGTCCGCTAGCGGACGGCAAAGAGGGGACCCGTTAGGTTTTTTTTGCAGCTCGTCAGTGGGGCCCCTCCCTCTTTGCCGTCCGCTAGCCGACGGCAAAGAATCTTTGCCGTCCGCTAGCAGACGGCAAAGAATCTTTGCCGTCCGCTAGCAGACGGCAAAGAACTGGCTGATGGCAAACTTGGTCTTTGCCATCAGCCAGTTCTTTGCCGTCCGCTTTTTGGAAGCTGATGGTAAAGAGCTTCTTTGCCGTCCGCTAGCGGACGGCAAAGAACTGGCAGATGGTAAAGTAGCTGATTCCAGTAGTGTCTTTGTACAAGGGAGAAAAGGAGGAGTTCCTCCGCGTCAACCCATAGGCCGGATTCAGTATGTACGATCCTCCAAGTTGGGTAAGTGAACAATTGCGCTTGCCCGTTTGTTTTATACTCCCATGGTTAGATAGGTAGTCTGACGACTTCAATGCAGGAACTTCTACAGGAGGTGAAGAATATAAACAGCCACCCTTCACAGCCCGAGGACCCAGAACGGTCCCTCGATCTGGACTCCGAAGAGGATCCGGACATATCAGTTGAGCTTATCGACGGGGTGTTCCATCAGCTAAGCAAGGACAATACCTTGGTAGCCATCACGGCTGATTACCCAGGGTTAATCCCGGCCTCCCAGGTGAAAGAAACCAGAGTCTCATTCCCTTTAGAGAGATTCCACTCTCACGTATTCCGGTGTTTCTGACGACAACCGTGTTTTGCAGTGGAGATTTCCAAGGCAGGAGGCCGAACCTGCGGCGGCTAGCCAACGAGGGGCCGCAGGGCCTCGTGGGACAAAAAGGAATGCAGTCCGAACTGAGATGCCGATGCAAAGGTATAGCGCACCCCCTGCTTCCCTGGTGTTATTCTGTCAGGGCATATTAACATTCGTGCTATCTTCAGCACGAAGAGACCTCGTCGGACTACATCTGAAGAGGTTGCCAATCACGCCTCCACTAGACAGGCTCCAACGTCTGGCCAGGAAGCGGAGGCGAGCACAAGGCGCGCACCGGACGCTCCTCCGACAGAGGATGCGGACAGGCTGTCTGCCACAAATTCTGAAGTGGAGAGTGCCATGAACCACAGGCGTCGCCGGACAGTTCTACGTGACGCTTGTTTCTCCCAAGAGGTTTTAGATGCCTTTAATTCGGGAGATGCGTACCTCCGTGCCGCTCAAAATGGTTTAGCCAGAGCCACGGAGCAGTATGTAAAAGACATACGGGTAAGAAAATTTTGGTTAAACATATATATGCCAGTAGCCCCCAAGACTTGAAGCAGTTAGAGAAACTGATTTAAGAATCATTTAATATGCAGGTTCTTACAGAGAAGAATACCGTACTGTCCCAGGAGCTGGAAAAGTGCAAGGCCCAACTAGAGGCCGCACTAGCCACAGCAGGGGAGCCCAAAGAGACCCCCTCAGGTAAGATACACTTCGAAAGATTAGTATTGTGTGGTGTGGGTGCAAATCTGTCAAATCATATTACAGATGGCGCCGGACTCGATCCGGACAAGCAACAACTCTTACGCCGGCTAAAGGCCGGTGAGAGTACGTTGACAAAGGTGAGGCGAGAGAAGAATGATCTGCAGGATGCCAACACCAAGCTGGACGTCAAACTTAAAGATGTTCGTGGCCAGCTGTCGAACTCCACAAAGGAGAATCAGCGGCTTCGACGCGACATTTTTAGTAAGGGCTTGAACGAACTTCGAAAAAAAAAGTTCGGCGAAGAAGTCAACTAACAGAGTAATGTCTTTAGGTATGCTCACATGTCGTCCTGCAGAGGAGATGCCCGGTTCTATAGGTGACCTTCTTCCCGAACTCTTGCAACTGCACGAGCGAATTCGGCGGGGTATTGCCCAAGCCTTATGGCCTGCCCACTCCATGCCCGAGGGCCTTGGAGAGCTTGCGGAGAAGCTGAAGGGAGCTCAGCGGCGCTTCCGGTTGTGGAAGATATCGGCCTGCCGACAAGGCGCTAGGAAGGCCTGGGCCATGGTGAAGACCCGTTTTACGAAGTCTGACCCAAACCACATGGCCGAGGTCGGACCAGTGGGGCCTGACGGGAAGGAGATCACTATGAGCTTAGTATACGGCCAAGTAGAGTTGGCCGCGAAGTATTCCCAGCAGGACTGTAAATTAGACAGCCTGTTAGATGGTATAGAAGAGGAATACAATCAGTCAGAATGACTATGTAATTTTGAATTGACATGTGTAATGCCTTCTAGCCGGATTGTAGATCGTTTGTCGTTGCCGACCTTTTCGCTTCAACCTCGGGACCTGACGGTCCGGAGTGTGTCCGAATACCATAGCAGTTATATAAGAACCGGGGTATGCGTGGAGACCAGGCGTAGGGGTTATTAGTGCTTTATCAGACAAGTGCCCAACTAGTTATGTTATATTACATGGTTAGTAAGAAACATCTTCCAGAGAGAATAGTTCCGTTAGGGGTTCCTTTCGTTGGGAGGCATGCCCTAAAGTGCATGTCCGGACTGCGTGAAAAGACGCAAAAAAAAGCATCTGGGGGCGCATAAAATGAGTAAAAAGATCATCTTTTATTTCATCGACCGAATATTCCCTTAAGGACGCTAGCTTTCGGCTTCACCCAGTCTGAGGTACACATCCTGCTGACCCGACAGTAACAATCGCAGAGGTGCTCCCTTTACCGCCTAGCCGAACAATCGGGAACGTAGGGGTAATCACAGGAGCCAAGCAACGCAGCTTGGCCAAAACTTAAGTCATATCGATGCATATAATGGTGAAGAAAAAGGTACATGCGGAAGTTTGATGCATGTGTTGGGCATGAAGCCCGTATAAATAAGCTTCTGTTAAAGAAGCCCCCAGGTTTAATGAGCGCGAGTGGCGCGTCACTAGATGAGCCTTTAAGGGCTATAAAAGAAAAGAGGGGAAGGAGAGAAATGTAAGACAGACAAATGCAAAAAATGGATAGAGGAAGGAGACGAACACAGAGTCCGGCGCTAGGCGTAGAATCTTCGGAGACGGGTGGCATTCCACGGGTTCGGCTCGAGTCGATTATCCGACACATCTCGCAGGCGGTACGCCCCACCAGTCAGGACTTGGTCGATTATGAATGGACCTTCCCACTTGGGCTTGAGTTTGTCCTTTTTCTTATCCGGCAGGCGTAGAACTAGTTCGCCAACATTGTAATTTTTGGCCCGTACTTCTCTGCTTTGATATCTTCGGGCCTGCTGTTGATAAAATGCGGAACGGGCTTTTGCCACATCATGCTCCTCCTCCAAGGCGTCTAAGTTGTCCTGCCGATCGAGCTCGGCTTCTCTTTCTTTGTACATGTGCACTCTAGGTGAGTCATGAATTATGTCGCAGGGCAGAACTGCCTCTGCGCCGTACACCATAAAAATGGTGTGTATCCGGTGGTGCGATTGGCGTGGTCCGCAGCCCCCATAGCACGGAGTCGAGCTCCTCTACCCAGTGGTTGTTAGATTCCTTGAGGGACCGCACCAGTCTGGGTTTAATGCCGCTCATGATAAGACCATTTGCACGTTCGACCTGGCCGTTGGTTTGTGGGTGATAGACGGAAGCATAATCGAGCTTGATGCCCATGTTTTTGCACCAGAGTTTTACCTCGTCGGCGGTAAAGTTTGTACCGTTATCGGTTATGATGCTGTGGGGGACGCCATAACGGTGTACAACCGCGGATATGAAGTCTATCATAGGTCCGGATTCGGCCATTTTAACAGGCTTGGCTTCTATCCATTTGGTGAATTTATCCACCATGACCAGTAAGTATTTTTTCCTATCGGCCCCATCTTTAAGGGGTCCGACCATGTCAAGCCCCCAGACCGCAAAAGGCCAGGTGATGGGTATAGTTTGGAGTGCGGTGGGTGGCATATGGCTTTGGTTGGCAAAAAGTTGGCAACCAGCGCATCGTTGGACTAGGTCCGGAGTGTCTGCCCGGGCCGTCGGCCAATAAAAGCCTGTACGGAAAGCCTTGCTAACAAGGGACCGAGCAGCGGCGTGGTGACCACCGAGTTCGGCATGAATTTCAGCCAGAAGGTTCCGCCCTTCCTCTTCGGAGATGCACCTTTGAAGGACTCCGATAGTGCTTTTCTTATAAAGCTCTCCCTCATGGACTCTATAGGCTTTAGATCGCCGCACTATGCAGCGGGCCTCGTTTTGGTCCTCCAGGAGTTCCTGCCTAGTAAGGTAGGCTAGGAATGGTTCTATCCATGGGGCGATAACCGCCATTATTACGTGGGCTGAAGGTGTAATTTCATTGGCAGAGCCTCCAATTTTGTCAGATTGTTCGGCGTCGAGTGGTGTGGCTGGGTCCGGGCTATTATTTGCGGGTTCCCCCTCCCATGCTACGGATGGCTTGAACAATCTTTCCAAAAAGATGTTGGGGGGGACTGCATCGCGTTTTGCTCCGATGCGTGCCAGGATGTCCGCTGCCGGATTGTTTTCTCGGGCTATATGGTGAAACTCCAGCCCTTCGAACCGAGCTGACATTTTTAGGACGGCGTTGCGGTAAGCTTCCATTTTTGGGTCCTTGGCTTCGAAGTCTCCATTTATTTGGGATATCGCGAGGTTTGAATCCCCGCGTACCTCTAGGCGCTGGATACCCATGGATACTGCTATCCGGAGACCATGTAGGAGGGCCTCATATTCGGCTGCATTGTTGGAATCCGTGTACATGATTTGGAGCACATATTGGACTGTGTCTCCTGTGGGGGACGTCAGGACGATGCCAGCCCCTAGTCCGGCCAACATTTTGGAGCCGTCAAAATGCATAATCCAGTTTGAATATGTGCCGTACTCTTTAGGGAGCTCGACCTCCGTCCATTCTGCGACGAAGTCGGCCAAAACTTGCGATTTAATAGCTCGCCGTGGCTTATAGGTTATATCGAACGGGAGAAGCTCGATGGCCCATTTTGCAATCCGGCCCGTTGCATCGCGGTTGTTGATAATATCGTTGAGTGGTACTTCCGAGGCTACTGTTATGGAACACTCTTGAAAGTAGTGTCGTAGCTTCCGGGATGCCATGAATACCGCGTATGCAATCTTTTGATAATGCGGGTACCGTGATTTGCATGGAGTGAGGACAGTGGATACGTGGTAGACCGGCATTTGAAGGGGGAATTTGTGTCCATCCGTTTCCCGCTCGACAACGAGCACTGCGCTGACAACTTGATGTGTTGCTGCAATGTACAATAACATAGGTTCTCCGGTGTTTGGCGCGGCCAGGACTGGGTTTGTTGCCAATATGGCTTTTATTTCATCAAGTCCGGCCGTGGCGGCATCCATCCACTCAAAGTGTTCGGTGCGCCGAAGGAGGCGATAGAGGGGTAGTGCCTTTTCTCCCAAGCAGGAGATGAAGCGGCTTAAAGCCGCCACGCGTCCGGTTAATTTTTGTATTTGTTTGAGGTCCTTTGGGATATCCAATTGTGACAAAGCTCGGATCTTGGCTGGATTTGCTTCAATTCCTCTACCAGATACAATGAAGCCCAAGGGCTTTCTGGCTGGAACGCCGAAGACGCATTTTTCCGGGTTGAGCTTGATGTCATATTTTCGGAGGTTATCGAATGCAAGCCTCAAGTCGTCTACTAGAGATTCGACATGTCTTGATTTGACGACCACATCGTCCACATACGCCTCCACTGTTTTGCCGATCTGGTTTGCCAGACATGTCTGGATCATGTGCTGACATGTTGCGCCGGCGTTTTTCAGCCCGAAGGGCATTGTGTTGAAGCAGAATGGGCCGTATGGTGTGATGAATGTTGTTGCGGCTTGGTCTGATTCTGCCATCTTGATTTGATGGTAACCAGAGTATGCGTCGAGGAAACACAACGAGTCGCGTCCTGCGGTGGCATCGATAATTTGATCGATACGGGGGAGGGGGAAGGGATCCTTTGGGCAAGCCTTGTTAAGGTCTTTAAAATCGACACACAGGCGCGAGGATTTGTCCTTCTTTGGTACCATCACTAGGTTTGCTAGCCAGTCCGGATGTTTTATGTTTCTAATGAATCCGGCCTCCAATAGCTTGGCTAGCTCCTCTACCATAGCCTGTCTCTTGGGTTTGGAAAAACGCCGAAGGGCTTGTTTGACAGGTTTGAATCCTTTTAGGATATTTAAGCTGTGTTCGGCCAGCCTGCGTGGGATCCCTGACATGTCTGAAGGGTGCCAGGCGAAAATTTTCCAGTTCTCTCGTAGGAACTCTCGCAGTGCGGCGTCTACATCAGGGTTCAGTCGTGCCCCGATGGAAGCTGTTTTATTGGGGTCCGTTGGATGGACATGGAATTTGACTATTTCGTCAGCTGGCTTGAAGGATGTGGATTTGGATCTCTTGTCGAGTATCACATCATCCCTGTTAACCATGGAGCGCAGCGCAGTCAGTTCCTCAGCCGCTAAGGCTTCAGATAGTGCCTCAAGGGCTAATGCGGCCGTCTTGTTTTCGGCGCGGAGTGCTATGTTCGGATCACTAGCTAGAGTGATAATTCCGTTCGGCCCGGGCATCTTAAGCTTCGTGTACCCGTAATGTGGTATTGCTTGGAAGATTGTGAATGCTTCCCGCCCTAGTAAAGCGTGATATCCGCTTTTGAACGGGGCCACCTGAAACATGACTTCTTCGGACCTGTAATTATCCGGCGTGCCGAACACCACATCTAGTGTGATTTTTCCTGTGCAGCGCGCTTCCCGACTGGGGATTATTCCTATAAAGGTTGTGCTGCTTCGCTCGACGCGGTTCCAGTCTATTTCCATTTTTTGAAGGGTTTCCTCATAAATGAGGTTCAGTCCGCTGCCTCCATCCATGAGCACCTTGGTGAGGCGAAAGCCGTCCACTATGGGACTGAGGACCAATGCGGCTGGTGCTCAGGCTGTTTGGAATCTAGGTTCATCACTTGTGTTGAAGGTAATGGCAGTGTCGCTCCATGGATTTATTGTTACAACTTGATAGACTTCGGCGAGGCTGCGGAGTGTTCTTTTTTGCACATTGTTTGATGCGAAAGTCTCGAAGACTGTGAGAACGGTACTGGTGTCCTTGGGCTGGCTTTCTGCGGCCTCCGGAATTAAGAGGTCCTCGCCGATTTTGGCCACCTGCCGGAGTATCCAACATGCTCTAAGGCTGTGAGTTGGTGTGGCGTCCTCTGTACTGTGAATTCTACAGGGTCCATCAAGCCATCTTTCCAGTATGGTTCCATGCCCTGTAGAGGGTTTTGGCTTTTTGGTGCTTATCCCGGGTGTCCTGTGATAATGCACCCTCTAAGTTCGGACGGGATTACTATTCAAGGCCGGGTTATCCCAAAAATTTATTTCGGTTTTCCAGGCGCTTTCCATCGCACAGTATTTTTGTACTATGGATGCCAAGTCAGCGAAGCGTGTGATATCACGACGACTTACGGCGTTAAGGATTCCCTTGCCCGTGCAATTACTGCAGAAAATTGAGATTGCGTCTTCCTCGCGGCAATCCTTTATCCTGTTCATAACCAGGAGGAATTTGGCCCAGTAATGATGTACTATTTCTTCGGGCCTCTGCCTGATTTGGGAGAGATCGCTTATGATCGAGTGGGCGGGTGTCGTTGAATCTGAAACCTCACCCAATCCAAGATTCGGAGGCCGAAGAGTTTCCGAACTCTGAAGTTCGGATTCTTGGATGTTGTCCAGTGAATCTGGCCTGTTGCCTGATCCTAAGCTCAGGTCTTGAGTTACATCTCCCCCTCTGCGGGTATCCGGCTTGGAGGGGTCGGGAATTCGACGTAGCTAGTCCTTAAAATAGATGAAGGGTCGCCGCACTGCGTCTCTACCACGGCAACATGGTGGGTGACTTGGGGAGAGTTAATTTCTCTTAGATCGGGTTTAAGCCCAACCTGGTCATAATCCATAGCGACCCCCAGGGCGGCGATGCGATCCAAGAGCTTGTTTACGGAAGAGAGCTCCATTGGATCTAGCTGCTCGACGAGCTCCGAGCTGACGTGTAGGTTGCTTTTGATGACCCGAGAGGTCACCGTCGGCGCAACAGCCGAACAGGCGGTCATGAGTAAACCACCTAGCCGGAGGGTTTGGCCGACAGCCAAGGCTCCCTTAGCAACGGCGCCGTCTTTAAAGACGGGAGGAGGCATCCTTCCTGATTGTGACGGCACAGAGGAACTCTCAATGAAAGCACCAATGTCGGTGTCAAAACCGGCGGATCTCGGGTAGTGGGTCCCGAACTGTGCGTCTAGGTCGGATGGTAACAAGAGGCAGGGAACATGATGTTTTACCCAGGTTCGGGCCCTTTTGATGGAGGCAAAACCCTACGTCCTGCTTGATTAATATTGATGATATGGGTAGTACAAGAGTAGATCTACCACGAGATCAAGGAGGCTAAACCCTAGAAGCTAGCCTATGGTATGATTGTTGTATATGGAGTTGATTGCCTACGGACTACAACCCTCCGGTTCATATAGACACCGGATAGGGTTAGGGTTACATAGAGTCGGTTACAATGGTAGGAGATCTTGAATATCCGCATCGCCAAGCTTGCCTTCCACGCCAAGGAAAGTCCCATCCGGACACGGGACGAAGTCTTCAATCTTGTATCTTCATAGTCCTGGAGTCCGGCTGAAGGTATAGTCCGGCTACCCGAACACCCCCTAATCCAGGACTCCCTCAGTATGTGTCTGGTTCTGTTTAAAAAAATAAAAGGAAAATAGAACATGCATGTGATATGACATGAAGGTCAGGTTGGTATGCACTAGTAGTCCAACCATTCAAAAACTTCAAGAAGGTTCAGGTTTTTTAATTGTAGACAGTATTTCCCCTTTGCAAAACAAGAAGTTCAGGTTGTGGAGAGTGCTAAGTTCAGGTACATATAAGTAATCAAATACTATAGAATTAAAAAACATGGTGTGAAGTTCATTCTGTGAAGGGTGCTCAGTTCAGGTACAAAGGCATCGGCAGATGCTCAGCTCAGTGCATAGTGTGATGGCTCTCACCACTTTTATATGAGAAGTTCAGGCTGTGAATAATGCTAAGTTCAGTTACAAAGGTATATGCAGATATAACTTGTGTGCTAATAGACATTTTTTTCTTTTATGTTAGCAAGACGAGAGACGCATGAAGAAGCTTAGAAGTTCCCAGCAGCAACTACACAATCCAAAGCCTGTACGCGTTGCACCACCCCCTCAATGGGTCACACCTCAAACGCACCAACAGCATTACCAACCTGCTCCAGACCAAAAATGGATGACACCCAAAACACACGAATACTTCCAAGATGCTGGGTCGCAGCCCTATCCGCACACGTTTGCGCCTCCACCTAATTGGGTGACGCCGGAAATCCCCCGTGGATTCTTTGTATCCACAAGCAGGCTCCCAAGCACGCCGATGGAGGAGGGGGTTAGCTCAAGTCATGTGTGTAACTCTGGAGGTTATCCTGGTGTGCCTCATCAATGCCAAAGCGAAGCAACTAAACCGGATCCCAGGACAAATACAACAGCAACACACACACGGAGGAGAGTGATCTGCACACTAACACCGTTTGATCCTGCTGCTGCTGCTACAAGTCAGAATTCTACGGGGCATAAGGTAGATGGATTGCTTCACAAAACAAAAGAGCAAACCAAGACCAGGATCGCAATACCTCCACAACCACCTCAAGCAAAAAGGACGCAAACAAGAGAGAGGCCATCTTCAGCCCTCCTTCCTCCTCGTGATCCACTGCTGCATCCTGCTATGATTACTCCGCCATGCCCCATCCCAGAGGGACAGCAGCCGACACCGGCGGAGTTGCGATCATACACGCACGTAAGTGAAACAAAAAATATTTATATATGCATCTTGTATTATCTGCACATTTTCTGCTCCCTCCAGAATAACAAGTTCATAAACTACATTTTAACGTGTTGTTTGGATTTTTTTCTTTTTCTGCAGACGCTGGATCTACCGGATTATCTAATACCAAGACTAAAGATGGGATTCAAAGATGTAGAGAAAGCAAGGGAATTTTATAACAGATACACCAGGCACGCTGGTTTTGGAATCAGGAAGACGGGTGGAAATGACAACCACAAGTATTTTGTTTGCGCCTTCCAAGGGATACACACATCTTCTGTTTCAGAGGAAAACAGGAAGAGAAACAAAACATCGCAGAGGATGGGCTGCAATGCAAGAATGAGGGTGAAGGTGCAGGAGGATGGCACATGCGTGGTAGTGGACATTGAGTACAATCATAATCACCAGCTCATGCAAACTGATGACATGCTGGTATTTTTGCACTCACACAAGAATTATGACCCCACTATTCTGGAGTATGTAAAGCTCCTGTAGTACCATGATGTCAAGCACACAACAATCATGTCGATGCTATCTGAAAATGAAGATAGAAGCTACTTCCTAAGCATGACCGGACGAGACCTCCTAAATCAGTAAGTATTCAGACACCCACATGCTGCAATGTAAAAATAGCATATTAGCACACAACCCCTTTGATAGCAAAAGTAACAAATGCATGTTGGCGTGTGATTTGAAGGAAAGCCATGAATGCAAGGAAAGATGATTTGGATGATGTATTTAAACTTGTTTCATTCTTCAAAGACATGAAGGCAATAAATGATGAGTTTTTCTATGACATCCAAGTGGACAAGGACAAGTCAATTAAAAACATTTTCTGGTCCAATGCAAGCTGCCGAGGAGCCTATCAAGACTTCGGCGATTGTGTAACATTTGACCCGACTTACAAGACCAACAAATTTCATATGCCCCTAGGAGTGTTTGTTGGAACAAACCATCACTTGCAGTCAACGATATTTGCTGTTGCCCTTATAAGAGACGAAGATGCAAAGTCATTCAAGTGGCTGTTCGATACATTTCTACGGTGCATGAACAACAAGCACCCAACTTGCATTCTAACAGGTGAGTTCAAAAAAAAACTCCTCAAGTTTCATCATCTTTTCAGTCTATGGATCTCTGTTGATTGGGTACATTTGTTTTTTCTGAAAAAAAATGTAAAGAATGCAGTTCAACCACTGTTAGCACAGAAGTCCAACTAGCAATACAAGAAAGCAAAATTATCTGTTACATGATTAGAAAAAAAGTAGTTATGAATGTGAATTTCAAGTACATGAATCATAGAAGTTCAAGGATGAAGTTGTTAGATAAAAATATGTAGCATGTTCAGAAAAACATAGTTATTTATGTGAAGTTCAATCACTGCTACCACAGAAGTTCAACAACACTGCTGTAAGAAAATTTTTGAGTGTGACACTACTAGTTTGTCCTACTACTAATTGTGAAGTTCAAGCACTGGTACCACAGAAGTTCGGCAACACTGCTGTAAGAAAAAAAATACACGCGACATTCTTAGATAGCCATACTACTAGATGTGAAGTTCAATTACTGGTGCAATATAAGTTCACCATCAGTACAAAAAAGAATCAAGTTTCATTTTTTTTAATTCGATCAGACCAGTGCCCATCGATGGCGAAAGCTATACCACAATCATTTCCAAACACCGTCCACAAGCTATGCCGTTGGCACATATTGAAGAAGTACAGGGAATACCTCACATTGTTGTACAAAAAGTATAAAACATTCAAAGAGGAGTTCACAGCTATATTGAACTGGCCGCTGATGCCAACGGAGTTTGAAGATGCCTGGGCTGAACTCATGCACAAGTACCTCCTGGAGAACGACCAGATGATGATGCAGCTCTGGAGTGATAGGAAGATGTGGATTTCAGCATATTACAAGAACATTTTCTGTGCTAGAATGACTTACACACAACAAAGCGAGAGCATGAACCATGTGCTAAAGAAAGGGTTTGTCAAGGGGACCCAGAACCTACACAAGTTTGCTAGGCGGGTCAATGCTTGCATACAAACTCGGATGCAGAAGGAGAACGAGCAAACAATGACCAGCATGGTATAATGACAAGTACAAAACACCACCATCATGTTCTGTTTACCTTCAACATGTGCACTTTGAATTTTAAAAAATGAAAACCATGATTCTGCTTCGACTAATATCTTACTTTTTGACATGTGCAGACCAATCCTGTGACAAAGACAACTTACGGCTACGAGGAGGACATGTCTATCAAGTACACGAGAGCCGTGTACACCGATATGAGGAATAGGATGAGAAAGGCCACGCTATTTCGCGCAAAGTGTACATCAGAGTCCAGTAAGTACCTTGTGTACTACCACGACAAGTCTGGCCATGATGATGAAGAAAGATTTTCCTGGTCAAAGCATGAATTCTAGGTTGTAGCTGACCCAGACAATGAAATATACGAGTGTGAATGCAAGCTCTGGACACACACAGGTGAGCGGGAAAACAAACTCATTAAATATCTAGACTAGTAGTATCATATCAAAATTTATGAAACTCATTGCGGGCTCACAAACTATGTATTCTGCATTCATCGCAAAATGCAGGCCTGTTCTGCCTTCACATCATGAACATACTGGACTACCTGAAGCCTGACAAATTTCCAAACAAGTATATCCTCAAACGGTACACAAAGACTGCAAAATCACAGCCAACCTTTGATACAAGGGACTACAACACAACCGCATCGGATGGCAGCTCAAGGCTATCGAAGCAAGACATCTTGCTGCAGCTAAATTTGATGGTTAACAAGAAAGCGATGAGATGTGACCAGCAGTATGACAGAGCCTACTATGTTCTCAAGAGGCTCGTGGAAGAGCTTGATGCAATACATTCAGCAAATCGAGCGGATGCTGACGAAAGGATGGCTGAAGAGGACGCTGAAATTGAAGATGACCTTCACTATTATGCAGCTGAAATGCTCAACGCCGCTGCTGAAGCCAACCAATGCAAGAAGGGTGATGGCCAATCAATGGAGCAGCGGCAGCAAGAGACGATGAAACTGCCGCTGTATTCTGAAACAAAGGGTAGGAAGAAAATTACTGCAGCAAAGAAAAGTGACAAGAGAGCGCAAATAAAGGCACCACCTACAGGAAGAGTCGTGGTGCTCGATGAGAATGGAGTGCCACTTGGACACATGAAATGTAGTGTGTGCAACCAGGTTGCGGGACACAACAAGCTGACCTGTCCAACACTCTTGGAAAGAAACAATGCCGAGGAGGTCAAGCAACCCAAATCTCAAAAGCAGCAACCCAAAGTTATGGAACAAAAGAAGGGACCACACCCACATAAAGCAAGCACCAGACTTTGTAGCATATGCAAGGAGTATGAACCACATAATGCAAGAACATGCCCGAAGCGAGCAGATGTTGAAAAGACAAGCAAAAAGCCAGAGAAGAAACAGAAAGCAAAACCCAGAGCCAGCAACAAGAAAGAGGTGGAAGAGGTAGAGGAAGAAGAAGACGAAGACACCGTCGAAGAAGAGGAAGACGAAGACGAAGACACCGTCGAAGAAGAGGAAGACGAAGAGGAAGAGAACGATGAAGAGAAAGAGGAAGAGGATGATGAAGAGGAAGAGGAAGAGGAAGAGGACGATGAAGAGGAAGAGGTACATGTCAAGCAAAAACCTATACAACCAAAGCCTAGGAGGAGCGCAAGGCTGATGAACAGTTAGAATAGGTCAATTAACACAATGCAAACTTATGTCATGTCAATGTCCAGAAATATTATGTCATCCCCTTTTATTGTTGAACTTTCAAAGAAGTCCTAGTAACATACACTGTGAAGTTCATGTAGTATTACTGAAGAAGTCCTGGTATGTATGAGATGAAGTGTTGTGCTGATGATGTACTGCATGAAAGAGAAAGCAGTAATAAAATGAAAAACGTACACTGTGAAGTCCAAGTAATATTACTGGAGAAGTCCTGGTATGTTATGGGATGAAGTGATGTGCTGGTGATGTATTGCATGGAAGTGCAAGCAAGAACAAACATGAAAAACATATACTGTGAAGTTCAAGTAAGCTTACTGCAGAAGTTCTGGTATATTATAGCAGGAGGTGCTCGTGTTGTATTCCATAAAATTGCAACCAGCAAATAATCATATAGTATTGAAGTTCAGGTCAGCTTATAGAAGAAGTTCTGGTATATAAAAATCGATGTAGGAAAAAATATGCTTAAAAAATAAAGTTTCACCGCATAAACTAAGGTTAGCAAGCCTAAGACAACGCGTTCAAATGTGAAGTTCTGCTTGGATACGTGAAGAAGTTCATGTACAATGCCGACAAAAGATAAAGAAACGTCAACAATATTTCTGCACAGATTTACATATGAAATACGTTCGCACTTGAAAAAAACACAAAAAACAAATATAGATTCTATGCAAAAGCATACATATTGGTTGGGGTCGAACATTACAAATACATTAGACAACACAGAATATCCTCTCCATCTGAAACCAGCAGCCCATCCACATCTCAAAGCAGAAGTTCAAGTCTACGATTATATGTTGGGAGCCCAAAAATAAACAACACAAAAAAATCAAGCAGTTAACCCAAAACCGAGGCAGAAGTTCAGGTACATCTGTTGGGGGCAAAAACATTCAACACGTGGATACTGAAAAACGACGGAGTACATTAAAATTCACAAAGTCAAATCATTCTTCACACCAAATGCATTTGTCCACTATATCATAAGTAATAGTGCTGCACCTATAGATACACAAATCACTAAAAACATTCTTACAACCAAATCTTTACGAAATTGTTCCAATCATTATCAAACCTAAAAATATGTATGAAATCAAATCTACAGATGAAACTAATGCTTCGAATTCACGGGCCAAAGGACTGGATCTCTTTAGGGAGCTCTGAACGCACGACTTCATTCTTCTCGCTAAAAATCAGAGTGTGCATGAACTCAGCCTTCCAGTCATCTACAGCAGCCTGCAAACAAAAGAAAGGTGAAAACGATGTTTTAGTAACGGATATCTAAAACCACAGCAGGAGCGTCTCAGCAAAAACACACAAGAATAATCAAAGGATGATGAGACAAGAACAAAGAAAGAACATACTTCCACATCACCAAAATCTTCAACAATCTCATCGCCATCATACGAAGAGCTGAACTTCATGGCAAAGAAACCACAATCATTACTCTTCTGCTTCGGGACATCGATGAAAGTCGACCTCTTTGCAATAGTCACCCAGTTAGGTTGCTTGCTCGCCTTGTATGTAGCCTTGCCGTACACCTCCTCGAGCAACCCAACATATCTCTTCATCTGCCGGAAATAACAAAATTAGATGAAGTCAAAAACATGTTAACCAAAATAGTTAAGTTCAGGTACATAAAAAAGCGACACTTGCATAAGATCCACCTAAACAAAATAGCAGAAGTTCAACTTCTAAATGACAGATAGTTCAAGCAGTATTACCAAAATAGAGACAACAACATATTTTGTCAACACAAGGCATAATAAACTTCGTGTCAAACAAGAGAATGTGAAAGGAAGTTCAGGCTAAGAAACACTCATGATATTTTGACAGTCCCTGTGGAAACTCGATCGCGACGTTTGCATATTATCGTAAGAAAGTGAATCAAGGATGTCAATGCTCCCACGATATCTATTCAACACATACACACTGTAGTGCGCCATTGTACCAATCGGCTTGAATAGAATCAAGAAAACCTGCCAAGAATGAAAGGACCGGTGAACACAAACTATAAAAGCATATGTACTGAAGAACCGGCATGAACAAAAACTTTCTTGACAAACTCAGCAAAAGGATGCACATGAAATTAAAAAAAGAGCAAAAGTTATGAAAACCTAACCAGCTTTGCGTTAAGAAGGTCTTCTTCCTTGCGAACAAACATTGGGAGGAGACCAGCAGATTTTTTTGCATCAAACTTTGGAACTGTTGCACTGAAGAAATCATACTCCAGGCAGTACTGTGCATTCACAAAAACACAATTAAAACACCTCCCAAATGCTACTACAACAAAACTAAGGCAAAAAGAAGGAGATAGGGGTGCAAAGAACTAAAACCTATATGAAGTAGGGACTAAGTACAACCCTGTCAGCACTAGTGAATATCTTAGAGGTCTCCGGCTTATCCTTCCACAAATTTATGAGATAATCCATTATGTCTCCTTCCATCTTCCGCCCTTCACCGAAAATCGTATAAAGGATACGTCCTGTGAGGTCAATCAGATTCGCATTGATGGTAAACATGGAGTAGCTTGTCCTGCGGAATACAAAACGATGGTAAAAAATATATTAGAAGTTCAGATACAACAACAAAGAGAAGTTCAGACACTATAACTCAAAAGGCAAGAGGAGACATAAAACAGAAGTTCAGATACTACAACAATGGCAGTTCAGACAATACAACAACAGAAGTTCAGACACTACAACTCCAAGGCAAGGGAGCGACAGATGAGGGTAACTCACTCAGAATACTTCTGCAGACCGTCTTTACTCAACACATACTGTTTCAACTTCCGGGCCTCGGATAGATGAGGGTAACTGTATTTTTTCAGGGGAGCGACAGGAGAACGCCACTTCAAAGGCAATCTTGATGCTCTCTTGGAGGAAGTTATGTTCCCAGACTCAACTGCCGGTTTCCTCCTAGTGATCAAAACATTCTTCCCACCTCTACCCCGCAACAGTACCAGCAACACATTTAGCATTCTTCGGGTGAGCAATCTTCTCAAAATCATCATCTGACGAAATCACTTCTACTTCGGCTGCTTCGACTGCATCAACCTTCCTGTAGCAAGGGGTTTTTGGAGTACCATGAATACCACCAGCCTGCTTCCCCAACTTGGAAGGAATAATGGTCCGAGGTCTATCATCTCCTATCGGAGCTGTACTCATTGGTTCCTCCCTAGGTTGGTATTCCTTTGACCCGAGGAATGAGTAGTGGTAATCGGTCAACTCCAACGGTTCCACTGTCAAAAGAAAAAAGGAAGAGAAAACATCACCATTAAATACAACTAAAGTTCAGGAACATCACAATGTGCAGTCCAACTAATAAAGATGACATGGTTACTACTCAAGCTGACCTAAAAAAATTAGTTGCAGTAAAAAACTAAATGAAGTTCAGGCACAACCAGAGGCACAGTTCAAGATAAGCCGATGAACTGTAAATCATTCAACTACAGCTAACAAAACCATAGAAAGGCATCATCTCTGAAGTTCAATTACAAAAGAAATGCTCATGTCCATTTAAGCAAAACGAAACACACAAGCAAAATTAAAAAACATAGAAATGAAGTTCATGTACAAAGAAAATGCTCCTCTCCTTCCAAAACCAGCAGCCGAGCCAGACCTCAAGCAGAAGTCCAAGTTCAAAGAAAAATATGAAGTTCAGGTAGAATAAAAGATGAAGTGCAGGTAAGTAGTACAAGTACCAAAATACTTACATGTGTAGTAGCCAAACAGAGCTTGGAAGTCTATCTCAAACAGGTTAGAAGAAGCGATTGAGTACAGCCACGTCTTCCTGATATCCCCGATATTCTCATGGGAATAATTTGCAAGAACCCCGTCATGATACGAATTAACATTCGTAAGCATGAAGAATCCGCAGTCGATACAGCCATCAAACGAAGTAAAAGAAATAGTGTTAGGACAGAAAAAGAAAGCCAACGAATTAAACATGTCGCAGCTTAAGTACAACTACAGTTAAACAGATGTGATAAAGAGAAAAAGTCGAACTCATTCTTGTTTTGCTGCTGGGCGACATCAATCCAATCCAGAGGGAAATTGTCGATGCTAATAGGACTAAAGGGTGTCTCCCTGTCGTTGCTGGCATCCTTCCAAAGGCTCTTGATATTGTCGGTCATCTGTCGAAACAGGCGTACCACACATTCATCTTTTGGTCCATAGTAGGAATAGAGAAGCTGGAACCTTGAATTCTTCAGGTCAAGGAACACCGACACCCAATGATCGACACCACCCATGGAAGCAGGAAGCTCAGGCGGGTCAAAAGTAGGGAAAACAACCTGAAGCATCATAAACACACGAATCATTAAAAAATGAGAATTAATATCAGAATGGTACAAAAGAAAAATAAAACAAATATTAACATAGTGGATCGCACTTCAAAACTAATACAGAGGCAAAGAACAAGATATTGCATACCAAATCATGTGCATCCATGCTATCTGGACCACTCGCCATGAAGTACTTCCTCACACGGGAATCAAAATGACCTCTGAAAATCTTGTCCTAAAATAATGCAGACAACACCAACATATGAAAAAATACAAAAATGAGACGAACAAGTTTTAACTAAAATGGTAAGGAACAAAACAGAAAAGAAATCACTGTATGGTTGACTTACACAAACCCAATACGGCAGGATGAGTTTATTCGATCCCTGGTACTTCACACGTAGACAATAGAGTGCACACTCTGCCACATTAGATGTAAGCATTCCGCGAGCACCAAAAGATATTGCGACTTCTTGAACAGAAGCTTCACACTCCTTGTTTTGGAACATAATCATTGATCTAAAACAAGCGAATAGAAAGTAACACAAGTTAAGCAGCAGGAACTCAAGAAGTTCATAACACATGTTAGCACAGAAGTTCAGCTATATCACAACAGGCAGTGCAGTACAGAAGAGGCCAGAAGTTCAGCGCTAGAGAAGCAAAAAAACAAGAAGTTCAGGTACATAGAGTTTAGAAGTTCAGGTATGAAATCACAGGCAGTTCACAGGGGGTACATGGATGATGTAAATGTTGAGCAGCTGCACTCACCTCTTGGAACGATCGTTCCTAAGCCTAGTTACACTGTAATAAAAGTCATCAACCTTCTTTCGCATAACAGCAAGGTCTCTATCTGCTCACCAAAAAAAATAGCAATTAACAGCAACACTCAAAGCACATAGATTCACGACAGTTTCAATTAAGACCAACATTCAAGCACAAACATTCAAAACATAAGCACATCTCAGCTGCTACATCAGAAAAGATAAAAAACAGCATCATAGACATCACAACCCATGCATTACAAACATCCACTCACATAGCAAACAGGTTCACTTAACATTCTTTACAACCCACACGACAAACAACAAAACCAGAAGTTCAACTTAGACCACACAGGTAGTTCACAGGGGATATCATGGACTAAACCAAAACAACAAAGAGGGAAGGGAATGGGGAAAGAAGAGAGAAGCATGCTCCTCTCTTCATGGATCCTTGCCTAGACCAGTGGCAGCACTGGAATGATCAACCTCCTCTCCATAGCTATCGCTTTCGGTATCTTGATCGTCATCTCCAGCAGACGTTACAGCGTCGTCAGGAAGGACACCAGCAGCAGCTGGAGCAGCTGGAGAATCTGAAACAAGAAAAACTTTTGGTTGTGCCTGTACAGCATTAACATCAACTGATGGCTCTGCTACAGGAGACTTCTCCGGGCTTGCAGCAGCACTACCACCAGTTTCAACAGCAGACTCAACAACATCTTTCTCCAAAATGATGTCTCCAGTTATCTTGCCCTACTTAGCATTTGAAACCTCGGCGACAATGGGTGACTGAGGTTCAGTCAGGACCACACCGTCGGAGTAGCCGGTGCCTGAGACGGACATGTCTGCAACCTTCTCTGGAGGAACACTAACATCATCATTCTGCTGCTGCAAAAAGATATAGAAAGTCATTACAAAGGGCTGACTGAACCTCATGCACAGGAGCAACAAGTCCGTCTCAGGGGCAACAAGACAAAATGGACAAGAAAAATGGTACCTCATTTTCACTGCCATGAACCTCATCGACTATTACGCCATTAGCCGGAGCAGGTTCATGCACAGCGGCAGCCTCATGGACAGGAGCAGCTTCATGCGCAGGTAAAACATCCTCCTCAACCCGAGCATCATCATGAACAGCTTAAAAAATAAAAAAATCATTTAGAAAACAAATACCTAATCAGTAGAAGTTCAGATTGCACAATCAGAGAAGGTCAGCTATCACAACTGACACATAATGGAAGTCCAAAATACAGTAAACATAGCAGGTCAGATATCAAACTACTCTAAGATACAAAAGTGAACAAAAAAGGGCCAGTCATCGAAGTCATGGAAGTTTAGGTGTTGTAGCAGTTGAAGTTCAGGTTCAATAAACAGATAAGGTCACCTAGGAACACTAGTGCTAAAAAGAAACAGTTTACGACACATCAAATCAACAACGCTCGCCTATGACCACAAACAGTAATAACTGAAAGCTAACGTTTAGCATTGAACATTAGTGCAAACCTCTTTGGTATGCTCCACATGGCCTCCTTCACGACCCGAACGAACAGAATCCTGCCTCTGAATCTGTCTCACAACAACACTTGCCTCATCTTCAAAAGGCTTGCAACGAGCATCCTGCATTTCCTTGAACAGCCCAACGCTAGTCCGGAGGTGGGAAGTGCTCTGACGAAGCTCTTCAAGAAATTTAGCTTCAATACATAAGACCTCCTTCGAAGACTCAGCATCAAACCCGTGCCCGGGAGGAAGAATCCCATCAACGCGACTAAGACACTCAGCAGTCGAAGGAACACGAGCCAACTCCCCACAAACAGTTTCAAGAAGACTATCAATCCTAACCAGAGAAACATTGACAGCTTCAAACAAATCCTCGCAAGAAACGCCACCTGCAGCACTCACACGGGCAGAAGAACCTCCTGGATCTACAGGGGGCACCAGTATTAACATCCTGGGAGAATTCAAATAATGGGGAACTTCCACTCCCTAGGCCAGCAGAATGAGGCATAGTTAGAACAGGACGTTCGATAACCCTAAAGAACACAACCTCAGCCTATGTCTTCCACTGCATACAAAAACAAAAGTCAACGCGTTAGAACACAAATGAAGGAACATGGGAACAAAAAATATACAAGACAATACCAGAAGTTCAAGGAAAGAATAATGCATAGAAACACTCATAGGCAGTCTCCCAAACACCCAGTTGGCAGGGTCATCATCACCTTTCGTGACCAAGTCAGCCGCAGCAAGCTCAAGAAGCTTGGCCTGATCCATGAAATTGATGCGAGGGGTCCTCAAGTCAATATTAGGCGTCTTGCCAATGATAAGGCAGTCCAGATACATAAGAAGCGGCACGATGGCACGGCCTGTGACAGCTTTTCCTCTGCTAGTACCTTGCTGATACCTAACAACAGCACTCCGAATATCTTCAACAACCAACTGGCAGTAGTCCATGTCTGCCATATCCTCAAACAGAAGGTTCTCGGCCATTGATGCCTCCCTGGACACACGTGTAGACGTTCCAGGGATAACCACCTTCATGAAAACAATAAGGTAAAGCACCTGCAGAGAAAGATCATCCTTCATCTCATGCTTCACAAGTTCAGCATGGATATTCCGCAAATCCTTTCGAAACTAAAAGCAAGCATTAGGGGGGCGGGGGGCAGCATTTGTACCTCTCGAAACAACCCCCGCACACACGAATCCCGCGGCGGTTCTTCCACTCCCCACGATGCCGTGCACACCTTGCAACCGCGCAGGCAGTTGCCGCCCTTGCTTCAGAGCAGAATAGAGCGGGTTGGGCGAGGGAGAGCGGGGCGTGGGGAGAAATAGGAGCGGGGGCGTGCGCCGGTTACTCCAGCACGAGGGCAGGGGACAGGGGCGGAGAAATCGGGGGGAGTTGGAGGCAAGGAAGGCTGTGGAGCGACGGAGAGGGGGAAGAGAGCGAGCGACAGGGGTAGACGGGTTTTCTGATAGGTGGTGATGAGGGAGATGCTCACTTAATGCCTATCTGTCATGGGAATTGCAGCACCACTGAATTTACAGTTTTAGCCCCCCCCCCCAACAGCTAAAAAAGTAAATACATCTATAGATAAATGAATGCACCATTTGAATGCATCTATTATAATGAGATAACTTCACACGATAGCACTGCTGATATCCTTAAAACCAAAAATAGATGGCAAATGCACTACCAAAGGAAGAAAAATACATACATAAACATGCACCTAAAAAACAACAGAAAGAAGTTCAAAAAATAAAGAACAGAAGTTCAAGTACTCTAATAAAAGAAGTAATGGCATAAGAATAAATAAACCCTAAGAAACAAAATGAAGAAGTTCAAGTACAAAAACAGATGAAGTTCATATCTAACACTAAACCATAATAACCCTAAACCCTAAACACCCTAAGATAGATAGTGGGGTCACGGATGTGACGGACTCGCCTCTGCATGCGACGATGCGGCATGCTCCGTCGTCGCCTGATCCGGCTCGTTCCTGTCTTGGCCTCGCAGGAGGAAGGGAGGGGGGAGCCGACCCCCTCCCCCCTGCTCGGCCTCATGCTACCGCATTGGTCAATACGCGCAATGCCGATTTCAATATCTACAAAATATTTAAATCCAAAAAATAAGAACCTCAAATTTAACATGTTAAAAATGATTATCACACTGAAGTTCAGGATAGTTATTCAGTGAAGAACAACAACTATTATAAGTACAAATAGCATACTAGAAAAAATAAATAATACGCATATCCATCGCCCAATTACATGGCTGTTCACGGGACTAAGTCAAAAAAATCCAAACGAATGCAAAGAATGAAAAGTAACATAAAAAAGAAGGAAATACATAGGAATTGCTTTACAACTTTGCAAAGAAGGAAAAAGCAGAAGTTCACATATAAAGAACATAGAAGTCCAGCTTCTACAAACGACCCTTACTTGATCTGGAAAAAGTGCATGCATACTTGGGCTAATCCCATGATTGCTCATGAGACAAAAGTATAAAAAGGAACATCTGAAGAATTAAAAATACGAAAGGAAACCAAACAAAGAAAAATATAGAGCACCATGTGCCTTCACCTTGCAAATGTGGAATGTAATCTGGAAAACCAGAAGTTCAACCATTAATAAAAAAAGAGAAGTCCAGATCCTACCAAAGATAAGTGGATGATCAAAAAACTATACCAAAACATAGACTAAGGGAGAAAGAGGGTGCATGTTCTTGTGGTCCAGCTCCACGCTTACAAACTAGCTACAACAAAAATTTCAGAAGAAAATCTAGTAAGGGTTTCTGATACAAAGGACTTGCTGCATTATCTTGCAGCGAAAAGAAAAAAGAAGAAGTTCAGGTATGACAACGCAGAAGTCCAGCACAGAAACTCGGACAGACCCAACAGGATCCACCTGATCCTCCCCCGATCCCGATCCCGAGCCGCTCCAGCCCCGACAGGATCCAATGAAGGAAAAGAAGAAGTTCAGGTATGAAAACACAGAAGTCCAGCTTGTACAACGACCATTAGAAGATCTAGAAATAATGAACAAACGAATTCGTCCGAAGCATAAAATCATCTCCACAAGATTGCAACACGTCTGCACGCCCTTGGAAATGATGTGGCAACTACCTTTCGACAACTGAAAGGACCAGAGGGTAAATTTCAAAACCGCTAAAATAACATGTGCAGAAACCCACAGGAGTGCCAACATCAAATCGCTAGAAATCAAACCGTAAGTACCCTCCCGATTAAAATTTACAGATTAGTAAGCCTTGAATTTCACTAAAGTACGCAAATCAGGCAGCAAACTTTAAAGAAAAATGAGAAATAAATAGAAGCGCGGGTTGCATCTCGGGCGGATGATGAACATGGGCGATTTCAAATTTGTTTGAAATAACAAAGAATTTGTGCTCCAAACTCGTACTAAAACCTAATCCCCATCGTTCCAGAACTTCGACAACATCCAAAAAATGCATTAAACTTGTACCAGAAACAAGTTCATCACGACCCCGAGAGCAAATCCGCCAACGTGCTAGAATCCAAATCAGAACAATCATTTAGACTCTAAAAAACGTGTCCACATTACACTTACATCACAAACAACACGAATGATCAGAAAAACTCGCAGGGAAAGCCACGGTTGCGAAGATAGCCAGAAGGTCAGGTTAGTACACAGGGAAGTTCAGGCGCGTTACTCAAGCAGTTCAGGTTGTGATAAGAATATTATTCTGATCCCGTGATCAGAATAGTGTTTATATATATAGGCACTATTCTAATCATGGGATTAGAATAACTATTTGGATCACGACGCACTATATAGGAGCGATCTGCTGTTACCGAACTTCACAAACCGCCGACAGCAAACAAAAAAGAAACTATCCACCCCGCGTCATCGCCCAACTCCCCCACGCGGGCGATTCCCACTACCCATCCCCGAGCGTTGCCGGCCTCCAACTCCCTGGCGAATCCCCCCGGATCCACCGCCACCACGCGACGGCCAGCTCCCCTGCCAAGGATTCGGTGGGGCGGTGCCGGCCCGATCCCCTGCCGCGACCAACCACCTCTCGCTCCGCCCTTCACAATGGCCATCGTTGGCGGCCTTCTAGCCGCGCTAGAGTTTCCCTCGCCTGGATCCGGCCCTACACAAACCCCTCGCCTGGATCTGACGCCTGCGCCGCCCTCGCGCCTGCTTCCGGACGCTGCGCTGGACCTGCTTCCGGACATCGCGGAACACCCGCCCTGACCACCTCTGCCCCGCCCGCAACCTTCCCCGCGGCGCCAACTTCCCTCCCGTCCGGTGCGACCTTCGCTCTACTCCGTCGCGGCCTTCCTTCAACTCTGGCTTGGCATGCCCTCTGCTCCGACATGCCCTCCTGAACCCTCCGCCTCCCACCACAATCTTACTGTCGCTGGCCACCGGAACCCGATGCACTGCCGGTGATCCCGCCGTCGCCGCCCACCAGCACGCCGAGCATGGCGCCGCGGATCCCATCGCCACCGCCTGCCAGGGGACCCTGTGAACTCCGTTTGTCGCCTCTGCACCCCCGCAGCTTCCTCTTCCTACAGGCGGCCACGGTCCTCCATGGAGGACTCCCTCTATCACCTCTGCACGCCCTACCTCGACATCCCTCGTGGGTGACCTACATCGGCGCCTCTCATCAATCATTGTCGTCATCTCTTCTAGTCCGCGGGTGCGTCCTAGACCTCTCCGCCCACCATGCCCCGCTGCCCAGCTCTTCGGGTTTCATTGGCGTTATCGCGGGCAACCACGCACACCTTCGGACATGGTCGTGGCGCCTCCTGTAACAGCTTCAGCGCAGTCGCGGCCATCACAAGCACCTCCCAGCTGCAGTTGTGCGCCCCCCATTGTCCATCTTCGGAGCTTTTCGGTCAACAAAGCTTATCCCTGGGTCGCGGTTGTCATCAGGGTCAGCTGCTACCACACGCAGATCCCCCGACCTTCATTGCTTCACAGCGGCGACCTTCCTAGAGAATCGTCGGCGTCCTTCATTGTGTGCGGCCGACCACACACAAAACTGCAGTGCTCCACCAGTCTCACGTCTGTACGTGGCGTCATGGCTGGCAGCCTACCACACATTGCTGCTCCGTTCCATCTCTTCCCTGCATTCTACCTCCGCTCCACACTCCTGCCCCATGCTCTGCTGCCAATGCATTGCTGCTCATGAGGTTATTTGGGCAGACAAAGCCACAAAGGAGAGAAGAAAAGGGGCCACTGGAGAGAAAGCAACCACGTCTATCCTCGTTCCATGTGGTGACTGGACCTATGCCTCGATTCCTCCTAAACTGTTGCTTCCGTAATTTCTCTGTTTTCACGTGAATTTTTCGCTTCTCTTACAACTGTTCCAATATGTCTGGATTTCTAGCAGAAGTTCATGTACAATACTGACTGTGTGTGAGTTCACATATGCCAATTTCCATGAGAGAAAAAAGACCAAAAAATGTGATTTCCAAAAAAAATTGTGAATCAACACTTTTTTTGTGAATGTGTACATTCAGAAAAATGCGTGTGTGAATATAGGCTGCTGGACATGTCCAATACAATGTCCATTGTGCAGCAGTACAAAAATATGTGTTTTTTCAGGGGGTTTTCTTACTCGTGTAATATTGTATTTACTATTTGGCCTTTATATCACTCAAAAAATTAATTGGTAGATTTCTGAATGCTGGTACATGAAAAAATTGATTAAAAGATAAACATAAAAAACATCATATAATTTTGAGGGCTTGCAAAAGAAAAGAGAAATATTTCTGACTAAGTCAAAGGTTCTCGTTCATATGGTTCTATTCGATCGCATGTTGAAGTCAAAGGAATTTGGTCGAGGAAGTTTAAATACACTGTCTCAGGAAAACACCAAGATTTAAATAATACATTAAGCATGAATTAAAAGAATTTTTTTCCTTTGAATTTCAATTAAATAATTTTGCTCGGAAGTTCAAGTACACTCTCTTAGGAAATTATCAACAATTCAAAATCAAAATACATGATATAGTGAATTAGAATAAAAATATGATAAAACTTTTTTGTTAGGATCACCGTGAACATCACATCGGAAAGAAAATTTAAAAATTGAATAAATGCAGGCAGGGAGTTGCATCTACTCTTGTCTAGTTTAATTTTTTTTTCAAGCGATTTAGTTCAAGTTATAATCGTCCACAAAAAATCGGACAAAACCCTCGATGTTCTTTCTCAACTATAATATACCAAGAATATGAATCTATAACAAATTGGACTTTTGGTGGTGTGCACGTGATGTTGACATGCCGAAAATGAAGTTGTTTAATGTTTGGAAAAAACTCATATTTTTCCAAATACTAAAGATTAAAATGAAGAAGTTTAATTTAAAATCAGAGTAGCTCAATGTATATAAAAACTCAGGTTTTCTCGTGATTAGAGAATAAAACCAAGAAGTTCAATTGGAAGAAACGGAGCAGTTTGATATTTATTTGAGAAAAATCAAAAATTTCCAGTTTCAAAAGAATTAAACCAACCTGTTCAATTCAAAATAACGAAGAAGTTCGATGTTTCGAAAAAACTTCAATTTTCACATTTCTAAAAAAACACAATGAATTTTAAATAAAAAAGGTAGAGCGGTTCAAACTATAAAAAACTCAGATATTTTCACGTAACCGAGAGAAGTTCAGATTGATAACTGCCAGAAGTTCACGTACTACACGGTGTGCATTTTGTATGAAAAAAAGAATAAAAATGCAAAGGCTAAAAGTTTTGTTGCTAGAAGTTCAAGTACTCGGCCCGGGAAAGTTCAAAAATTCTAGTGTGAGAGGTTGAACAAAAAATCTGTGACAGAAGTTCAAGGTGAAAACAGCGGGAAGTCCAACTACTACATGGAATGCGTTTGAGATAAGAATATAAGAATAGAAAACAAAAGTCTTAAAAGGTTTGTTGCAAGAAGTTCATGTGCTCCTCCTAGCATAGTTCAAAATTAATGTGTGAGACATCCGTCATTCATTTACATGTTGAAAAAAAGGCAAAAACAACATTGTTTTGCAATTTAAAAACCGCTCTCAAACGACAACGAATTTGTAACACCTGTCTACATGAAAAACTTACTGCTATTCATAAGCTTCCCACCGGGTATATTATGTGCCACATTTCGATGGACGGTCTAAAATGTATACCATTTAAAACACATTTTGATGTATTCAAAAAATTCTTACCTATTGAAATAAGTTCATAGTGAAAACAACGAGAAGTTCAAGTACTGCAAGGAATGCATTTCAGGTGAGAATAAAAACATAGAAAAATAAAAGCATAAAAGGTTTGTTGAAAGAAGTTCAAGTGCTCTGTCCAGGGAAATTCAAAAATTCTTGCGAGACAGGTTCACCTCGTATTTCCATGTTCGATTTTCTCCGTGTAAAAATCGAATACAATTCTTTACTCGAAAATATGAAAAGGTGAAGTTCAAATTGAAATAACAGAGAAGTTCGGAGTTTATTGAAACCTAGGATGTACCTATTCAATAAATAAAAAACACAACGACATTTTTTGCACTTTTAAAAACAACTGATAAACAAAAAAAAGGTTGCTAGAAGTTCAAGTGCTCAACGATTAAAAGTTAAAAAAAACTTGTGAGAGAGGTTCACCGTGTATTTAGATGTCCAAAATACATAAAAAATATATGTTGTTTTTTGTGTTTTAAAATAATTCTCTCAAACCAGAGAGAAGTTCAAAGTGATAACAACCAGAAGTTCATGTACTATATGATGTGTATTTCATATAAGAAAATACAATAAAGTGAAATAGAGTGAAGTTCAAATAGACATGTCCCAGAAGTTCAACTACTTCACGCAGTGCAAAAAACAACAAGTCAAAAACAGAGCGAGGTTCAAACAAACATGCCCGAGAAGTTCAACTACTTCATGCAGTGCGTTTCCATTCACAATGAAGGCATAAATCATGATCTCGTCATTTCTCTAATTTACTTTAAAACAACAGGAATATCATTTGTGTAAAATCAAGTCCTCGGTCGAAGAAAGTTAACAAATATATTGTGAGGGAGGTTTGTACAAAGAGAATATCATTTGTGTAACACTGACAAAAATGGATAGGAAAATTAAAAACGAAAATACGTCACAGAAGTTCAACGAGAAAACAACACGAAGTTCAACAACTATAGTGAATGAATTTGAGATGAAAAACTTTTCAAATTGTCGCGAGTATGAAAAAACGATCAACACGGGAAAGTTGCATGTTTACAGCAGCTTTCCATCGGTATATCACTTGCTCAATTATGGTGAGTGGATGGAGAGCTAAGAGCAGTGGATGTAGAGCTACGGGCAAAAAAATCACGTGAAAAATAGAATGAAGTTCAAGTAGACATGCCGAGAAGTTTAGGTTCTTCACGCGCTGCATTTTCGAAGAATCTGTTTCGCGATAAAGGCAGAATGAACGATCTCGCCATTTTCGAAATTACTTGAAAACGGCAAGGAATCACAGAAAACCATCAACATGAAAAAGTTTTGAATTATCCTTAGCTTTTCAGCGGTATATTATTTTCCCCATTCCGATAAAGTTTGTAGAAATTATGGCAAAAATACGTTTTTAGCCATTTTCAAAACTGACATAAAACCTCAATGAATTAGGAGGAACAATATATACAAAAAAGTTTTGCATTTCTTCAAACTTTCCAACGCCATATCATTTACTCCATTTGGACGTACGGTTAAAAAATTAGCTCAAAAATACGAACTCGGTGGAACTTGTACCGTTTTCTAAATTACTTTTAAACCGTTCAAAATTAGAAAAGACTTTCAACATAAAACAGTAGCGCATTTTCATAAGCTTTCCAACTCCATATTATTTGCCTCGATTGGATTAGCCGTTTATAAATGACATCAAAAATACAAACTCGGGTGTTCCATTTGCAAAATTCTACGATTTTCCGAATTACTCTTTAACCGTAGGGAATTAGACAAAACTTTCAACATGTGGAAGGAGCGGTTTTTCAGCAGCTTTCCAACGCCATATTATTTGCCTCATTCCGATAAACGGTTTAAAAATGTGATCGAAAATACGATTCATGTTTTTTGTAAGAAGAAAAAACGGTCTTCAAAACTGCTCTTAAACCGCTTACATTTTGCCAAAAATTTAACGTGGGTCATGGTACTGATGTCCATAGCTTTCCAACGGTATATCGCAAGCCCCATTTGGACACCTTTTAGCTTAAGTTCAACCTAGTACTCAGGGAAGGTCAGGAGCGTTACTCAGGAAGTTCATGTTGTGATCAGAATATTATTCTGACCCCGTGATCAGAATAGTGTTTATGTATGTATGTATGTATATATATATATATATATATATATATATATATATATATATATATATATATATATAAAACATCATTTGACCGATTCCTCAGCGCTGACGTTTTCATTTTTGAGTCAGCTTCTTTCCCTTCTTGTTCGTCGAAGAATAATTGAGCCCCTCATTGTGACTTTGCCTTTTCCATGGAGTACGATTTTTCTTAGGTAATGTAGTATTGGTTCTTCTTTTGACGATACTTCATCATCATCGTCATCTTCCCTCATTGGGTTGCCGTACTGATCATAGTCTTCCTCGTTGGTGACTCCATCCATTCCAATGATGTTCCTTTTGCCTCTCCTCATGACAACACGACTGGGATTGCATGGATCGGTTATGAAGAAGCATTGTGTCACGTGCTTAGCGTGTACCCATGGCTCGTTTTTTGCGATAGAGTTCATGGTAGCTCTCTTGGCGTCGGGTATAGTCATGGTAGTGAAAATCCGGTTTTCTCTTTCGACATTCTTAGCCCATCTGACACGGAACATTGTCGTGTTGTGCAGTCCAGAGTAGTCAAGCTCCCAGATCTCCCCGACCCTTCCATAAAATCGTTCAGTTGCGCCGTTGTCGCTGCCGGTCATGCATTCCATCGTCACCCCTGAGTTCTGATCATCACTGTCCATATCTTTGGCCTTCGTGTAGAACGTGTATCCATTGATATCATATGCCTGATAGGTTACGAGGTTGGGCGAGGGGCAATGTGCTAAGGCGTATATGAGCAATCCATCCTTAGATCCCTCCTCCGAGGGATTAGCAATAATATGCTCTTTGAACCAATGCATGAAAGTGCAGTTGTGCTCTCTAGTAACTTCGGCGTCTGTCTTGCATACCCCCCTGGTCACGATACTTCTTTGCGATAATTTCTTTGTGCAGTGCCAGAAAAGGATCTACCTCGTCTAGATGTTGTAGCACTACCAAGTTTGCTCTGTCAAAGTCGCCGCATCGATCTGAGTATGCCACGTGCAATTCCCTGCGACCGTTGCAGTGACCTTCTCCTTCGAGCCTCCCATCGTGCTTGTTAACGGGCAAACCAACACTAACACCAGGCGGCTGGTCTGCGCCATATAGAAAATTCTCACAGAAAGAGATGCACTCTTGTGTCAAATAGCCCTGGACGATGCTTCCATCCGGACGGGACATGTTACGAACGAATCCTTTGATGATCCCATTCATCCTCTCAAACGGCATCATGTTGTGCAGGAATGACGGCCCCAGGTCTATTATGTCATCCACAATATGGACACATAGATGCACCATGACGTCAAAGAACGCGGGTGGGAAGTACATCTCAAGCTCATTCAGTATCACAACGATCTCTTCATGTAGCCTTCGGAGCTGCTTCACACTGATCGACTTTCGAGATGGCGTCAAAAAAGTTGCAGAGACCAATAAGCATGTCACGGGCGTGCTTGTCCATTATCCCTCTAAGGGCAACAGGTAGTATCTGCGTCATCATCACATGACAGTCATGGGACTTCATCCCGCTGAACCTTTTCTCGTTCGTGTCTAGATATCTGCTTTTCTTGCCACAGTAACCGGAACTAACTTTGACTCCGGTAAGGCACTTAAAGAATTGATGGATCTCATCCTGACTTAAGGTGAAGCAAGAAGGGGGGCAATAATCCTCTTTCTTTATTTTCTTTCCCTTCTTCTCCCGTGCCTCTGTCTCCGTCTCTGTGTCGTCTGACATTTTACGGGGCGGCATGTGTAGATCTTCCCTGATTTTCAAATCTTGCAAGTCTTTTCTTGCCTTCAACCCATCCTTGGTCTTATCCGGCATGTTCATCAGTGTTGCGAGCAAGCTCTAAAGGACATTCTTACAGATATGCATTTGATAAAGGCAATGAGGTATATCGAGTTTGTGCCAGTACTCCAAGTCCCAGAACACATACCTCGTCTTCCATACCTTCAGCAGCGGCTCCGGTGCCTTTCTCATCGTCTTTCCCGACGTGGGGCACTCCTTCCAGTTTTCAATAGCTCATCGATTTCGGCACCGCTCCGCTTACGTGGAGGTCCTTGATGCTCAGCATGACCATTGAATAGATCTCCATGGTTTCTCCACGGGTCGTCCTGTTCGAGCCATCTTCGATGCCCCATGTACACGATTTTCCCAGACCCGCCATCTTTCCTTGACGTTAGCTGCTGAGACATCGTATCATCCATGCACCGCGTGCATCCGCAATATCCATGGCACACCTGGCCAGCCACATATCCGTAACCGAGATAGTCCTGCACTGTCGTGATCAGCGTGGCTCTCATGTTGAAATACTCGCCTTTGCTGGCGTCCCATGTCTTGGCCGGTGTTTTCCATAGCGTGTCTAACTCCTCTTGAAGTAGCCCCAGATACAAATTAATATTATTTCCTGGTTGTTTCAGCCCTTGAATAAGCATGCTCATGTGAATGTACTTCGATTTCATGCACAACCAGGGGGGAGGTTGTACATCCATACAAACACGGGCCATGTGCTATGGTTGGTGTTCTGATTGCCAAACGGATTCATGCCACCGGTACACGCGTCGAGCACGATGTTCCTTGCATCACATCCAAAATACCGATAGAAGTTGTTCAACTCTCTCCACTGGCTTTCATCCTTGACGTGTCTCAGCTTCGGATCATCTCCATCATCGGGCTTCTTCCTCTCCGCGTGCCAGCGCATTAGCTTTGCTTCCTTGGGATCTACAAAATACCTCTAGAGACGGGGAGTGATCGGTAAGTACCATACCACTTTCTGGGGACATTTCTTCCCAACCTTCTTGTATCGAGAAGCATTGCACACTGGACAGCTTGTTTTTTCCATGTGCTCCTTTCGATAAATTATGCAATCGTTGATGCATGCATGGTATCTAACGTGTGGCAGATCAAGAGGGCATACGATCTTCCTGGCCTCATCAACACTACTAGGACATAGATTACCCGCGGGAAGAACATCCTTTAGGTACTTGAGATGCTCATCGAGGCTAGTGTCGGTCCATTTGTTTTTAGCCTTCGTCTTCAGGAGTTGGAGCGTGAAACTCAAGCGGGTCACCTCAGGATTGCAACCATCATACAATGGAATGTTCGAGTCTACCACCATTTGCTCCAGCTTAGCCTCCTCTCTAGAAGCAGCTCTCTCAGTACTCGTCTCCTTGCGAAGCAATGCTTGAACATGAGGGTCCCGCATGATTGAACTTAGTACCAATGAACTCTGCTGCGTGGAGTCCATGTCGTTCTCTCCGCTGCCATGTCCTGCCCCTTCTCCGCCGCCATGTCCGGCCTCTTCCCCGCCGCCATTATCGATCATCTCTTCGTCTTGCCTCGTGTCATCATTGCATGCCTCATCTGCATCCTCAACATCGTCATCCTCATCTTCAATTATCCACCGAGTATAGCCATCCATGAAACCAGTCATGAGCAGGTGCGCTTCGACATGACCATCATCACGGGGTTCGAGCCAAACTATTCCTTTGCATTTTCGACACAGACATAAAACCTCTGTCAGGTTCTTTCCTTCATTTCCTGCACCGCCGACTGCAACCACCTGTCCACCATCGTTCCACTGACCATCGTCAACTCTGCACGGTAATAATAAACAAATTGATTATAAAAATGCATGCATTCATCAAAGTCATACAAAAATTTGGCATGACCTTAAAAATATGACATATATAGATCTAGAGTTTGCCCGGAATTCGCCGAAACGGAAATAAGTCGACATTTCGGCAAAACATAGGCAACTCAAAAGCACAATTTGGCGTCAACTCATGCCACACACAAAATTTCCATAAACATATCACACACACATAAACATATTTCCATTTAGCAAAAGCATGAAATTTTAATCACCTCTATCTCGAGATCGTGCACACGGTGGAGATGATGTTGTAGGGAGATCAAAAGTGCACAAAGCTCTTCTTGACAAAGATAGATCTAGTTAGGGGCAAATAGGCCACTTAACTAAATGCTACATCTACCTAGCTACCTAATTTGGGAGGAGACAACTTTAACTAGTGGATTGGAAGGAAAAAGAGAAAGGAGATGCATTAATGGAGGTGGTGTAGTTATAGCTAGAAGTAATGAAGAGAGAGAAAGGTAGGTAGAAGAGGGAGAGTAATGCGGGGAGAAGTATTGAGGAAGAAGAAGAGTGAGAGAGGGAGGATGTGGGAGGTAGGGGAAAGGGAGGAGAGAAGATGGGGAGGGGGAGGTGGAAAAAGGAGGTTGGTGCTATGTCTTAGCAGTAGCGCGGGAGCAAAAGTGCGCTGCTTCTAAGAGCGTAGCAGCAACGCGCTTTCCTATCACGCGCTACTGCTAAACGGGCCAACCGTGTGGACAATTTCAAAATTAGCAGCAGCGACGTGACTAAAAAGAGCGCGCTACTACTATGGCATTAGCAGCAGCGCGCTTCCTGATGCCGCGCTACTGGTAAACTTAGGTCGTTGTGTACTGTCGGTGGATTTTTGTAGCAGCGCGGTTTAAACATCACGCACTACTGCTAAATTTGCACCAGTAGCGTGCTTTCCGTAACCGCGCTGCTACTAATTAGCAGCAGCGCCTCTTTTTATGCCGCGCTACTGCTAAGATTCTGTGTATAAGGTTTTCCCTAGTAGTGCTACATAACCTTGTAGATCGCGAGCGGAAGCGTTCAAGAGAACGGGGTTGATGGAGTCGTACTCGTCATGATCCAAATCACCGATGACCAAGTGCCGAACGGACGGCACCTCCGCGTTCAACACACGTATGGTTGGGGAAGACGTCTCCTCTTCCTTGATCCGGCAAGGGAAGGAGAGGTTGATGGAGATCCAGCAGCACGACGGCGTGGTGGTGGAAGCAGCGGTGATCTCGGCAGGGCTTCGCCAAGCTCCAACGAGAGAGAGAGAGAGAGGTGTTACGAGGGGAGAGGGAGGCGCCAAGGGCTTGGGTGCGACTTCCCTCCCTCCCCCCACTATATATAGGGCGCCTAGGGGGGCGCCGGCCCTAGGAGATCCAATCTCCAAGTGGGGGCGGCGGCCAGGGGGGGGGGGGACGTGCCCCCAAGTCAGGCGGGGCGCACCCACCCCTAGGGTTTCCAACCCTAGGCGCAGGGGAAGGCCCATGGGGGTGCACCAGCCCACCAGGGGCTGGTTACCCTCCCACTTCAGCCCATGGGGCCCTCCGGGATAGGTGGCCCCACCCGGTGGGCCCCCGGGACCCTTCCGGTGGTCTCGGTACAATACCGATTACCCCCAAAACTTTCCCGATGGCCGAAACTGGACTTCCTATAAATAAATCTTCACCTCCGGACCATTCCGAAACTCCTCATGATGTCCGGGATCTCATCCGGGACTCGGAACAACTTTCGGGTTACCACATACTAATATCTCTACAACCCTAGCATCACCGAACCTTAAGTGTGTAGACCCTATGGGTTCGGGAGACACGCATACATGACCGAGACGACTCTCCTGTCAATAACCAACATCAGGATCTGGATACCCATTTTGGCTCCCACATGTTCCACGATGATCTCATCGGATGAACCACGATGTTGAGGATTCAATCAATCCCGTATTCAATTCCCTTTGTCAATCGGTACATTACTTGCCCGATATTCGATCGTCGGTATCCCAATACCTCGTTCAATCTCGTTACCAGCAAGTCACTTTACTCGTACCGTAATGCATGATCCCGTGACCAAACACTTGGTCACATTGAGCTCATTGTGATGATGCATTACTGAGTGGGCCCAGAGATACCTCTCCGTCATACGGAGTGACAAATTCCAGTCTCGATCCGTATCAACCCAACAGATACTTTCGGGGATACCTGTAGTATACCTTTATATTCACCCAGTCACGTTGTGACGTTTGGTACACCCAAAGCACTCCTACGGCATCCGGGAGTTACACGATCTCATGGTCTAAGGAAATGATACTTGACATTGGAAAAGCTCTAGCAAACGAACTACACGATCTTGTGCTATGCTTAGGATTGGGTCTTGTCCATCACATCATTGTCCTAATGATGTGATCCCGTTATCAATGACATCCAATGTCCATAGTCAGGAAACCATGACTATCTATTGATCAACGAGCTAGTTAACTTGAGGCTCACTAGGGACATGTTATGGTCTATGTATTCACACATGTATTATGATTTCCGGATAACACAATTATAGCATGAATAATAGACAATTATCATGAACAAGGAAATATAATAATAATCATTTTATTATTGCCTCTAGGGCATATTTCCAATAGTCTCCCACTTGCACTAGAGTCAATAATCTAGTTACATTGTGATGAATCGAACACCCATAGAGTTCTAGTGTTGATCATGTTTTGCTCGCGGAAGAGGTTTAGTCAACGGATCTGCGACATTTAGATCCATATGTACTTTGCAAATATCTATGTCTCCATCTTGAACATTTTCACGAATGGAGTTGAAGCGACGCTTGATGTGCCTGGTCTTCTTGTGAAACGTGTGCTCCTTGGCAAGGGCAATAGCTCCAGTGTTGTCACAAAAGAGAGTGATCGGCCCCGACGCATTGGGTATGACTCCTAGGTCGGTGATGAACTCCTTCAACCAGATTGCTTCATGCGCTGCCTCCGAGGCTGCCATGTACTCCGCTTCACATGTAGATCCCGCCATGATGCTTTGCTTGCAACTGCACCAGCTTACTGCCCCACCATTCAAAATATACACGTATTCGGTTTGTGACTTAGAGTCATCCAGATCTGTGTAGAAGCTAGCGTCGACGTAACCCTTTACGACAAGCTCCTCGTCACCTCCATATACGAGAAACATATCCTTAGTCCTTTTCAGGTACCTCAGGATGTTCTTGACCGCTGTCCAGTGTTCCATGCCGGGATTACTTTGGTACCTTCCTACCAAACTCACGGCAAGGTTTACATCAGGTCTGGTACACAGCATGGCATACATGATAGACCCTATGGATGAGGCATAGGGGACGACACTCATCTTTTCTCTATCTTCTGTCGTGGTCGGACATTGAGCTGAGCTCAATTTCACACCTTGCAACACAGGCAAGAACCCCTTCTTGGACTGATCCATATTGAAATTCTTCAATATCTTATCAAGGTATGTGCTTTGTGAAAGACCTATGAGGCGTCTCGATCTATCTCTATAGATCTTGATGCCTAATATGTAAGCAGCTTCTCCAAGGTCCTTCATTGAAAAACACTTATTCAAGTAGCCCTTAATACTGTCCAGAAGTTCTATATCATTTCCCATCAAAAGTATGTCATCCACATATAATATGAGAAATGCTACAGAGCTCCCACTCACTTTCTTGTAAACGCAGGCTTCTCCATACGTCTGCATAAACCCACACGCTTTGATCATTTCATTAAAGCGAATGTTCCAACTCCGAGATGCTTGCACCAGCCCATAGATGGAGCGCTGGAGCTTGCATACCTTGTTAGCATTCTTAGGATCGACAAAACCTTCCGGCTGCATCATATACAATTCTTCCTTAAGAAAGCCGTTAAGGAATGCCGTTTTGACATCCATTTGCCATATCTCATAATCATAGTATGCGGCAATTGCTAACATGATTCGGACGGACTTCAGCTTCGCTACGGGTGAGAAGGTCTCATCGTAGTCAACCCCTTGAACTTATCGATAACCCTTAGCGGCAAGTCGAGCCTTATAGATGGTAACATTACCATCCGCGTCCGTCTTCTTCTTAAAGATCCATTTATTCTCTATCGCTAGCCGATCATCGGGAAAGTCTGTCAAAGTCCATACTTTGTTTTCATACATGGATCCTATCTCGGATTGCATGGCTTCAAGCCATTTGTTGGAATCTGGGCCTGCCATTGCTTCTTCATAGTTCGAAGGTTCACCGTTGTCTAACAACATGATTTCCAGGACAGGGTTGCCATACCATTCTAGTGTGGAACGTGTCCTTGTGGACCTTCCAAGTTCAGTAGCAACTTGATCCGAAGTACCTTGATCATCATCATTAACTACCTCTCTAGTCGGTGCAGGCACCACAGGAACATCTTCCCGAGCTGCGCTACTTTCCGGTTGAAGAGGCAGTACTTCATCGAGTTCTACTTTTCTCCCACTTACTTCTCTCGAGAGAAACTCTTTCTCCGGAAAGGACCCATTCTTGGAAACAAAGATCTTGCCTTCGGATCTGAGGTAGAAGGTATACCCAATGGTTTCCTTAGGGTATCCTATGAAGACGCATTTTTCCATCTTGGGTTCGAGCTTTTCAGGTTGAAGTTTCTTGACATAAGCATCGCATCCCCAAACTTTTAGAAATGACAGCTTAGGTTTCTTCCCAAACCATACTTCATACGGTGTCGTCTCAACGGATTTAGACGGTGCCCTATTTAAAGTGAATGTAGAGCGTATCCCCAAAATGATAGCGGTAAATCAGTGAGTGACATCATAGATCGCACGATATCCAATAGAGTGCGATTACGATGTTCGGACACACCGTTACGCTGAGGTGTTCCAGGCGGCGTGAGTTGTGAAACGATTCCATATTTCCTTAAGTGCGTACCAAATTCGTGACTTAAATATTCTCCCCCACGATCTTTATCTTTCGGTCACGTTGATTCTCTACCTCATTCTGAAATTCCTTGAACTTTTCAAAGGTCTCAGACTTGTGTTTTATCAAATAGACATACCCATATCTAATTAAGTCATCAGTGAGAGTGAGAAAATAACGATAGCCACCGCGAGCCTCAACGCTCATTGGACCGCACACATCAGTATGTGTAATTTCCAATAAGTTGGTTGCTCGCTCCATTGTTCCGGAGAACGGAGTCTTGGTCATTTTACCCATGAGGCATGGTTCGCACGTGTCAAATTATTCTAAATCAAGAGACTCCAAAAGTCCATCTGTATGGAGCTTCTTCATGTGTTTGACACCGATGTGACCAAGGTGGCAGTGCCATAGATATGTGGGACTATCATTATCAATCTTACATCTTTTGGTATTCACACTATGAATACGTGTAACATCACGTTCGAGATTTATTAAGAATAAACCATTGACCAGCGGGGCATGACCATAAAACATATCTCTCATATAAATAGAACAACCATTATTCTCGGATTTAAATGAGTAGCCATCTCATATTAAACGAGATCCAGATACAATGTTCATGCTCAAAGCTGGCACTAAATAAAAATTATTGAGGTTTAAAACTAATCCTGTAGGTAAATGTAGAGGTAGCGTGCCGACGGCGATCACATCGACCTTGGAACCATTCCCGACATGCATCGTCGCCTCGTCCTTCGCCAGTCTCCGCTTATTCCGCAGCTCCTGTTTTGAGTTACAAATATGAGCAACTGCACCGGTATCAAATACCCAGGAGCTACTATGAGTACTGGTAAGGTACACATCAATTACATGTATATCACATATACCTTAGTGTTGTCGGCCTTCTTGTCCGCTAAGTATTTGGGGCAGTTCCGCTTCCAGTGTCCCTTTCCCTTGCAATAAAAGCACTCAGTCTTAGGTTTGGGTCCATTCTTTGACTTCTTCCCAGCAACTGGTTTACCGGCCGTGGCAACTCCCTTGTCATCCTTCTTGAAGTTCTTCTTACCCTTGCCTTTCTTGAAACTAGTGGTTTTATTGACCATCAGCACTTGATGTTCCTTTTTGATTTCCACCTCCGCTGATTTCAGCATTGAAAATACTTCAAGAATAGTTTTCACCATCCCCTGCATATTGTAGTTCATCACAAAGCTCTTGTAGCTAGGTGGGAGCGACTGAAGGATTCTGTCAATAACCGCCTCGTCCGGGAGGTTAATGTCCAGCTGGGACAAGCAGTTGTGCAACCCAGACATTTTGAGTATGTGCTCACTGACAGAACTATTTTCCTCCATCTTACAACTGTAGAACTTGTCGGACACTTCATATCTCTCGACCAGGGCATGAGCTTGGAAAACCATTTTCAGCTCTTCGAACATCTCATATGCCCCGTGTTGCTCAAAACGCTTTTGGAGCCCCGGTTCTAAGTTGTAAGCATGCCGCACTGAACAAGGGAGTAATCATCAGCATGTGACTGCCAAGCGTTCATAACGTCTTGGTTCTCTGGAATGGGTGCTTCACCTAGTGGTGCTTCTAGGACATATGCTTTCCTGGCAGCTATGAGGATGATCCTCAGGTTCCGGACCCAGTCCGTATAGTTGCTGCCATCATCTTTTAGCTTGGTTTTCTCTAGGAACGCGTTGAAGTTGAGGTTGACATGAGTGTTGGCCATTTTATCTACAAGACATTTTGCAAAGGATTTTAGACTAAATTCATGATAATTAAGTTCATCTAATCAAATTATTTAATGAACTCCCACTCAGACAGACATCCCTCTAGTCATCTAAGTGATACATGATCCGAGTCAACTAGGCCGTGTCCGATCATCACGTGAGATGGACTAGTCATCATCTGTGAACATCTTCATGTTGATCGTATCTTCTATACGACTCATGTTCGACCTTTCGGTCTTCCGTGTTCCGAGGCCATGTCTGTACATGCTAGGCTAGTCAAGTCAACCTAAGTGTATTGCGTGTGTAAATCTGGCTTACACCCGTTGTATTCGAACGTTAGAATCTATCACACTCGATCATCACGTGGTGCTTCGAAACAACGAACCTTCGCAACGGTGCACACTTAGGGGGAACACTTTCTTGAAATTATTGTGAGGGATCATCTTATTTAAGCTACCGTTGTTCTAAGCAAATAAGATGTAAAACATGATAAACATCACATGCAATCAAATAGTGACATGATATGGCCAATATCATTTTGCTCCTTTTGATCTCCATCTTCGGAGCGCCATGATCATCGTCGTCACCGGCATGACACCATGATCTCCATCATCATGATCTCCATCATCGTGTCTTCATGAAGTTGTCTCATCAACTATTACTTCTACTACTATGGCTAACAGTTAGCGATAAAGTAAAGTAATTACATGACGTTTATGTTGACACGCAGGTCATAAATAAATTAAGAGAACTCCTATAGCTCCTGCCGGTTGTCATACTCATCGAAATGCAAGTCGTGATTCCTATTACAAGAACACGATCAATCTCATACATCACATATATCATTCATCACATCCTTTTGTCCATATCACATCACATGGCACATGCTGCAAAAACAAGTTAGACGTCCTCTAATTGTTGTTGCAAGTTTTTTATGTGGCTGCTATAGGTTTCTAGCAAGAACGTTTCTTACCTACGCCAAAACCACAAAGTGATATGCCAATTTCTATTTAGCCTTCATAATTAGGACCCTTTTCATCGAATGCGATCCGACTAAAGTGGGAGAGACAGACACCCGCTAGCCAACTTATGCAACTAGTGCATGTCAGTCGGTGGAACCAGTCTCACGTAAGCGTACGTGTAAGGTCGGTTCGGGCCGCTTCATCCCATGATGCCGCCGAATCAAGATAATACTAGTAACGGCAAGTAAATTGACAAAATCAATGCCCACAACAACTTGTGTTCTACTCGTGCATAGAAACTACGCATAGACCTAGCTCATGATGCCACTGTTGGGGAACGTAGCAGAATTTTAAAATTTTGTACACATCACCAAGATCAATCTATGGATTCATCTAGCAACGAGGGAAAGGGGAGTGCATCTACATACCCTTGTAGAACGCGAGCGGAAGCGTTCAAGAGAACGGGATTGATGGAGTCGTACTCGTCGTGATCCAAATCACCGATGACCAAGTGCCGAACGGACGGCACCTCCGCGTTCAACACACATACGGTTGGGGAAGACATCTCCTCTTCCTTAATCCAGCAAGGGAAGGAGAGGTTGATGGAGATCCAGCAGCACGACGGTGTGGTGGTGGAAGCAGCGGTGATCTCGGCAGGGCTTCGCCAAGCTCCAACGAGAGAGAGAGGTGTTACGAGGGGAGAGGGAGGCGCCAAGGGCTTGGGTGCGGCTGCACTCCCTCCCCCCACTATATATAGGGCCCCTAGGGGGGGCACCGGCCCTAGGAGATCCAATCTCCAAGGGGGGCGGCGGCCAAGGGGGGGGGGACTTGCCCCCCAAGTCAGGTGGGGCGCCCTCCACCCCTAGGGTTTCAGCCCAAGGCGCAGGGGGAGGCCCATGGGGTGCGCACCAGCCCACCAGGGGCTGGTTCCCCTCCCACTTCAGCCCATGGGGCCCTTCGGGATAGGTGGCCCCACCCGGTGGACCCCCGGGACCCTTCCGGTGGTCCCGGTACAATACCGATTACCCCCAAAACTTTCCCGATGGCCGAAACTGGACTTCCTATATATAAATCTTCACCTCCGGACCATTCCGGAACTCCTCGTGACATCCGGGATCTCATCCGGGACTCGGAACAACTTTCGGGTTACCGCATACTAATATCTCTACAATCCTAGCGTTACCGAACCTTAAGTGTGTAGACCCTACGGGTTCGGGAGACACGCAGACATGACCGAGATGACTCTACGGTCAATAACCAACAGCGGGATCTGGATACCCATGTTGGCTCCCATATGTTCCACGATGATCTCATCGAATGAACCACGATGTCGAGGATTCAATCAATCCCGTATTCAATTCCCTTTGTCAATCGGTACGTTACTTGCCCGAGATTCGATCGTTGGTATCCCAGTACCTTGTTCAATCTCGTTACCGGCAAGTCACTTTACTCGTACCGTAATGCATGATCCCGTGACCAAACACTTGGTGACATTGAGCTCATTGTGATGATGCATTACCGAGTGGGCCCAGAGATAACTCTCCGTCATACGGAGTGACAAATTCCAGTCTCGATCCGTATCAACTCAACAGATACTTTCGGAGGTACCTGTAGTATACCTTTATGGTCACCCAGTTACGTTGTGACGTTTGGTACACCCAAAGCACTCCTACGGCATCCGGGAGTTACACGATCTCATGGTCTAAGGAAATGATACTTGACATTGAAAAAGCTCTAGCAAACGAACTACACGACCTTGTGCTATGCTTAGGATTGGGTCTTGTCCATCACATCATTCTCCTAATGATGTGATCCCGTTATCAATGACATCCAATGTCCATAATCAGGAAACCATGACTATCTATTGATCAACGAGCTAATTAACTAGAGGCTCACTAGGGACATGTTATGATTTATGTATTCACACATTTATTATGATTTTCGGATAATACAATTATAGCATGAATAATAGACAATTATCATGAACAAGGAAATATAATAATAATCATTTTATTATTGCCTCTAGGGCATATTTTCAACACTGGGGGTGGCCCCTGGGGACGTGACTGGAAGCTAGGTCACACCAGGGGCCGAACTAGCGCCGGTTCGCCCCTAGACCGCTATTTTTTAGCGCCCTAAGGGCCGAACGGCTGGAGATGTTCTTATGGCGACCTGCTCCACAACGGCTTCTGCCTCCTCGGCGCATCCCGTCAGAGCCCAGAGCCCTCGCCTTTGTATTCTTATCCCGCAAAACGCGGTAACGCATCACCCATGACGAGGAGAATTTCATATGCTCCTTCCGCAAGGCCCACCACAACATCCCACCACTCCTTGGTCTCTAATCCAACGACATCCACCGTTGGCTCAACTTCATTTCCACCACAGCCGGCGTGATGAATATTCGGGCCCCACCGTTGGCCTCTTGTCGTCGCCCACGAATTCAGTTACCGCGGCTACGGCTACACCCATGGTCGTGTGCTCCTTGAAGCCACGATGTGTCAGATCCACTAACCGGCGAACAAAACCTCATTCTGTCGTGCCTAGTTTCCTCTGGGGGCGGAGCTGTGGTGCAGCGCTGGTCTGCGACTCCAATCACTGCCACTCGTCATCATCCCATGTCGTCTTTGCAAGTACGTGGCCACATGCCTTCTGGCTGCTGGCACCCGTCCATGGATGGTGCCCATCCGCACCTTTGCGTGCATCTACAGCTCTGTGATCGGAAGCTGGGGCGTCCGCCCAACAGCCACCATGGTCATGAGGTGCTAGTTCAATTCAAAGCCGAGCGCATGGCCTCGAACAGAGCTGTTGTGTTCTGCATGACCGGGAAGTGCAGCAACTTCCTAGAATTTAACTTGGAGAAGCAGAGGCTTCTACTGACGGAGACACCGGATGTTATAGAGGGCAATGACTTCGGACTGAGAATTTTCTAGCCGAGCTAGTTTCTACCAGTGTCATGCTAGCCAATTGAAATGTGCCAAGTCTTCATGTACACATATCAAATACAAAGTATTTCATTCATTTTGTTTATCATATGTCATTTCTCCTGTCTTGCTGCAGAACCACCCACTGCTTTATGAGCTGCAGAACTTTGTTGTACTCAATATATTGTATTCTTTAACCCCCACGGTCCATCCACGCATACTTTTAATTTGATCCTAAAATTTATAACACTTTTGAATTTCGAATCATAATGAAACTTATATCAAATCTGAGATGAAATATAAATGCACTGTGGAATGAAACAGCAACAAACACTTGCTAAAGGGAATGTATGAAAATAATGAAAATGTGTAAAACTTGCGATGACACGGAAATAAAATCATATAGAAATATGTGGAAATAACACTTTTAGTGCCTATCCCAACCATGAAAGATAATTCAACAAAATGATATGAAAAATTATTTGAATACTCTAAAAAATAGAAATGAAATAGTTCTGAAACCTGAAATGAAAAACTGTACCGAATAAATAATTAAACGTGCAACAATACAATGAAACACAAATGAACTAGTTTGATATAAACTCAATATTGTTTCATAGTTTGATTTTTTTGAAAAGTATTCAAAAATGGTCTTGTTTTGATGATGTAAATATCATGAATACTGATATCCTAACATTTTTTCAATCGCATATTTAGTTCAAACAAACTATATAATCGAATTGAAAAGTGTGGGTGGGTCGATGTAATTCTACCTTTTAATTCCGAACATGTCCACTAGTCACTTTGCTATGGGGCCTTCTCTCTATATGTCACACACGTCACAGAGTTGGGTAAGAAGGTTAGATGGATTCGAGGCAGAAGGTATTATGATGTATATTTGTTAGAAAATCTTTTCACAATGATTTTCTTCTCACGCCGGCTAAGGACGCGTGTATGGGTGTAGCTGCTGTGATAGGCAAATTCTTCATGTTGTTTTTATGGGATGGTTGCGCATGGATTCATCGTATCACTAATACATGTCCAATTTATCTATAATCTTTTATTGTTCCATGTTATTATAGTATCAATCTTGGATGTTTTATATGGAATTATATATCATTTTGCCGGACTAACATATTAACCTAGTGCCTAGTGATAGTTGTTGTTTTTTGCTTGTTTTTGGCTCTTCAGGAAATCAGTACCAAACGGAGTCCAAATGCTACAAAACTTCTTGACGATTTTTTGTGGACCAAGAGAGACCCTAGAAGGTTCGGAAGAAGACTAGAGGAGCCATGAGGGAGCGACAAGCTCACCAGGCGTGCCCCAAGGGGGGCACCCCTTGGGCTTGTGGGCCCCTCATGGCACATCTTGACCTAACTCTACATCTCTAAATTCTCAAATATTCTCATTACATCAGAGAGCCACCCGAAACACTTTTTTTGCAGTCGCAAGTCTCTGTTCTTCCCAGATCCCATCTGGAGGCCTTTTCGGTACTCTGTCGGAGGGGGAATCGATTACAGAGGTCTTCCATATCAACCTTGGTGCCCTTCTGATGATATGTGAGTAGTTTACCACAGACCTATAGGTCCATACCTATTAGCTAGAGTGCTTATTCCCTCTCTTTGATCTTCAATACAATGTTCTCCTCAATGTTCTTTGAGTTATGTCTGATGTAATTCTTTTTGTGGTGTGTTTGTCGGGGTCCCAGGAATTGTGGATTTATGATCAGATTATTCATGAATATTATTTGAGTTTTCTCTGAATTACTTTATGCAAGATTGTTACAACTTTGTATTTCTCTCCAATTTGTTTGTTTGGTTTGGCCAACTAGATTGATTTATCTTGCAATGGGAGAGGTTCTTTGTAATGGGTTTGATCTTGCGGTATTCCATAACAGTGACAGAAAGGGAAAGGACATGTATTTGTATTGTTGCCATTATGGATAAAACGATGAGGTTTATTCATATTGCTTCGATTTACTTTGTCTACATCATGTCATCTTGCTTAAAGTGTTACTCTATTTTTATTAACTTAATAATGCTCTAGATGCATGCTGGATAGCGGTTGATGGGTGGAGTAAAAGTAGTGGATGTAGGCAGGAGTCAGTCTACTTGTCTCGGATGTGATGCCTATATCCATGATAATTGCCTTGAATATCATCATAACTATGTGCTTTTCTATCAATTGCCCAATAGTAATTTGTTTACCCACTGTATGCTATGTGTTCGAGTGAGAAGCGTCTAGTGAAAACTATGGCCTCCACGTCTACTTTTATCATATATAAAATCCAAAAATACCTTGTTGTAATTTCATTACCGTTATTTTATTTTGTGTTTTTATTTTTTTATCTACCACTATGAGATTTAATCCTTGCAAATAACCGCTGAGGGGATTGACAACCCCCTTGATCGTGTTGGGTGCAAGTATTTACTTTTGTGTGTGCATGTACTGGTAACAAGGTTCTGCATGCTTCTCCTACTGTATTGATAACCTTGTTTCTTAACTGAGGGAAACACTTATCTCTACTGTACCACATCATCATCTCCTCTTCGAGAAAATCCAAACGCAACTCTCAAGCGGCAATCACTACTACTAAATAACTTATAGGTGGAGGATTAATAGTAGCGAGCATTAATACACAATGCTACTGCTAATTTGCAGCAGCGTGGGGTGGCAACACGCGCTACAGGAAAAAGTAGTAGTAGCGTGGGCTCAACAACAAGCGATGCTGATAGGTGGTCCCCACCGTGCCCACCGGGGCTGCCTATAGTAGCAGCGCAGCCGATGAAAGCTCGGCTACTGCTAAACAGATAGCAGTAGCACGGGGCCCATGCTACTTGTGAGCTGCATTGGGATTTCCTCAAAGAGGAGAGGATGAAGCAGTACAGTAGAAATAAGTATTTCCCTCAGTTATGAAACCAATGTTATCAATCCAGTAGGAGAACCAAAAAAACACTATATAGACATCACCGGCACACAAACAACAAATACTCGCAACCCAACGTGTAGAGGGGTTGTCAATCCCTCAACGGATATGAGTAAGATTAAATTGTATAATTTTTGATAGATAGATTGAACAAAATTATAGCAAGGTGTTTTTAGTTTTAATATATGACAAAAGATAGACCTGGGGCCATAGTTTTCACTAGAGGCTTCTCCCATGAAAATAGCATACGGTGGGTAAACAAATTACAACTAGGCAATTGATAGAAAAACAAATAATTAGGATGATATACAAGGCAATGATCATATATAGGCATCACGTCCGAGACAAGTAGACCAAAACAATTCTGCATCTACTACTATTACTCCACACATCGACCACTATCCAGCATGCATCTAGTGTATTAAGTTCTTGAAAAAATGGAGTAATGCCTTAAGCAAGATGACATGAGCTAGACTAGATAAACTCATGTATGAATAAACCCCAGCGTTTTACCCATAATAGCAATGATAGATCTGATCATAAACTCAGAATTCATTGAATCCCAACAAACACACCGCAAAAAGTCATTACATCAAATAGATCTCCAAGAACACTGAGGAGAACATTGTATTGAAGATCAAAAAGAGAGAAGAAGCCATCTAGATACTAACTATGGACCCGTAGGTCTGTGGTAAACTAATCACACATCATGGGAGGACAGCAAGGATGATGAAGAGCCCCCTACGTAATCGAATACCCCTCAGACAGAGTACCGGAGAAGGACTCCAGATGGTATCTCATGGTTCTAGAACTTGTGGCAGCGAAAAAAATATTTTGGGTGTCTCTCTGATGTTAGGGGAATATTTGAGTATTTATAGAGGTGGTATTAGGGTTTGATGTGCCATGAGGGGCCCACAATCCTAGCCCCCCACCCCCCCCGGCGTGCCCATAGGGCATGTCGCTCCCTCGTGGCTCCTCTGGCCTCCTCCCGAACCTTCTAGGCCATCTTGTGGTCCAGAAAAAATTAATCCAAAGTTTTTTCTCTGTTTGAACTTTGGACTTCATTTGATATTGATTTTCTAAAAAGCCAAAAAAATGCAAAAAAATAGCAGTTGGCACTAAGCAATGAGGTAATAGGTTAGTCCCAAAAATAATATATATTTGCATCTATTGAAATATAAAACATCCAAAATTGATACTATAATGGCATGTAACAATCAAAAAGATACATTAGAGACGTATCAGCCCAGTACAACACTGCAACTATGGTTGCACTCTGCCAGCTGGTGGGTCCCACCTAGCAGCGCTGCTAGGCATGCATTACACGCTACTACTAATGGGCTTAGTAGTAGCGCGGGCCCAATCCCCACGCTACTACTAAGTCAACCTTATCCCTCTCCCTCACCCATTGACTTTCTCACTCCCTCTGCCTCCTCCCGCCGTCGCCGCCTCATTATCGCTGCCGTCCTCCCTCCTCCTTCCTCGGTAAGCCGTTGCCCTGCTCCCAATGCACTCCTCCGGCCGCCATCCACCCTCCTCCCGCTCTCTCCTCCTGCTTCCTCCAACATCCCTCCTCGTCCGTCCGCCCTCCTCCTCTCTCCTCCCTCCTCTCTCCTCCCTCCTCTCTCCTCCTCCTCCTACATCATCCTCCTCCTCCCCTCTTCTCCCTCCTTCGCCTCCTCCTCACAATATGCAACATAGTTAGTTTAGGTATAGAAATGTATTGGAATGCTATATGAGAAATTTAGATATATGCAAGATAGTAAATTTAGGTACAGAAATTTTTAGTAATAGGAAACTTTAGTAAAATAATTTAGTAATAGAATATTTTAGGTATAGAAATGTTTTGGAATGCTATATCAGAACTTTTGTAGGTATCAAATTTAGTAATAGAAACTTCTAGAAAAAAAATAGTAATAGAAAATTTTCAATATAGAAATGTATTGGAATGCTATATGAGAAATTTTTAGGTGTCAAATTTAGTAACAGAAGTTTTTAGTAAAAAATAGGTATAGAATTTTTTAATAAAATATATAAATGTATTGGACACTTTAATTATTTTTATGTCATTGTCACTTTGTCATTAATGAATGCTATTTGAGATTCGATGATCTAAAGTTTTCACTCGGGGGAATATGCAGGCTTTGTAGTGATCATCGCCGGAGCTTCCTCTAGTTCCTCTACAGCCGTGTCGGCGAGCTAAGATTGCACCTCCTCCTTCTCTTCTCTCGGACATGTCTATGATGATATTTGGACATTTATTGGTTCTCTTTGGACAAGTGGCCTATGTTTGCAGGGAACACCTCTGACTGGCCTATGTTTTTTTGGAATGTTGATTCATTTCTGTTCTGGCAAATCTTAGGCCCTTGATATGTCCTATTTTAGAAAAGGTCGTGCCGAAATTTTCCCTGGATTTCAGCATGACTTGTGCTATAAAGTAGGAAATATCGAGTGCCCGTGATTTGCGGGAACATGAATTAAATGACATTTTTGTAAACCTGTTGGGGAACGTTGCATGGGTAAAAAACCTATACTCACCAAGATCAATCTAGGAGATGCACATCTATGAGAGGAGAGTGGTATCTACAGACCCTTGTAGACCGGAAGTGTTAACGATCTAGAGATCGTGGTTGATGTAGTCGTACTCGTGTCGAGATCCAATCCGATCCAAGTATCGCACGTGCGGCACCTCTGAGTTTAGCACACGTATGGCTCGACGGCGTCCTCTCCTTCTAGATCCAGCAAGGGAGGGAGAGGAGGTAGATGAGATCTGAACCAATATGATGGCGTGGTGGTGGTGGTGGCAGCGGAACTCCGGCAAGGCTTCGCCGAGCGCGTACCGGTGAATGTGGGAGGAGTTCGGAGAGGTAACGGGGAAGGGTCAAAGGGCGGCTGCCCCCAACGCCTCCCCACCTTTATATAGGCGTGGAGGGGGCTGGTGACTTGCCCACCAAGGACCTAGAGTCATTGGTCAAAGGGGGAGGAAGGAAATCCCTCCTTTCCTTCCCCACCGATCGCTATCTCGCCTTTTTAGGGATCCTGGTCTTATTCCTTCGGGATATGATACTATTCCTTTTAAGGGAGGATCTTCGTGCCCCTAGAATAGGGTCGTGGGAACTTTCCAAACTACCCGCATTCATGTGGGTCCGCATGCAGGTGGGCCCCACTCCGGAACCTTCTAGAACCTTCCCTGTACAATACCAAAAAACTTGAACTTTTCCCGAAACCCCGACAACAACTTTCCATATATGAATCTTTACCGACTATTTCGGAGCTCCTCGTGACCTCCCGGATCCCATCCGGGACTCCGAACAACCTTCGTATTTTCCATTATTAATATCTCAATACTACCCTAGCGCTACAGAACGTTAAGCGTGCGACCCTACGGGTTCAGGAATACGCAGACATGACCGAGACTCCTCTCCAGTCAATAACCAATAGCAGGAACTAGATACCCATATTGTTTCCTACATATTTCACGAAGATCTTTATTGGTTGAATCACGATGTCAAGGATTCAGCTAATCGCGTATGCAGTTCCCTTAGTCCATCGTTATGTTACTTGCCCGAGATTTGATTGTCGGTATCTCCATACCTAGTTCAATCCCGTTACTGGCAAGTCTCTTTACTCATTCCGTAATACAGGATCCCGTGGCTAACTCCTTAGTCGCATTGCTTGCAAGCTCATTGTGATGTGGTATTACCGAGTGGGCCCCGAGATACCTCTTCGGCATACGGAATGACAAATCACAGTCTCGATCCATGCCAACTCAGTTATGTTGTAGAGAATATTTATAGTCACACAGTTACGTAGCGACGTTTGATACACACAAGGTACTCCTCTGGTGTCAGTGAGTTGCATGATCTCATGGTTATAGGAACATATACTTGACATGCAGAAAACAATAGCAATAAACTTGATATGACCATATGCTACGTTTATAGTTTGGGTCTTGTCCATCACATCATTCTCCTAATGATGTGATTTCGTTATCAAATGACAACTCATGTCTATGGCTAGGAAACCATAGCCATCTTTGATCAACGAGCTAATCCGGTAGAGGCTCACTAGGGACATGTTGTTGTCTATGTATCCTGATACCTCTCCAACGTATCTATAATTTTTTATTGTCCCATGCTATTATATTATTTGTTTTGGATGTTTAATGGGGTTTAATATGCACATTTATATTATTTTTGGGGCTAACCTATTAACCAAAGGCCCATTGCAAATCGTTGTTTTTTGCCTATTTCAATGTTTCACAGAAAAGGAATATCAAACAGAATCCAAATAGAATGAAACCTTCACAAGGATGTTTTTTGGAACAAACGCAATCCAGGAGACATTGGAGTGGAGGTCAAAGAAGCCACAAGGTAGGGCGGTGCACCCCCACCCTCGTGGGCCCCTCGTAGCTCCATCGACCTACTTCTTTCGCCTATATATACTCTTATACCCTACAAACATCCAGGGGAGCCACGAAACCACTTTTCCACCGCCGCAACCTTTTGTACCCGTGAGATCCCATCTGGGGACCTTTTTCGATGATCTGTCGGAGGGGGATTCGATCATGGAGGGCTTCTACATCAACACCATAGCCTCTCCCATGATGTGTGAGTAGTTTACCAGAGACCTTCGGGTCCATAGTTATTAGCTAGATGGCTTCTTCTCTCACTTTGGTTCTCAATACAAAGTTCTCCTTGATGTTCTTGGAGATCTATTCGATGTAATACTTTTTGCGGTGTGTTTGCCGAGATCTGATGAATTGTGGGTTTATGAGCAAGTCTATCTATGAACAATATTTGATTCTTCTCTGAATTCTTATATGCATGATTTGATATCTTTGCAAGTCTCTCCGAATTATCAGTTTGGTTTGGCCTACTAGATTGATCTTTCTTGCAATGGGAGAAATGCTTAGCTTTGGGTTAAATCTTGCGGTGCTCGATTCCAGTGACAGAGAGGGAACCGACACGTATTGTATTGTTTCCATCGAGGATAACAAGATGGGGTTTATATCATATTGCTTGAGCTTATCCCTCTACGTCATGTCATCTTGCCTAATGCGTTACTCTGTTCTTATGAACTTAATACTCTAGATGCATGTTGGATAGCGGGTCGATTGTGGAGTAATAGTACGTAGTAGATGCAGAATCGTTTCGGTCTACTTGACACAGACGTGATGCCTATGTTCATGATCATGCCTATATATTCTCATAACTATGCGCTTTTCTATCAATTGCTCGACAGTAATTTGTTCACCCACCGTAATATATGCTATCTTGAGAGAAGCCACTAGAGAAACCTATGCCCCCCGGGTCTACTTTACATCATATAAGTTTCCAATCTACAATTCTAGTTTACTATTTATTTTCCAATCTTTACTTTCCAATCTATACGAAAATACCAAAAATATTTATCTTATTATCTTTATCAGATCTCACTTTTGCAAGTGGCCGTGAAGGGATTGACAACCCCTTTATCGCGTTGGTTGCAAGGTTCTTATTTGTTTGTGCAGGTACTAGGCGATTTGCGTGTAGTCTCCTACTGGATTGATACCTTGGTTCTCAAAAACTGAGGGAAATACTTACGCTACTTTGCTGCATCACATTTTCCTATTCAAGGGAAAACCAACGCATGCTCAAGAGGTAGCATATCCACACATGTATTTGAGTTTCCAGTCAATACAATTATAGCATGGATAATAAATGATTATCATGAACAAATAAATATAATAATAACCACTTTATTATTGCCTCTAGGGCATATTTCTAACAAAACCACATGCCATTTTTTATGTCATTACTTGGTATAAGTAACAGGTTGACTATCATTCTGTCGGGGCTCCTTGTGTGACTTTCAGTCTGTTCTTGAAGGAAGGATGCCACCATATGCTATTGAAATATCATAGAGGAAGAACCCCGAATGTTGTCGTGGAGGTCATTTCCTCTCCTTCTCTTCTCGTTATATACCTTGGTAATGCATGAGAGAAGGGGAAGCGACCATCACTGATGGTTGAAATATCTGTGAGGGAGTGTCCACCATATAGTGTTGAAATATCAGAGAGAAATAGTCCTCACTTTTGTCGTGTTGGTCGCTTCTCCTTCATTCCCATGTGCTAGATAATTTGGTGTAATGCACTCGGGAAGGAAGGGAGGAGCGACCATCACCGACGGTTGAATATATCAGAGAGGGAGTGCCCACCATATACACCACGTACATCAGATGAGAGTTGATGCAGCTTGAAGCTACGTCGGTATTTCCCCAAAGAGGAAGGGATGATGCAGCACAACGACGGCAGGTATTTCCCTCAGTGATGAGAAGAAGGTTATCGAACCAGTAGGAGAACCAAGCAACAATACATAAATGACACCTGCACACAAATAACAAATACTAACAACCTGACGTGTTAAAGGGGTTGTCAATCCCTTTCCGGTAACGGCGCGAGAAATTGGCAAACAAACGTGAATAAATTGTAGTAGATTGATAGATTGAACGCCAAATAAAATAAATAAGAATAAATTGCAGCAAGGTATTTTTGTATTTTTGGTTTAATAGATCTGAAAAAATAAAAGGCAAATAAAATAGATCGCAAAGGCAAATAATATGAGAAAGAGACCCAGGGGCCGTAGGTTTCACTAGTGGCTTCTCTCGGGAAAAATAGCAAACGGTGGGTAAACAAATTACTGTTGGGCAATTGATAGAACTTCAAATAATCATGACGATATCTAGACAATGATCATTATATAGGCATCATGTCCAAGATTAGTAGACCGACTCCTGCCTCCATCTACTACTATTACTCCACACATCGACCGCTATCCATCATGCATCTAGTGTATTAACTTCACGGAGAAACGGAGTAATGCAATAAGAACGATGACATGATGTAGACAAGATCTATTTATGTAGAAATATACCCGATCATTTTATCCTTAGTAGCAACGATACATACGTGTCGGTTCCCCTTCTATCACTGGGGTCAAGCATTGTAAGATCGAACCCACTACAAAGCACCTCTTCCCATTGCAAGATAAATAGATCAAGTTGGCCAACCAAAACCCAAATATCAGAGAAGAAATACGAGGCTATAAGCAATCATGCATATAAGAGGTCAAAGAAGATTCAAATAACATTCATGGATGAAAAGAGATAGATCTGATCATAAACTCAAAGTTCATCCGATCCCAACAAACACACCGCAAAAAGAGTTACATCATATGGATCTCCAAGAGACCATTGTATTGAGAATCAAACGAGAGAGAGGAAGCCATCTAGCTACTAACTCCAGACTCGATGGTCTACAAAGAAATACTCACGCAACATCGGAGAGGCACTAATGGAAGTGGTCAACCCCTCCATGATGGTGTCTAGATTGGATCTGGTGGTTCTGGACTCCACAGCGACTGGAATTGATTTTCGTCGACTCCCCTATGGTTTCTGGAATATTGGGGTATTTATAAAGCAAAGAGGTGGTCCAGGTGGCACCCGAGTTGGGCACAACCTGTTGCGGAATGTAGTAATTTTAAATTTTTCCTACGCACACACAATATCATGGTAATGCATAGCAACGAGATGGGAGAGTGTTGTCCACGTACCCCCGTAGACCGAAAGCGGAAGCGTTAGCACAACGCGGTTGATGTAGTCGTACGTCTTCACGATCCGACCGATCCAGGTACGGAACGCATGGCACCTCCGAGTTCAGCACACGTTCAGCTCGATGACGTCCCGCGAACTCTGATCCAGCAGAGCTTCACGGGAGAGTTCCGTCAGCACGATGGCATGGTGATGGTGATGATGTTGCTACCGACGCAGGGCTTCGCCTAAGCACCGCTATGATATGACCGAGGTGGAATATGGTGGAAGGGGGCACCGCACACGGCTGGGAGAGATCGACTGATCAACTTGTGTGTCTGGGGTGCTCCCCTGCCCCTGTATATAAAGGAGCAAGGGGCAGGAGGTGCGGCCAGGCAAGGGACGCGCCAGGAGGAGTCCTACTCCTCCTGGGAGTAGGACTCCCCTCCTTTCCATGTTGGACTAGGAC
>NC_041388.1:641257394-641297334 GCF_002162155.2 Triticum dicoccoides | reverse complement strand
TGGAAAGGGGGGGGCGCCGACCCCCCTCCTTGTCCAATTCGGACTAGGGGGAAGGGGCGCGCGGCTGCCCCTTGGCCTCTTCTCCACTTCCTCCACTAGGCCCATTAAGGCACATTAGGTTACCGGGGGGTTCCGGTAACCTCCCGGTACTCCGGTAAAATGTCGATTTCACCTGGAACACTTCCGATGTCCAAACATAGGCTTCCAATATATCAATCTTATCTTGTTATCCTCGATGGCCAATATATCAATCTTATCTTGTTATCCTCGATGGCAACGATACAATACGTGGGTGTAGTTGAAATGGCAGCTCTCTGCTCTCCTCTCCCACCTCTCCTCTCCCACCTTCTCTCCACCACCAACCATGGATCTCAGTAGCTGCCCTCAGCATGCAAGGATTATTGCACTGGGATTTTGCTCCTGGCCTTGCTTTGGCCGATCAGGTGAGAAGGAAGTTCGGATCGATAGTCCATTTTTCTCCCTCTCGAGACACCAAGGAGTTCTTTTTGGTTGTTTCATTCTCTTCGGCCTCCTTCCCCCTCACGGTGGATTCTGTTGGAATTGCTTTGCAATGTTGCATTGGAGGCATTTGTTCTGGTTTTAGAGTGACTCCCATCTCTGCAAGATCTTTCCGGTTTTCTGTTGCCAATAACAAGGTGGGGCATTTCATATATGGGCTCAAGGATTGCATTTGGCCTGACTTTGTATGCCATTTCCACTTGTTTAATGGTCGTTTCTCCAAAGCCCTTCCTGTTGATTCTCATTGGCATGCGGATACACAACTTGGGGAAATCTTACTCTGTCAACCGGTGGCGATTAAAGCTCCATCGAACCTTTCAAATATGAGCCAACCTTTGGATCATTCTTCTGCCATGGAGCTAGCAAAATTTGGTTTGGTTAATCTGGTTGCTTGGAACTTTTCTGATAAAAATGCACATGAAGCTTCATCATCTGCCAATGTTCCTCATGATGCTCCGAATCAAAAAATTCAAATTCAATTTGGATCGTTGGAGCCAGTAACTCAGCCAGGCTTGATCAACGCTAAGCGTAATGATCGTTTATCCTTAATGGCAGATTTTATTGCTCGGGAGGAATCTGAGGTCATTAATTCCCGTCAATGTCTGTGTTTCAGGACCTTTAATTTCCCTATTAATTTGGTTTATCCTCCTTTGCCGCTATGCTTCCTCAATTCCGCGTTCAAATATGCACCGCCACATGAGTCCTGGCCACCTTTCCTCTCCGCTAAACATAAAGCAGATTTGGCTCAGGCGGCATATTCTTTATTTGATATCAATAATCTGGCCACAAATTGGGCGGCTCTCTGTAGTAGATGCCTTCAATGGGGACATAGCAGGATTAACTGCCAAGCTCGTCTCATATGTATTAACTGCTCCGGCCCAGACCATAAGGCAATTGCATGCCCCTTTTATCTGCAACTGAATCAATTTGCACAGAGTGTATCAATCTTCCAAATATGACGCTTCCCAAAAAGGCTACAGCCCCGGTCAAACAATGCAGCACAACCGTCCGATGTGCAACTTGCGGTGCCTACAGCCACGTGGATGCATCCTGCTGGAAACGTCGCTTCAGCTTGAAATGGAAAATGGGTACCTAAGGTAACCCACACACACTCTGCCTCCGTTCTCGCTTCGTCTTCCACCTCGATAATCCAAAAGCCCCAGCTCTGCTTCGTCCCATCGGCAGTACCTGCTCTTGCCCTGTCTCAGAGCCCCTCGCCCATGGCGAACTACCCCTTCAACCCAGTCCCCTTCCTCCCGCCCGGGTTTGCTGTTGAGCCCGGTCCGGCGGACCGCGTGGTGCATAGCGGCATGGTGGTTGGCCCCATTGCTCCTCTCAGCCATGAGTTCTTGGCGATTGCAGAGACGAGCCATTATGTCCATCTGCATCGTCGTGCTCTGATCGGCAACCAGATCGTGGCCCTCCTACACGAAGCGCAACTGTTCACTACTGAGGTCAGTGATCATCCTTTTGGGGTTGGAGTCTTTGGCTTTATCAACTCGTTCTTGAGAGATACGGCTGTCGCCATGACGTTTGAGCTTGAAGAGGAAGATCTGCTTGTCACTTTCGTTCCCCATAATGAAGCTCTTAACCGTCGTACTACCTCGTTGGGTCCTCAAGTTTGGTTGATGTTCTTTGGCTTCCCTTATGACTATCAAACTGATTATTACGTCACTAAGGCTTTGGGTGGTTTTGGCTCCCTTGTTTCCTGGTACAATCCAAGACAAGATCGCAGATTCATGCTGCTCAAAGTTAGAGTGCTCCGCATGCGTTTGATCCCGAAGAGTTTTGTTGTGTGGCAACTCGGAGGTGCCAGGGACTGTTGGACAGTTCAGATCACAATCCTTCGAAGCATTGATGGCCATGGACTGCTACCTGAAGTTCCGCCCGCTGATGAAGAATTACCACCCCCTGACAGCGAGCCTCACCCTTTGTTTGGCCCTGACCTTACTGCAGAACAGCTTTATCAGCAGCAAGTGCACAACTGGCTTGTGCAGAATGGTGCTCCTCCCCCTAGCAATGGTGGCGGCCAGGGCGATGCCCACAATGCTCAGGGTGATGGCACTGTGGCCTGGGATGCATGGCCTGCTCCCCCGCCCCTTGTCATGCCCCCACACCTTGTTAATTATCAGGCATGGCTTCATGCTCAAGGCCTCACATTTCAAGATGGTATAGTTCCTGACAACAATATCACTGACAATGCATTTCAAGCCTGGAATAATTGAATCACCATGACTGACAGTTCAAGCTCTAAGTCTTCTGACCTTGCTATCGAGCAACACACACTGATTGAGCTACCTGCTCCTCCTGTGCCTTCTGCTGCCCTGACCATCTCGGTGTCTCTGCATAATCAAGGGTTCTCTTTTGGCCTCTCTGCTCAAGGTGATGAGCTTCTTGCTGTTCTACTGGATGACCCAATCCCGCGCCGCAACCTGAATACCTTCATTTTCCAGGCGCTTCGTCCGATGATTGCAACATTCGGCCCCTGGACCTCTGGTTATGGCCTGCGTTCACCGCGCTCGGAACTTTCAGTTCTTGTCACAGCGGATTCTTTAGGCATTAGATTCATGCAACAACCTTTGTCTGTGCTGCCTGCGCCTCCAACCGTGTATATTGAAGAGATCCACCCTGTTCTAGAGATTTTGGATGGCTCTGAGAATGCTGCTGTCGAGGAATATTCTCTCCCTCTGGAACCTGCTAGTTTCGACAGCCTTACAATTCTGCCAGCGTCTGAAAGTGCCACTTTACTATCTGCTGAGACTGTCAACACACTCCAGCCAGCTTCTGATGACAGTCTATCTGGGCTACCTGATGCAATTGATCCTACCCATGATACCTTGGTTGCCCTTCCAACTCAGCCACGGGCCCGCCCCAGACGCTCGCGACCTGCTGCTCCTCTCTCCAGGGTGGATGTTCGACGTAGCTCACGCTCGAACAAATACAATGGCTTCAAGGTCCCACCGCTTACAGACACCCGTGGGTACACCTCCAAGGTCAAGCCCAGGTTGGCTCCCTCCTTTGGATCTTCAAGCTCTGCTCCTTCTTCGGATGATGGCATCCCCCCTCCAAGACCGATATCAACTCTGCAACAAATTGGCATCAACAAGTGCGCCATTCCAGAAGCTGAGCTCACTGCTAAAGCTCTTCTCTCCCTGCCGGATGTTTCTACTCCAACAACTTCAGGTACTCCTGCCGTTCAAGATCAGGAGGAGGGCACCTCTACTCCTCTCCAGTAACTCTGCTTCCGTGCCATGCCCTCTTTACACTGCTGGAATGTTCTCTCATGGAACATCAGAGGCTTAAACTCTGAGAAGAAACGTTTAGCTCTTAATAATGCGATCCTCTCAAGTGGCTGCGCCATAGTTTGTCTTCAGGAGACCAAGTTGCCTGATGTTACTCCTCCTTTTGTTAAAACTTGCTGTCCTCGTCAGTTTGATCAGTTTGCTTTTGTTCCTTCGCGTGGTGCCTCGGGTGGGATTCTCACCATATGGAAAAGCTCTGTTTTCTCCGGCACAGTAGTTTCAAACGACACGCATGCGCTAGTTACCTCTTTCGTCAGTACGCAAACCTCTCAAACCTGGACACTAGTGAATGTTTATGGTCCATGCGCTGGCAAAGATCGTGATACTTTTACTAATTGGCTCTATGATGTGAACATTCCTAATGGTCAGGACTAGCTACTCCTCGGTGATTTTAACTATATGCGTGCACCTGAAAATTGTAACAAGCCTGGGGGAAACATGCAAGACATGCTCACCTTTAACGACATCATACATAAACAACAACTTATTGAGCTGCCAGTACAGGGCCGTGCTTACACCTGGAGTAAGATGCAAAATGATCCCCTCCTCGAGCAAATTAACTGGTTTTTTACTTCGCTTAACTGGACCACGGTTTACCCTAAAACCTTGGTGAAACCCCTTGGTAAACCGGCTTCTGATCATATCCCTTGTGTTGTCAATATTGAGACCAAGATTCCCCGCAGTAAGATTTTCCGTTTTGAGGCCTACTGGATCCTTCACCCAGGATTTATGGATGTTGTGCGAAATGTTTGGGAAAGGCCTGTTAAGTCAGAGAATGCTGCCACTAAACTTTGCCGCAAGTTCAAAGCCCTGAGACATGCATTGAAACACTGGAGTAAGAACATCTCCCACCTCTCTATTGCTATTTCTAACCGCAATTGTGTACTGGCTGACCTTGACGAGCTTGAAAACAAACGCACACTCACTATACCAGAGGCTAACTTTAGAACAATTCTAAAAACTCACTTGATCAGGCTCCTCCAGTACCAAAAGCTTTATTGGAAAAAACGCTGCACTATTAGGTGGATCAAATTTGGCGATGAAAACACTAAGTTCTTTCAAGCCATTGCAACAGAAAGATACAGACAGAATAACATTGCGAGCTTACGTGACGACACTGGTGCTATAATTGAAGATCATACTAGTAAAGAGGCCCTCTTGTTCCTCACTTACAAAAATCGTCTGGGCTCCACTTCAGCCTCTGAGATGAAATTCTCTCTGCCAGACCTCATCAGAAGATCTGATAATCTTGATGCTATGACTGAGCCGTTCACACAAAAAGAAATTGACCAAGTTGTTAATGACATGCCTCCAGATCGTGCACCTGGCCCTGACGGTTTCAGTGGTGCTTTTCTCAAAGCTTGTTGGCCTATCATCAAGCACAATTTTTATGACCTTTGCGCTCAATTTTATGATGGCACCCTGGACATTAACAGCATCAATGATGGGCTCATCACGTTAATCCCTAAAGTCAACTCCCCGGAAATAGTAAATGATTACAGACCGATCACGCTTTTGAACTGTTGCCTCAAGCTGATTACAAAACTTCTAGTAGATCGGCTACAATCAAGGATTTTGGACTTAGTTCATTGCAATCAATATGGCTTCATTAAGGGGAGGACTATCCATGATTGCCTTGCCTGGGCTTACCAGTATCTACACCAATGTCAAAGCTCGGGCAGACAGATCATTTTGCTCAAACTTGACTTTGCAAAGGCCTTTGACACAATTGCACATGACCCGATGATCCAAATTATGCGTCATATGGGCTTCAATGACAAATGGATTTCTTGGATCCAATGCTGATTCTCCTTTAGGCTCTGTTCTGTCCTTCTCAACGGGGTGCCAGGCTGCCAATTCCAATGCCGTTGTGGTGTACGACAAGGGGACCCTTTATCCCCCCTCATTTTTGTGCTCGCTGCGGATTTATTATAGTCTACCATAAATGACGCTTTCAGACAAGGTAAAATCGAGCTCCCCTTTCCTTGTGTTGAACAAACTGACTACCCCGTTATTCAATATGACGACGACACGTTGATAGTCCTACCTGCATGCATCCGTCAAGCTTCTTTGGTCAAGGAGATCCTATCGGAATATCCCACCTCTATTGGTTTGAAAATCAATTTTCACAAGTCCACTTTGATTCCGATCAACCTCGACCCCTCCTCTGCGGATGTTCTTGCAAGGGTTTTTGGCTGTAATGTTGGCACGCTGCCTTTCACCTATCTTGGCCTGCCTCTGGGTACCACTCGGCCTACAGTCCAAGACCTCATGCCTCTTGTTTGCTGGTTGGAAAGGCGTCTAACGTCAACCATTGCTATGATGACTTACGGTGGCAGATTATCCTGGCTGAATGCTTTAGTCACGTCTCTTCTTATATTTGCCATGTGTACACTCAAATTTCCACCCAAGCTTCTTGAAATCCTAGACAAAATCAGAAGACGCTGTCTCTGGACTAAGAAAACCGAGCAAGGTGACAAATGCTCCTCTCTTGCGGCTTGGAACATGGTCTGTCGTCCCAAAGATAAAGGTGGGCTAGGAGTGATCGATCTCAAAATACATAATGAAGCCCTGCTCCTAAAATTCCTCCATAAATTCTACAATAAACTGGATGTTCCCTGGGTTCACCTGTTATGGGACAATCTCTACGTCGACAAAATACCTCATGCAGTGGACCAGGACGGCTCTTTCTGGTGGCGCGATATTCTAAAACTGACACCAACCTTCAGGGGCATCTCTCGTGTTCAGTTGGTAGATGGAAGGACCACCTTGCTTTGGAAAGATATTTGGGCGCGTGATGTGCTGCATGACTCCCACCCACGTGCCTTCTCTTTTGCGCTGCATGAAGATATCTCGGTTGTTGACTTCTAGGCCTCCAATGATCCGCATGAAACCTTTCAACTCCCTGTATCTCCAACCCCGCTGGACGAAATCCGAGACATGCAGCTAACGTTGACCAAGATTTGCCCTTCCACGTCAAATACTGATGTTTGGCACTACGTGTGGGGCGCGGCTGAGTTTCGACCTAAGGATTACTATTCTTTCTTCTTTAGAGATGCTCATGCCGATCCCATGTTCAAGCACCTGTGGAAATTAAAATGTACAATGAAGTTGAAGGTGTTTGGATGGCTGCTTTTCGTGGAAAGGCTCAACACACGCAATATGTTGAAACGGAGGCACTACAACATTGGTGACGATTTTAATTGCCTTCTTTGCGGGCTGCCAATTGAAGAAACGGTGGACCACATGATCTTCACTTGTGATTTTAGCAAGATCTGCTGGACTAAGCTTAGCATTCATTGGCCCACTTTTGATAACCGTCTCACTGCCATCAGATTAAACAGAGACTCATGGCCTGACCCATTCTTCATGGAAGTTTTTCTCACCGCTGCGTGGAGCATATGGAAGGAGAGGAATAACAAGCACTTCCGAGGAGTTGACCCTACCATTGGGTGCTAGCTGTCACGCTTCAAAAACGACCTGGGTCAGCTACAATATAGAATCAAGGAGGCCCATAGAGGCTCATTTGTAAACCTTTGTAACACTCTAGGTTTATCCTTCTTGGCTCTTTTCTCTCTTGGTTCCCCCCGTGGAGGACTGGTAGTTTGCCTCTCCCCTAAGCCATGGGGAGGGGTGGTAGTTGGTTGGTTGTGTTTGGCGTTGTATATGTCTATGTAAACACCCCATTTATATAGATATATATAAATCACAATGGGAGTGCTCTCCCACTGTCAATTCTCTCAAAAAAATATCGATCTTCATGTCTCGACCATTTCGAGACTCCTCGTCATGTCCGTGATCATATCCGGGACTCCGAACAACCTTCGGTACATCAAAATATATAAACTCATAGTGAAACTGTCATCGTAACGTTAAGCGTGCGCACCCTACGGGTTTGAGAACAATGTAGACATGACCGAGACATGTCTCTGGTCAATAATCAATAGCGAAACCTGGATGCTCATATTGGCTCCTACATTTTCTACGAAGATCTTTATCGGTCAGACCGCATAACAACATACGTTGTTCCCTTTGTCATCGGTATGTTACTTGCTCGAGATTCGATCGTCGGTATCTCAATACCTAGTTCAATCTCGTTACTAGCAAGTCTCTTTACTTGTTCCATAATACATCATCCTGCAACTAACTCATTAGTTGCAATGCTTGCAAGGCTTAAGTGATGTGCATTACCGAGAGGGCCTAGAGATACCTCTCCGACATTCGGAGTGACAAATCTTAATCTCGAAATACACCAACCCAAAAAGTACCTTCGGAGACACTTGTAGATAACTTTATAATCACCCAGTTATGTTGTGACATTTGGTAGCACACAAAGTGTTCCTCCGGTAAACGGGAGTTGCATAATCTCATAGTCATAGGAACATGTATAACTTATGAAGAAAGTAATAGCAACAAACTAAACAATCAAGTGCTAAGCTTATGGAATGGGTCAAGTCAATCACATCATTCTCCTAATGATGTGATCCCATTAATCAAATGACAACTCATGTCTATGGCTAGGAAACATAACCATCTTCAATCAACGAGTTAGTCAAGTAGAGGCATACTAGTGACACTCTGTTTGTCTATGTATTCACACATGTATTATGTTTTCGGTTAATACAATTCTAGCATGAATAATAAACATTTATCATGAAATAAGGAAATAAAAAATAACTTTATTATTGCCTCTAGGGCATATTTCCTTCAGTCTCCCACTTGCACTAGAGTCAATAATCTAGATCACATCGCCATGTGATTTAACATCAATAGTTCACATCACCATGTGATTAACACCCATAGTTCACATCATCATGTGACCAACACCCAAAGGGTTTACTACATTCAATAATCTAGTTCACATCGCTATGTGATTAACTCCCAAAGAGTACTAAGGTGTGATCATGTTTTGCTTGTGAGAGAACTGCAACATTCAGATTCGTAAGTATTTTGCAAATTTCTATGTCAACAATGCTCTGCACTAAGCTACTCTAGCTAATTGCTCCCACTTTGAATATGTATCCAGATTGAGACTTTGAGTCATCTGGATCAGTGTCAAAACTTGCATCAATGTAACCTTTTACGACGAACCTTTTGTCACCTCCATAATCAAGAAACATATCCTTATTCCACAAAGGATAATTTTGACCAATGTCCAGTGATCTACTCCTAGATCACTATTGTACTCCCTTGCCAAACTCAGGGCAGGGTATACAATAGGTCTGGTACACAGCATGGCATACTTTATAGAACCTATGGCTGAGGCATAGGGAATGACTTTCATTCTCTCTCTATCTTCTGCCGTGGTCGGGCTTTGAGTCTTACTCAGTTTCACACCTTGTAACACAGGCAAGAACTCTTTCTTTGACTGTTCCATTTTGAACTACTTCAAAATCTTGTCAAGGTATGTACTCATTGAAAAACTTATCAAGCGTCTTAATCTGTCTCTATAGATCTTGATGCTCAATATGTTAGCAGCTTCACCAAGGTCTTTCTTTGAAAAACTCCTTTCAAACACTCCTTTATGCTTTGCAGAATAATTCTACATTATCTCCGATAAACAATATGTCATTCACATATACTTATCAGGAATGATGTAGTGCTCCCACTCACTTTCTTGTAAATACAAGCTTCACCGCAAGTCTGTATAAAACTATATGCTTTGATCAACTTATCAAAGCGTATATTCCAACTCCGAGATGCTTGCACCAGTCCATAGATGGATCGCTGGAGCTTGCATATTTTGTTAGCACTTTTAGGATTGACAAAACCTTCTGGTTGCATCATATACAACTCTTCATTAATAAATCCATTAAGGAATGCAGTTTTATTTATCCATTTGCTAGATTTCATAAAATGCGGCAATTGCTAACATGATTTGGATAGACTTAAGCATAGATACGAGTGAGAAACTCTCATCGTAGTCAACACCTTAAACTTGTCGAAAACCTTTTGCGACAATTCTAGCTTTGTAGATAGTAACACTACTATCAGCATCCGTCTTCCTCTTGAAGATCCATTTAATCTCAATGGCTCGCTGATCATTGAGCAAGTCAATCAAAGTCCATACTTTGTTCTCATACATGGATCTCATCACAGATTTCATGGCCTCAAGCCATTTCGCGGAATCTGGGATCATCATTGCTTCCTCATAGTTCGTAGGCTCATCATGGTCAAGTAACATGACCTCCAGAACAGGATTACCGTACCACTCTGGTGCAGATCTCACTCTGGTTTACCTACGACGTTCGGTAGTAACTTGATCTGAAGTTACATGATCATCATCATTAGCTTCCTCACTAATTTGTTAGTAGTCACAAGAACAGATTTTTGTGATGAACTACTTTCCAATAAGGGAGCAGGTACAGTTACCTCATCAAGTTCTACTTTCCTCCCACTCACTTCTTTCGAGAGAAACTCCTTCTCTAGAAAGGATCCATTCAAAGCAACGAATAACTTGCCTTCGGATCTGTGATAGAAGGTGTACCTATCGTGGAATTGTCACGGCAGATGTCCTCTTGCAAGGACTTGATCGTGGAGCCATCGCAACTAGGAAGCTTAAAGGGGTTAATCGGGACAAAGGACACGCGAGGTTTATACTAGTTCAGCCCCTTACGGTGAAGGAAGTCCTACGTCTAGTTGGGTTGGAATTGCTTGAGGTTTCGATGACCAGGGATTGAGATACGCTATGCCCGGTTCTCGATCTCTTGTTTCTTGCCCTAAGCCGGCGGCGGGTCGTTCCCTTATATACACAGAGTCCCTGCCGGCTCATAAACAGTGTCCGGATCGGTGACTAGTTAATTCTACCTTATGATACAAGTCATGCCATCATGGCGGTTTACCACTATGGGCCTTAAGTCGCCTGTGGGCTTTAGACCCTTTATTGAACCGCCATCTTCATGCTTAATCTTGGGCTTCTTCTGATGAATCCTTCTTTGCGTAACCCGGCCCCTCCTAGGCAGCTTACACAAATAGTTATATCCCCAACATTAGGCCCCAGATTGATTTGAACCGGTTCATGTCAATCTCAAAATACCTTAAGAAACAAGCCTTCAGTCTTCTTGTCTGCGCAAAGGTTTTAACCCGCCATGACGTCATCTTCTGGATCTGCATTAACCCGCCGTGACATCATCTTCAATTAAATTCATATTTTACTCCATCATATCTTCCAACGGATCTTTGCCTTTACTAACCATTCCGAAAAACGATGCGTCGGGGTCGCTGGATAATGATGTTCGGTCCCCTCGTTTCTCGTGCCATCTCAGTCGGCCCTTCCTTATAAATAGGTGCAACCTAGGTCTTTCCCATTCTCCTTCTTCGTTCGTCTTCCTCCTCGCACTGTTTCTCTGCCGCTCGAGCTCTGCCGCCGCCGCCACCGCAGATTTCCTCGTCTTCTCCAACTCAGGCCGCTGCATCAACCTGACTTGACCAGAGAAATGCGACGGAACCCTGCAACAACTCTGCATCCGTAAGTACTTTTCCTTCCCTGCTTTTAGATCTGCATTGCGGCATCCCGAGTTCGTCGGTGTTCATCGCCGCCCGTTGCAAACCCTTGATAGTTTTCCTCTCCAGTGCTCCTTTTTGATCTTTAGACAGTTAGAACTACTGTGGTGGCTGTTCCGCACCCATCTCGAATAGAAACAGATCTCATTTCCCTTGTTTAAAGGCCTCTTTCGAGTGTATGAACTTCTCTGCACTGGTTTTAGGTCTAGAAATTTTTCTTTTTAGAACGATCGTTTGATCCAAAATAATAGCTGCAACTTGTGAAACCTGTTTGTTCCACACTTAGCCAAAAAACGGCATCTGTCGACTCTGTTTCAGCCATAGTAGTTCATGTGACCGGTTTAAGATAATACTGACTGTCAGCACTGCCTGCTTTTGGCGACTTAAGACAATTTTCATCATCTTTACTACTTGCAGCTGTTTAAACATTATCACACAACCACCTGTATGTCATTAGGCCCCTACTTAAGACGCCATCTCAGACAACCCAATAATGCTTATTCTCCGGGTTATAATAAACCAGAAAATTTCCTTTATCTTGTTGTAGGCTTCAATTTACTCGATGGCACCCAAAGCTGTTAAACCTCCGATTACCTGCAACTGGGTCCCATCCATTGTTACAGAGAGCAAACTGTCAGATTTTGTGAAGTCCGGCCATCTGCCCAAGAAGGACGTCATGTCTTATCGTGCTCCTGACCCGTCTGGAGAGAAACCTCAACCCAAGGAAGGGGAGGTGATCATTTTTACCGATCACATGAGCCGGGGATTTGCTCCTCCCGGTTCAAAATTCTTTAGAGATGTTTTGCACTTCTTTGACTTAAGACCTCAAGACATCGGGCCCAACTCCGTGTCAAATATCTGCAACTTTCAAGTTTTCTGTGAGGTTTACCTTGGAGAAGAACCCAGCCTACTTCTATTCAGGGAATTGTTCTATTTGAACCGGCGGAATGGACGGGCCAACGGGCCCAGTCTGGAGCTTGGTGGCATATCAATTCAAAGGCGGAGAGACTACCTGTTCCCTTATGCTGAATTGCCGAGTCATACAAAGGACTGGAACCAGACATGGTTCTACTGCCAAGATACATCTCCGGCTGGCGAAAATCCACTGCCCGGCTTCCGCGCATTGCGCATTGAACCTACTCACCCGCTGTCGGATAAGTTGACAGTTATTGAACGCCTGCCACTCACTCCCAAAATCAAGAGGATTAAAGCTCTTTTAGGGAACGGCTTAGATGGCATTGACTTGGTCCGAGTCTGGATTGCTTGGAGAATAATTCCGTTAAGCCGCCGCCCCGGCTTAATGTGTAATTATTCACGCGAGAAGAATGACCCTCAACGTCATAACCCTGACGACTTACCAGATGACGTAGTGGAAGCTACAACTCAGTCCTTGTTGAAAGAGGGCATAGTGAATAGTAACGCCTTCGTCTTACTACCTTTTTGCCAGAAGAACCCGGCCCCTGCAGTAAGTTTCCAGCCATCGGGTTATGTTTTATCATGTTAGGCTGTATTCTTACGCATAACCAATTATAACCTTTTACAGGTAAATGATAGCTTCTGGAACACGCAATATGATCATGAGGCGGCCAAGAAAGCCAGGGCGGCCAAGAGAGCCGAAAAGAAAACCACCAAGCCCACCACCTCAAGGAAAAGGAAGCCAAGCGCCTCTAAGCTGTTTCAGCTTGATGATACTGATGATAATGAGGAAGAGGTAACCTTTGAATTTCCCTTTCTCCTTTATTTCTACCTTACTGATGCTAACCTTCTTTTAGGAAGACACGGGCAACAGCCAACCGTCGAGGAAGAGGTAATTGTAATCTCCTCCGACTCCGAGCTTTAGCCGCGTCAGAAAATTTGAAGAGTAACTGGGAAAATAAGATTTTCACATCCTTTGGCTTACCAAGATCCTGACTTTCTTTTGAAGCGACAGATTTATGAGAGCCGGAGGCAGACCCGGACCAGCAAAGACGCGGAACTCTCCTCCGGCTTACCTGATGTGACCAGGAAACGCCAGACTGAGGTATCTCCGATTTACACCTTCTTTTTCCTTTGGCGGGTTTCATTTGTTAGCCTCTCAATTATTCTGACTCCAACTATCAGGATATTTCACCTTCCTCCGGTGAGTCTATGCAGTCCAACATGCTAGCCTTCAAAACTGCTCCCGGGTAATATAAACTTGTTGTACCTTATGCTTTATTTTACTCATATTTGCTGTATTTAACCTGTCTACCTTTCCCACAGTGTGCAAGTAAAGCCCAGCAAAAGGGCAAAAAAAATAAGCCGCCCCAAGAGCCGGTTGTGACTGAACCAGAGCTGGGCACAGCTGCTCCTGATGCCTCTGCTCACGAGCCGCCGCCTCAACCGTATCATGATGTTCCTATATCTTCCTCTGACCCACCTACTGAACAAACCTTCAACGATTCTGGTAACCCGGAGGCTCCTAACCCCGCAAAGGCAAATGATCAGGAAGTTGAAATTCTCAAGACTCAGTTTGTTGAGCCGGCACAGCCGTCTGTACTTGCCAAGTGTTCTAAAGAGGAATTGGTGGAACACCGGAAGGCCAAGCTGCACGTTGCTGACTATACTCATTTGAGTATTGGAGAGATTGTCTCCGGCTATATCAATCAAGTACAAAGCAGCCGTGACCTAGAAATTGACATGGTGAAGTAGATACAGCAAAAATCTGAGGTATGACTTATGCTAGCTTACTTTCAATCACACTTACTGTACCAGCCAACATGTCTATTGCTTATGAATAAATATGTTGTCGACTTAGAAAAATTGTTAGAGCTACTTCCCCGGCTTAAAGAAAAAATAATTGAACTGGATGTAACACAATACCTTTAACTTGCGATATACATTAGCCCCCAAGTGCCAAATATCTATGCTTGCAAGGTATTTGGGACTTAATATTCAGGACCGGCTTAATAATTTAGAAATCTTCGGTATACATTAGCCCCCAAGTGTCGAGTATCTTTGCTTGCAAAGTGCTTGGGATTTAATAGTACTTACCGTAACTTTACTACTATCCGGTGCAATGCAGGCCACCATAAGTAAATTTGAATCGGAGATTGCTGATTTGAAAAATCGCCTAGCAACCCAGGAAAGTGAAATTGAAAAGGCCAACTCCAAATTTGAATTCAGTGTCTCTGAATAAGAGAAGTTGAAGCAAAATTTTGAACCGGAGAAGAAAATTCGGGCTGATGAAAAGGCTGCACTAGTGACCCGGGCCGAGACAGCAGAGGCATCGCTTGCGGAAGCAACAGCCGAACTGTCCGACTTAAAGCGCCAGATATCTCGAATGGTTTCAGCAATCTTCGGTGAGTGACTTACTCAAACCTTCAACGCTGCAAAACTCCTTGAACGACCATTTCAGTTGTCTCCTCTGACTCACCTTATGCTTGATAACGCGGGCCCCAGGAGCACAAATCTTAAGCAGAACATGGTGATCAAGCTGAAGGTGGTTTATTCTCTGGTGGAACAACTCTACACCGGGTCACAACGTGCTCTGGCCGTTGTGGCTTTATCAAACGATGTTCCTAATCTCCTGCAAGATATGCTGAAGCAGCTTGCTGTGCTACCTCAGCGAATCCAAGAGTTAAGGCGAGCATCTGCAAGAGCCGGAGCTATAGCCGCATTGAGCCGGGCCAAGGCGTGGCTTCCAGAACTAGACCCCGCTGATATTGCTCTTGGGTATCCAAGTTTAAAGGAAGATGGCACCGTGTTTAATGATAAGGATTTCACCGCCTGTGTGAAGGATATACGTCCGGTGGCTACTCTTATTGGGAATGATACTGACCTCACCAAGTGTCAGCCGGGTTATGACAAGGAGAATCGGAGAATCCCCATGCCGCATTACGACGATGCCAGCTTGATCCCTCCAACCCGTAAGCACACCTTCGCTCCTGAAGTCGACCCAACCGGTTTAATAGATGATGAAGCTGAGTTTGAAGCCTTGAGTGGCATTGACTGGGCCTCATCATCCTTCCAGGACAAAGCAGCCGGCGGAGAGACGGAGAAGGATAACCCGGGGGCTTCAAGTCAACCCCAAGAGTAGCTTGTCAGGCGCCACCTGCTTATGTCATCGTAGAAAACAATGCATCATTCAGACTCGGAGAGTCTTGTAATAAAGTAGAAGATACCTTGAGTTTTGCTATGCCTTTGCGCATGCTTATGGCCCTTAATACTTGCATAAGCCGCCGCCATTATTCTCTTTGTAGTTTGTATGAATCTGTTATGTCCTTTGCAAAAAATACCTTGCATTGCCCTGTAGTGCTCACAGCTGTTTTTTCTGGCTTATATAAACCAACCCCTGAGGGTAAACTTAACTCCTGAAAATTGGCACATATAAGTTCACCTGGTTCTTAACAACCTGATGTAACTAACATTAATTCTGGAAGATTGTAATGTATTCCATTGTATCTTCAAGAGGGTCACAAGATACCTAATGTTGGCACTTGTAAAATATTATGAACAAAATTCAAGGGTTTCTGATTCGAATACGATCAGTAACCCGTTCCAAAGGGGTTAAGCTAAGATTCAGATACGATCTGTTAGCCCCCAGTGGTTGTGGCGATGCCAATCAAGTGGGTATCGACAGCTATGTTCTCTTTGGTTCGAATACGACCTATGTTTGAACAGGAAGCCCCCAAGTGACCATAAGAGTTGTTTAATGACGCTGATTTGAATACGATCCACGTCAGACCCAAAAGGAGTTAAGCTATGATTCAGATATGATCAAGAAGCCCCCAAGTGGGTTTGGCAGTATGCCGATCAAGCGGGTATCGACAGCTATGTTCTCTTTGGTTCGAATACGACCTATGTTTGAACAGGAAGCCCCCAAGTGATCAACGGCTAGATTCAGATATGATCATAAGCCGGACCAAAGGAAAGCCGGATTCAGATATGATCCGCTTCTCCTTGGTTATCTCCACCACCTGACAAGGAAAAAACACATAAACCTTTTTAGGAGTGGAAAAAAGGGCAGAGGTCCATCTTTATTGCTTTAGATAATATACATAGTATAAGTATATACACATTAGAGCTGACGGCTCAAGTATAATAAGGCCGAAGATGAGCAATATTCCACGGCCGACGGGTCTCCTCCTCCGACTTACGTGAGTCTTTGTGCTCTCGAATGTCGATAAGGTAGTATGATCCATTGTTCAGATTCTTGCTGACCACAAAGGTTCCTTCCCAAGGAGGGGATAGCTTGTACATGTTAGATTGATCCTGGATGAGTCGGAGCACTAAGTCACCTTCCTGAAAGGTTCTGGACTTAACCTGGCGGCTATGGTACCGACGCAGGTCTTGTTGGTAAATCGCCGAGCGGGCTATTGCCAAGTCTCGCTCTTCATCCAACAAGTCAAGTGCATCTTGCCGAGCTTTTTCATTCTCTTCCTCAACATAAGCCACCACACGGGGTGAATCGTGACGAATGTCACTTGGCAGGACCGCCTCTGCTCCATACACCATAAAGAAAGGCGTGTAACCCGTAGATCTGTTAGGTGTAGTATTGATGTTCCAGAGTACAGAAGGTAACTCCTCCACCCAACAACCCGGCGTCCGCTGTAAAGGGACCAAGAGCCGAGGCTTGATACCCTTCAAGATTTCCTGATTGGCTCGTTCTGCTTGACCATTTGATTGAGGGTGAGCTACAGCTGAAACGTCAAGCCGGATATGCTCTTGTTGACAGAACTCTTCCATAGCTCCTTTGGAAAGGTTAGTACCATTATCAGTTATGATGTTGTGTGGAAAACCAAAGCGAAAAATCACCTTTTTCATAAAATGGATTGTTGTGGCTGCATCACACTTACTGACTGGCTCCGCCTCCACCCACTTTGTGAACTTGTCAACCGCCACCAAGAGGTGAGTCTTTTTATCCTTAGATCTCTTGAAAGGCCCGGCCATATCAAGCCCCCAGACTGCAAACGGCCAGGTGATTGGAATCATCCTCAATTCTTGAGCCGGCATATGGGCTCGTCGTGAGAATTTCTGACATCCATCACATTTACTGACTAGGTCTTCCGCATCAGCATGAGCCGTTAGCCAATAAAACCCATGACGGAAGGCTTTAGCCACAAGAGATTTTGAGCCGGCATGATGACCACAATCACCTTCATGAATTTCATGAAGGATCTCCTGACCCTCTGTAAGTGATATGCAACGTTGAATCACTCCAGTGACGCTGTAATGATGTAACTCGCCATTGACAATTGTCATGGACTTGGACCGCCGGACGATTTGTCTTGCCAAGGTCTCGTCCTCCGGCAACTCTCCCCGGGTCATGTAAGCCAAATAAGGCACTGTCCAATCCAGGGTAATGTGGAGAGCCGCCACTAGCTGTGCCTCCGGCTCTGGTATTGCCAGATCTTCTTCTGTAGGTAACTTAACAGAAGGATTATGCAAAACATCAAGAAAAGTGTTAGGCGGCACCGGCTTACGCTGAGACCCCAGCCGGCTTAAGGCATCTACCGCCTCATTCTTCCTTCGATCAATTTGTTCCACTATGTAACCCTTGAAATATCCAGCCATAGCATCGACTTCACGACGGTAAGACGCCATGAGGGGATCTTTAGAGTCCCACTTGCCTGACACCTCTTGAGCCACAAGGTCTAAGTCTCCTAAGCATCTTACCCGGCTCAAGTTCATCTCTTTGGCCATCCAGAGACCATGGAGCAGGGCCTCACACTTAACTGCATTGTTAGTGCAAGGAAACATAAGCCGGAGCACATAACAAAATTTGTCACCTCGAGGGGAAGTTAATACAACTCCAGCTCCCGAGCCTTCCAACTGTCTGGACCCATCAAAGTGAAGAATCCAATAAGTGTTATCGGGCTTCTCCTCAGGTGCCTGTAGTTCTGTCCAGTCGTTGATGAAATCCACCAAAGCTTGAGACTTAATGGCAGTGCGCGGCGCGTACTTCAGACCATGAGGCCCGAGCTCGATGGCCCATTTGGTGACTCATCCTGTAGCCTCTCTATTCTGAATAATGTCTCCCAAGGGGGCAGAACTTACCACAGTGATAGGGTGACCTTGGAAGTATTGCTTCAGCTTCCGGCTTGCCATGAACACCCCGTAAACAAGTTTCTGCCAATGAGGATATCTTTGCTTTGACTCGATGAGTACCTCACTGACATAATAAACCGGCCGTTGAACCGGGTGTTCCTTACCAGCCTCCTTGCGCTGTACCACAATCACCACACTGACGGCTCGTGAATTAGCAGCCACATATAACAACAAAGGCTCTTTGTCAATGGGAGCCGCAAGAACGGGCGGCTCAGATAACTGCCTCTTCAAATCCTCAAAAGCAGTATTAGCAGCATCGATCCAGACAAAGGTGTCTGCCTTCTTCATTAATTGGTACAGCGGTAGGGCCTTCTCACCTAACCGGCTTATGAACCGGCTCAAAGCGGCAACACGACCCGCCAGTCGCTGAACATCATTAATACATGCGGTTTAGCCAAAGAAGTGATTGCCTTAATCTTCTCCGGATTAGCCTCGATGCCCCTGTTTGAGACCAAGAATCCCAAAAGCTTGCCTGCAGGCACACCAAATACACACTTCTTCGGGTTAAGCATCATTTTGTAAACCCGGAGATTGTCAAAAGTTTCTCTGAGATCAGATATCAAGGTTTCCGCCTCTCTGGATTTCACTACTATGTCATCCACATAAGCATGAACATTGTGCCCAATCTGATCGTGAAGACAATTCTGTACACACTGTTGATAAGTTGCCTGGGCACTCTTGAGCCCAAACGGCATAGACACATAGCAGAAGGCTCCAAACGGGGTGATGAAAGCTGTTTTCTCCTGGTCCTTAACTGCCATCTTGATCTGATGATAGTCAGAATAAGCATCCAAAAAACTCAAACGTGCACAACCTGCCGTAGCATCAATGATTTGATCAATACGGGGGAGAGCAAAAGGATCAGCCGGACAAGCCTTATTTAGGTCAGCGTAATCTACACACATCCGCCAGGTGCCATTTTTCTTGAATACGAGCACCGGGTTAGCCAACCATTCCGGGTGAAAAACTTCAACAATAAACCCAATCGCCAAGAGCCGGGCGACCTCTTATCCTATAGCTTTTCGTCGCTCTTCATTGAATCGCCGCAGAAATTGCCTGGCCGGCTTATACTTCGGATCAGTATTAAGAGTGTGCTTAGCGAGTTCTCTCGGTACACCCGGCATGTCAGAAGGTTTCCATGCAAAGATGTCCCGGTTCTCACGGATGAAATCGATGAGCGCGCTTTCATATTTAGGATCCAAGTTGGCACTGATGCTGAATTGCTTAGATGAATCGCCCGGAGTGAAATCAACAAGCTTAGTATCTGCAGCCGATTTAAACTTCATGGTCGGGTCATGCTCCGTAGTCGGCTTCTTGAGAGAAGTCATATCTGCCGGGTCAACGTTATCTTGATAAAATTTGAGCTCCTCTGCTGCACAGACAGACTCGGCATAAGCCGCATCGCCTTCTTCACACTCCAGGGCCACCTTTCGGCTTCCATGCATAGTGATGGTACCCTTGTAACCCGGCTTCTTGAGCTGTAGATACACATAACATGGCCGTGCCATGAATTTGGCATAGGCCGGCCGTCCGAACAAAGCGTGATATGGACTCTTGATTTTGACCACCTCAAAAGTTAACTTTTCCGCCCTAGAGTCATGCTCATCTCTGAAGGCCACCTCTAGCTCAATCTTCCCCACAGGATACGCCGACTTACTGGGCACCACTCCATGGAAGACGGTGTTGGAAGTCTTTAAATTCTTGTCAGTCAAGCCCATGCGCCGAAAGGTCTCGTAATAGAGGATGTTGATGCTGCTACCTCCATCCATGAGCACTTAGTAAACTTATAACTACCAACTTGCGGTGCCACCACTAGGGCCAGTTGACCCGGATTATCAACCCGGGGAGGGTGATCCTCCCTGCTCCAGACAATAGGCTGTTTCGACCACCTCAACTAACAAGGGACTGCCGATTCAACAGAATTCACAGCCCTCTTATGAACTTTCTGATCACGTTTGCACAAACTTGTGGTGAACACGTGATACTGCCCACTGCTTAACTGTTTTGGATGGCTCTGATAACCCGACTGCTGCTGCTGCTGACCTCCTTGACCAGACTGCTGTTGATTATAACCACCCTGGTTTCCCTCAAAACCGGATCCTGAACCACCGCCCGGGCCATGAAAGCCGCCGGCTCCTGAACCGCCGCCTGGGCCTTGATTGCCATCAAATGTGTTATAATTCTTGAAAGCTTTCATGATTGCGCAATCCTTCCATAAATGAGTCGCTGGTCGTTCCCGGGTGCCGTGTTTCGGGCAGGGTTCATTGAGTAGTTGCTCGAGAGACGGACCTGACCCACCAAACCGGGGTGGCTTTCCTTTGCGCTTCGGATTGTTACCCTGTGCATTGGCCACAAATTCCGAGTTACTGTCCGCCTTACGCTTATTGCCTCCTTGACTCGCCGGGTTATGCTGCTGACCCTTTCCATTACCGTTCTTCTTTCCCTTCCCTGTCTTTTCCTCATCAGACGCGGGATCCTTGGTACTATCAGAATCGGCATACTTGACTAAAGCCGCCATCAGCGTCCCCATATTGTTGCAATCACGCTTAAGGCACCCTAGCTTCTGTCTTAGAGGCTCAAAACGGCAATTCTTCTCCAGCATGAGAACTGCTGAGCCGGCATCCATCTTGTTAGACGAATGTATTATATCCTTGACCCGGCGCACCCAATGAGTCGTAGATTCACCTTCTTCCTGCTTACAATTTGTCAGATCCACAATTGACATAGACTGCTTGCAAGTATCTTTGAAGTTCTGGATGAAACGGGCTTTTAGCTCTGCCCATGAACTAATGGAGTTGGGTGGCAAACCCTTTAACCAAGAACAGGCCGTTCCGTCCAGCATCATGCTGAAATATTTAGCCATCGCCTCATCACTAACCTCTAGCAGCTCCATAGCCATCTCATAACTTTCAATCCATGCCCCAGGCTGTAAATCGGCCGTATAATTCGGCACCTTCCGAGGCCCCTTGAAATCCTTGGGCAGACGTACATTACATAGAGCCGGTACCAGACAAGGAACTCCTCCGGTTCTAGTAGCAACCCCCGCTTCAACGGAAGTCGTCGGGTAAGCCGGTGAGTTCTGTTGGGCTGCTAGCTGAGCCGCCAGCTGAGCCGCCTGCTCGTCCTCCTGACGTATCCGATCCTGAACCGGGTTATACCCGCCGGGCTGGTTCCGGTGCTGAGCGTTACTTGACAAGGCCTCTGACTCCATGTGTCTACTGTAACTCGGGCTCCGATGTTGACGAGGCGGAGCTAACCAGCGCGGAGGAGTTGAGTGAATCCTATCCCGGCTGTAGGAGTAGGTTTCTTGCTGAGCCAGGGCTGTTTGGACAAGTTCTCTGATCTTCCGGGTTTCCACTGCTGTCGGATCATCCCCATCTATCGAGAGAGCTGCAAAACATGTTGATGTTGCGATTAAGTTCTCCATGGGGTTTGATAAGTGACCCTGCGGTATTGGTACATAATTGGGCGGTGCCATATTGCCGTGAGGTGGTGCCATCCCCTGAGGCCGGACTGGACCTCCCGCTCTGGATGTAATAAGCTGATTTGCACCTGGCGGGTTACTTGGGCTGGCCCCGGGTGTAGCAAAGAGATTTCGAGGATCATAATTCTGAGGTAAACAGGATTGAGTTTTCTGATGTCTCCTCCTCATTACCTCATTATATGCATTCAGGCTCAACGTGAGCTGCAAGGCTTCTGCCTGAAGTTGCTGTGCCTGTATGTCCAAAGCCGCCCGCTCTTCTGCTAATCTAGCGTCCTCAGCTGCTAAGGTTTCTTTGACCCGGGCGATCTCGTCGCGAACCTGAGCCACCTTAGCCTCATGCTCAGATTGGTTTGCAGGGATGACTGTAACAGTTAACAGAGCCGTAAGCTTATCCATCAGTACCTAAGCCGGTGAGCGCACGAGGCCTCCTGCCCCGGCTGCTCCTAACCCAGACGTTATCGCCGCTGAAGCCGTAGAATTTTGACCGGGTTGAGTACCAGCCATGAAGACTCCTGCCCGGTTTGGCGACTCTGAGAGGTTAGGAATAGTGCTGCCATCGGAACAGCCCCCAAGCACGCCATCTTGAACTTGATACAGCGAATCTATTGAGCCGGCGGATGAATCATCGTCAGAGAGGACGGCCGGCTCACCATCACCTTCAGATCCTTCAAGAAGTTCGCCTCCACAGATGCAACCTACAAAGGCACACTTCACGATGGGTTGAGCTCGGGTGGGTTTCGCACGCTGAGCCGTCTTGACGAGGTCGGTGCAGTTGTCCGGCTCAGGGCCCGGCTCACTAATTCGGCCGATGAAGACGTGAATTCCGCCAAAGGGGACCCGGTAACCATACTCAATTGAACCGTCATCGGGGCCCCAGCCTTCGTCGTCGATGTAGAACTTGTCGCGACGACTCTTGGTCATCCGGCCGACTGCGTATCTCTTGAGCCCTTCGAAGTTGCCCTTCAAGAACTCGAATCCACCGTGCGCTGGCCCCACGGTGGGCGCCAACTATCATGGAATTGTCACGGCAGATGTCCTCTTGCAATGACTTGATCGTGGAGCCATCGCAACTAGGAAGCTTAAAGGGGTTAATCGGGACAAAGGACATGCGAGGTTTATACTAGTTCAGCCCCTTACGGTGAAGGAAGGCCTACGTCTAGTTGGGTTGGAATTGCTTGAGGTTTCGATGACCATGGAGCGAGATACACTATGCCCGATTCTCGATCTCTTGTTTCTTGCCCTAAGCCGCCGGCGGGTCGTCCCCTTATATACACGGGTTGATGCCCTGCGGCCTGCAGAGTCCCTGCCGGCTCATAAACAGTGTCCGGCTCGGTGACTAGTTAATTCTACCTTATAATACAAGTCATGCCATCATGACGGTTTACCACTATGGGCCTTAAGTCGCATGTGGGCTTTAGACCCTTTATTGAACCGCCATCTTCATGCTTGATCTTGGGCTTCTTCTGATGAATCCTTCTTTGCGTAACCCGGCCCCTCCTGGGCGGCTTACACAAATAGTTATATCCCCAACAGTACCCAACATTTTCTTTTGGGTATCCTATGAAGAAGCACTTCTCCGATTTGGGTTTGAGCTTATCAGGTGGAAACTTTTTCACATAAGCATTGCGACCTCAAACTTTAAGAAACAACAGCTTAGGTTTCTTGCCAAACCATAGTTCATACGGTGTCATCTCAACGGATTTAGATGGTGCCCTATTTAACGTGAATGCTGCTATCTCTAATGCATAACTCCAAAATGATAGTGGTAGATCGGTAAGAGACATCATAGATTGCACCATATCTACTAAAGTATGGTTATGACGTTCGGACTCACCATTACACTGTGGTGTTCCGGTGGCATGAGTAGTGAAACTATTTCTCAGTGTTTTAACTGAAGGCCAAACTCTTAACTCAAATATTTTACCTCTGCGATAATATCATAGAAACTTTTATTTTCTTGTTACGATGATTCTCCACTTCACTCTGAAATTATTTGAACTTTTCAAATGTTTCAGACTTGTGTTTCATTAAGTAGATATACCCATATCTGCTCAAATCATCTGTGAAGGTCAGAAAATAATGATACCCGCCGCGAGCCTCAACACTCATCGGACCGTATACATCAGTATGTATTATTTCCAATAAGTCAGTTTCTTGCTCCGTTGTTCTGGAGAACGGAGTTTTAGTCATGTTGCCCATAAGGCATGGTTCGCAAGCATCAAGTGATTCATAATCAAGTGATTCCAAAATTCCATCAGTATGGAATTTGTTCATGCGCTTTATACCAATATGACCTAAATGGCAGTGCCACAAATAAGTTGCACGATCGTTATTAACTTTGCATCTTTTGGCTTCAATATTATGAATATGTGTATCACTACGATCGAGATCCAACAAACCATTTTTGTTGGTGTGTATGAACATCGAAGGTTCTATTCATGTAAACAGAACAACAATTGTTCTCTAACTTAAATGAATAACCGTATTGCTATAAACATGATCAAATCATATTTATACTCAACGTAAACACCAAATAACACTTATTTAGGTTCAGCACTAATCCCGAAAGTATAGGGAGTGTGCGATGATGATCATATCAATCTTGGAACCAATTCCAACACACATCGTCACTTCACCCTTAACTAGTCTCTGTTCATTCTGTAACTCCTATTTCGAGTTGCTAATTTTAGCAACCGAACAAGTATCAAATACTCAGGGGCTACTATAAACACTAGTAAGGCACACATCAATAACCTGTATATCAAATATAACCTTTGTTCACTTTGCCATCTTTCTTATCCACCAAATATTCAGGGAATTTCCGCTTCCAGTGATCATTTCCTTTGAAGTAGAAGCACTCAGTTTCAGGCTTTGGTCCAGCTTTGGGCTTCTTCACGGGAGTGACAACTTGCTTGTCATTCTACTTGAAGTTCCCTTTCTTTCCCTTTGCCCTTTTCTTGAAACTAGTGGTCTTGTTAATCATCAACATTTGATGCTCTTTCTTGATTTCTACCTTCATCGATTTCATCATCATGAAAAGCTCGGGAATCGTTTTCATCATCCCTTGCATACTATAGTTCATCACAAAGTTCTACTAACTTGGTGATGGTGACTAGAGAATTCTGTTAATCCCTATTTTATCTAGAAGATTAACTCCCACTTGATTCAAGCGATTGTAGTACCCAGACAATCTGAACACATGCTCACTGCTTGAGCTATTCTCCTCCATCTTTTTAGCTATAGAACTTGTTGGAGACTTCATATCTCTCAACTCGGGTATTTGCTTGAAATATTAACTTCAACTCTTGGAACATCTCATATGGTCCATGACGTTCAAAACGTCTTTGAAGTCCCGATTCTAAGTCGTTTAAGCATGGTGCACTAAACTATCAAGTAGTAATCATATTGAGCTAGCCAAATGTTCATAACATCTACATCTGCTCCTGCAATAGGTTTGTCACCTAGCGGTGCATCAAAGACATAATTCTTCTGTGCAGCAATGAGGATAAACCTCAAATCACGGATTCAATCCGCATCATTGCTACTAACATCTTTCAACTTAGTTTTCTCTAGGAACATATCAAAAATAAAACAGGGGAGCTAAACGCGAGCTATTGATCTACAACATAGATATGCTAATACTACCAGGACTAAGTTCATGATAAATTAAAGTTCAATTAATCATATTACTTAAGAACTCCCACTTAGAAAGACATCCCTCTAATCTTCTAAGTGATCACATGATCCAAATCAACTAAACCATAACCAATCATCACGTGAAATGGAGTAGCTTTCAATGGTGAACATCAATATGTTGATCATATCTACTATATGATTCACGCTCGACCTTTCGGTCTCAGTGTTCCGAGTCCATATCTGCATATGCTAGGCTCGTCAAGTTTAACCTGAGTATTCTGCCTGTGCAAAAACTGGCTTGCACCCATTGTAGATGGACATGGAGCTTATCACACCCGATCATCACGTGGTGTCTGGGCACGACGAACTTTGGCAACGGTGCATACTCAGGGAGAACACTTTTATCTTCAAATTTAGTGGGAGATCATCTTATAATGCTACAGTCAATCAAAGCAAGATAAGATACATAAAAGATAAACATCACATGCAATCAATATAAGTGATATGATATGGCCATCATCATCTTGTGCTTGTGATCTCCATCTCCGAAGCACCTTCATGATCACCATCATCACCGGCGCAACACCTTGATCTCCATCATAGCATCGTTGTTGTCTCTCCAATCTTATGCTTCCACGACTATCGCTACCGCTTAGTGATAAAGTAAAGCATTACAGGGCGATTGCATTGCATACAATAAAGTGACAACCATATGGCTCCTGCCAGTTGCCGATAACTCGGTTACAAAACATGATCATCTCATACAATAAAATTTAGCATCATGTCTTGACCATATCACATCACAACATGCCCTGCAAAAACAAGTTAGACATCCTCTACTTTGTTGTTGCAAGTTTTACATGGCTGCTACTGGGCTTAGCAAGAACCGTTCTTACCTACGCATCAAAATCACAACGATAGTTTGTCAAGTTGATGTTGTTTTAACCTTCGCAAGGACCGGGTGTAGCCACACTTGGTTCAACTAAAGTTGGAGAAACTGACACCCGCCAGCCACCTGTGTGCAAAGCACGTCACTAGAACCAGTCTCGCGTAAGCGTACGCGTAATGTCGGTCCGGGCCACTTCATCCAACAATACCGCCGAAGCAAAGTATGACATGCTGGTAAGCAGTATGACATCACAAGATCATGGGTCGGATGCCACTGTTGGGGAACGTAGTAATTTCAAAAATTTCCTACGCACACACAAGATCATGGTGATGCATAGCAACGAGAGGGGAGAGTGTTGTCCATGTACCCTCGTAGACCAAAAGCGGAAGCGCTAGCACAACGCGGTTGATGTAGTCGTACGTCTTCACGATCCGAACGATCCAAGTACGGAACGCACGGCACCTCTGAGTTCAGCACACGTTCAGCTCGATGACGTCCCATGAACTCCGATCCAGCAGAGCTTCACGGGAGAGTTCTGTCTGCATGACGGCGTGGTGACGGTGATGATGTTGCTACCGACGCAGGGCTTCGCCTATGCACCGCTATGATATGACCGAGGTGGAATATTGTGGAGGGGGGCACCGCACACGGCTGGGAGAGATCGACTGATCAACTTGTGTGTCTGGGGTGCCCCCTGCCCCTGTATATAAACGAGCAAGGGGGAGGAGGTGCGGCTAGGCAAGGGGCGTGCCTACTCCTCCTGGGAGTAGGACTCCCCCCTTTCCATGTTGGACTAGGACTTGGGGGGAGGAGAGAGAGGTAAAAGGAAAGGGGGGCGCCGACCCCCCTCCTTGTCCAATTCGGACTGGGGGGGAGGGGCACGGGGCTGCCCCTTGGCCTCTTCTCCACTTCCTCCACTAGGCCCATTAGGTTACCGGGGGGTTCTGGTAACCTCCCGGTACTCCGATAAAATGCCGATTTCACCCGGAACACTTCCGATGTCCAAACATAGGCTTCCAATATATCAATATTCATGTCTCAACCATTTCAAGACTCCTCGTCATGTACGTGATCACATCCGGGACTCCGAACAACCTTCGGTACATCAAAATATATAAACTCATAATGAAACTGTCATCATAACGTTAAGCGTGTGGACCCTACGGGTTCGAGAACAATGTAGACATGACCGAGACATGTCTCTGGTCAATAACCAATAGCGGAACCAGGATGCTCATATTGGCTCCTACATTTTCTACGAAGATCTTTGTCGGTCAGACCGCATAACAACATACGTTGTTCCCTTTGTCATCGGTATGTTACTTGCCCCAGATTCGATCATCGGTATCTCAATACCTACTTGAATCTCGTTACTGGCAAGTCTCTTTACTCGTTTCGTAATACATCACCCCGCAACTAACTCATTAGTTGCAATGCTTGCAAGGCTTAAGTGATGTGCATTACCGAGAGGGCCCAGAGATACCTCTCAGACAGTCAGAGTGACAAATCCTAATCTCGAAATACGCCAACCCAACAAGTACCTTCGGAGACACCTGTAGAGTACCTTTATAATCACCCAGTTACGTTGTGACGTTTGGTAGCACACAAAGTGTTCCTCCAGTAAACGGGAGTTGCATAATCTCATAGTCATAGGAACATGTATAAGTTATGAAGAAAGCAATAGAAACAAACTAAACGATCAAGTGCTAAGCTTATGGAATGGGTCAAGTCAATCACATCATTCTCCTAATGATGTGATCCCGTTAATCAAATGATAACCCATGTCTATGGCTAGGAAACATAACCATCTTCAATCAACGAGCTAGTCAAGTAGAGGCATACTAGTGACACTCTGTTTGTCTATGTATTCACACATGTATTATGTTTTCGGTTAATACAATTGTAGCATGAATAATAAACATTTAACATGAAATAAGGAAATAAATAATAACTTTATTATTACCTCTAGGGCATATTTCCTTCACAACCCACCAGGCGCGCCCTGGTGGGTTGTGCTCCCCTCGGAGCACCCCAGGCGCTTCTCTGGCCCATTGGATGTCTTCTGGTCCTAAAAAATCCACAAAATGTTTTGCTGTGTTTGGACTCTGTTTGATATAGATTACATGCGATGTAAAAAACTTGCAAAAAATAGCAACTGGCACTTGGCACTATGTCAATAGGTTAATACCAAAAATAATATAAAATGACTATAAAATGATTATAAAACATCCAAGAATGATAATATGACAACATGGGACAATCAAAAATTATGGATACGTTGGAGACGTATCAGCATCCCCAAGCTTAATTCCTGCTCGTCCTCGAGTAGGTAAATGATAAAAACATAATTTTTGATGTGGAATGTTGCCTAACATGTCATCGCATATTCTTTTCTTTATAGAATGGACATTCGGACTTTTATATTGATCAAAACAATAGTCTAGTTTTGACATGTTAACTTAAATACTTAAGCATATCAACAATCAATCAAGTGTTTCAAAATATCAACGCTAAAATAAGTTTTCCCTAGCCCATCATGCTCAATCATTGACCCATTCATGAAACACACTCGCATATTAGCTACACCCAATGCTCAAGTACAATCATAGTGCCCCTAGTTGGTGCTTTATAAGAGAAGATGGATACTAAAATTCAAAAATAAAAATTTCATAAAGTAAAAGAAAGGCCCTTCGCGGAGGGAAGTAGGGATTTGTAGAGGTGCCAGAGCTCGGAGCGAAAATTTAGAGATAAAAACATTTTGAGAGGCATACTTTTCCCAGCGATGAAATTAAAGTTTATTCCTTTTTCTACCTTACTAACACTTTCACTTAGAGTTCCCAACACTTTCCATGCTAGATATATCATAGGTTGTTCCCAAGCAGAAATTAAAGTTTATTCCTTTTTCTACCTTACTTTCACTTTCCATGGCTAACCGTATCCACGAGTGCCTTCCATACCAACACTTTCCAAGGAATTGATTATTTGACAACATAAAGTAAATTAATTTTTCATTTCGGTACTGGGCATCCCTAATACCTTTGCCTTACTCTCGTGCAATGACAAGTGAATAAACACTCATCGTGAGAATAACACATCTAGCATGGCAAATATTAGCCATCCCTCACTGCCTCGCGAGCGGTACAAGGACACAAAAGAGAAATTTATTTTGAATATTAGAGATGGCACATACAAATTTGCTTAGAACAGCAAAAGAATACCGCATATAGGTAGGTATAGTGGACTCATGTGGCAAAACTGGTTTAATGGATTTTGGATGCACAAGTAGTGATCATACTTAATGCAAAATGAAGGCTAGCAAAAGATTGAGAAGCGTCCAACCAAGAAACGAATAATCTCATAAGCGAGCGTTGAGCATAATTAACACTAAATAATGCACCACAAGTAGGATATAATTTCATTGGATAATTATTGACTTTCATGCTTGCACAGGGAATCACAAACCTTAACATCAATATTCTTACTAAAGCATAATTACTCATCAAGATGACTCACATATCACATCATCATATCTCAAAACTATTACTAAGAATCAAGTTTATTTTGTCCAATGATCTTCATGAACGTTTTTATTATATCCTTCTTGGATATCTATCACTTAGGAACTAATTTTCATGTGTTGCTTTTGACAAGCTCAAACAAATATAAGTGAAGATCATGATCATAAAATTTCTTTCTCTCAAATTAATTTAAGTGAAGCAAGAGAGAATTTCTTGAAAATTTTACTAACTCTCAAATAAATCTAAGTGAATCAAGAGAGCATTTCTTCAAAAATACTAAAGCACACCGTGCTCAAAACGATATAAGTGAAGCACTAGAGCAAATCCATAGCTCATAAAAATTTTAAGTGAAGCATAGAGAATAATTCTAACAAGTCATGGCATAATTTTGGCTCTCTCAAATAGGTGTGTCCAGCAAGAAATCAAAACTTAAAACACAAAATAAAACAAGCAAAGACTCATATCATACAAGACTCTGCAAGCAAAACACATAGTATGTGACGTATAAAAATATAGCTTCGAGTAAAATACTGATGGTCGTTAGAAGAAAGAGGGGATGCCACTCGGGCATCCCCAAGATTAGTTGCTTGCTCTCTTTGGATAATAGCTTGGGATGCCGGGGCATCCCCAGTCTTAGGCTCTTCTTACTCCTTATTCCTTCATCCATCGTAAGATAACCCAAAACTTGAAAACTTCAATCACACAAAACTCAACAAAATCTTTGTGAGATCCATTAGTATAAGAAAACAAATCACTACTATAAGTACTGTAGAAAACCAATTCATATTTTATTCTTGCATTATACCTATTGTATTCCAACTTTTCTATGGCAAAAACTAATCAAATAAAGCCATAGAATCATCAAAACAAGCACACAATGCAAAGAAAACAGAATCTGTCAAAAACAGAACAGTCTATAGCAATATGGATATTTAGAATACTTCTGTAACTCCAAAAACTCTAAACAATTCGGACGACTTGGGAAATTTGTATATTAATCTTTTGCAAAAAGAATTGGTATTTTACCTCTCTCTGGTTAGAAACGAGAATTATTTTTGTGAGCGCGTAAGTTTCTGTTTTTCAGCAAGATCAAACAACTATCACCCGAGAAGATCCTAAAGGCTTTACTTGGCACAAACACTAATTAAAACATAAAAACCACAATAATAACAGTAGCATAATTGTGCTAACACTCAAGAACTAAAAGCAAAAAGTAAAAATAAATTTTATTCATTGGGTTGCCTCCCAAAAAGCGCTATCATCTTACGCCCTTAGCTGGGCATAAAGCAAGGATCTAAGTTTTGTCATCTTTGTTTCGAGATTCATAAGATGCCCTCATGATTGATTCATATGGTGTCCTAATTCCTGTTCTAGGGAAGTGTTCCATACCCTTCCTTAGTGGAAATTGAAATTTCATATTGAGTTATTTCATATCAATCACGGCTCCGATAGTGCGTAAAATGGTCTACCAAGAATAATTGGACAAGAAGGGTTGCAATCAATATCAAGAATGATAAAATCTATGGGCACATAATTCCTATTTGCAAAAATAAGAAAATCATTAATTCTTCTCATCGGATTTTTAATAGTAGAGTCCGCCAAGTGCAAATTCAAAGATCATGATTCAATATAGGTAAGACCAAGCACATCACATAAAGATTTCAGAATTGTAGAAACACTAGCACCCAAGTCACACAAAGCAAAACACTCATGATTTTTAGTCTTGACTTTTATAGTAGGTTCCCATTCATCATGTAATTTTCTAGGAATGGAAACTTCTAATTCCAACTTTTCTTCTAAAGCTTTCATCATAGCATCAACAATATGTTTAGTAAAAGCTTTATTTTGTTCATAAGTATGGGGTGAAGTTAGCATGGATTGCAACAAAGAAATACAATCTATAAAAAAGCAACTATCATAATTAAAGTCTTTGTAATCCAACAGAGTGGGCACAACACTAGTTAAAGTTTTGACCTCTTCAAACCCACTTTTATCAATTTTCTCAACAAGATTTTCACCCTCTGAATTATCAGGATGCCTTCTAACTAAAGTTGACTCGTCTTCAGTCCCTTTTCCATCAGTCTTAACTTTAATAAACAAGGAATCAATAGAAGAAACACCAATCATTTTAAGATCTTTTTCACTTTTACGAAAGCAATCACTAGAAAATGCTTTCAAAAAAATTCTCTTCTAGCTCTAAGCATAGTTGTTCTTTTCTTACATTCATCCATAGAAACATAAAGAGATTTAATTGATTCCTCAACTTTAGTCACAAAAATTTTCATCTTGAGATTTTCTACATCATGAGAAATTCTATCAACACTTCTAGACAAATCATCAATCTTATTCAACTTTTCTTCTATGGTAGTGTTGAAAAAAGATTGTGTGTTGATAAATTCTTTAATATTATTCTCAAGATAAGAGGTGTTCCTATCATTATTATAAGAAGGATTTCCATAAGGATTACCATAATCATTAGAGGAATTGCTAGGAAAGGCCTAGGATTAAAATTACCTCTAGAAGCATTGTTGTTGAAATTATTTCGAGAGATAAAATTCACACCTACGGCATCACTATTTTGCTCAATCTAAGTAGACAAAGGCATATCATTGAAATCAATAGGAGCAGTTTTACTAGCAACCAATTTCATAAGAGCATCAACTTTTTCACTCAAAGAAGAAATTTCTTCAACCGAATAACTTTTTTACTAGTAGGAGCCCTTTCGGTATGCCATTGTGAAAATTTTGCCAAAATATTATCAAGCAATTTGGTGGCTTCACCCAAAGTAATTTCCATAAGAGTACCACCCGCGGAGGAATCTAAAAGATTACGAGAAAAAAAATCCAACCCCGCATACAAATTTTGTATGATCATCCAAGGATTTAACCCATGAGTTGAGAAATTCCTTAACATCATTTTCATCCTTTCCCAAGATTGTGCAACATGCTCATGTTCATGTTGCTTGAAATTCACGATCTGGGTTCTAAGGGAAATATTTTTTGTGGACGGAAAATACTTAGTGATAAAAGCGTCTTTGCACTTATTCCAAGAATCGATACTATTACGAGGCAAACAAGAAAACCAGATTTTTGCAGAATCACGCAAAGAAAATGAAAATAATTTCATCTTCACAATATCATTGTCCATGTATTTTTTCTTTTGCATATCGCATAATTCCACGAAGGTATTAATATGGGACGCGACATCCTCATTAGGAGTACCGGAAAATTGATCTTTCATAACAAGATTCAGCAAAGAAGTATTAATATCACAAGACTCTGCACTAGTGGCGGGAGCAATCGGAGTGCCAATAAAATCATTGTTGTTGGTATTTGAGAAATCACACAAGTTGGTGTTCTCTTGAGCCATGATGACTACGCAACAAGATTGCACTCAAAAACAGATCCGGCAAGAAAATAATGAAAGAAAACAAGGGCGGATTTGTGAAGTGGGGGAGAGGAAAACAAGAGGCAAATGGCAAATAATTTTAATTGCGAGGAGATGAGATGTGTGATTAGGAACCTGGTATATGTTCAAGATCCTCCCCGGCAATGGCGGCAGCTATTCCTTTTGATGCGGCTTGAAGCTACGTCGGTATTTCCCGAAAGAGGAAGGGATGATGCAGCATAGCGACGGTAGGTATTTCCCTCAGTGATGAGACCAAGGTTATCGAACCAGTAGGGGAACCAAGGAACAATATGTAAATGACACCTGCACACAAATAACAAATACTTGCAACCCGACGTGTTAAAGGGTTGTCAGTCCCTTTCGGGTAACGGCGCTAGAAATTGGCAAACAGACGTGTATAAATTGTAGTAGAGTGATAGATCGAACGCCAAACAAAATAAATAAGAATAAATTGCAGCAAGGTATTTTTGTATTTTTGGTTTAATAGATCTGAAAATAAAAGGCAAATAAAATAGATCACAAAGGCAAATAATATGAGAAAGAGACCCGGGGGCCGTAGGTTTCACTAGTGGCTTCTCTCGAGAAAAATAGCAAATGGTGGGTAAAAAAATTACTGTTGGTCAATTGATAGAACTTCAAATAATCATGATGATATCCATGAAATGATCATTATATAGGCATCACATCCAAGATTAGTAGACTGACTCCACTGGTAGAAAAAGGGCCTATAGTCCCGGTTCGTAAGGGCCTTTAGTCCCGGTTCCTGAACCGGGACTAAAGTGTCGGTACTAATGCCCCGACCCTTTAGTCCCGGTTGAATCCAGAACCGGGACTGATGGGCCTCCACGTGGGCAGTGCGCAGAGCCCAGTCAGGAGACCCTTTGGTCCCGGTTGGTGGCACCAACCGGGACCAATAGGCAGCCACGCGTCAGCATTTCTGTGGCTGGGGTTTTTGTTTTTTTTGAAACGGGGGGGTTGGGGGTTTTGGGGGTTAATTTAGGTGTTTCATATATTGTGTTAGCTAGCTATAATTAATAGAGAGAAGTGTCCTCTCTTATGTCCGTGCTTGGTCGACGCTACATACTATACATACGTATAGAGAGGACTAGACATGCTGGCCAGCTAGTAAGCAAACGAAGGAAACAGAAGATTGTGATGAACATATATGCATACAGAGAGAAGTGATATCGACCACCTCTCTTTCTCCGAGAGATTGGTCGAACAACAAGTTCTCGTATATCTATCTGACACTACCGGCTACATATATACAATAATTATCTCTTACAAATATAATCATACGGACTCAAGGTCCACATAGAATTCTCCGTTTTCAGGGATCACATGGTCAAGAAAGAATGCCTCCAATTCCTCTTGCATTGCTCGCATGCGAGCTGGTGCTAGGAGTTCATCCCGCTTCCGAAACATCTAATTTAAAGAAGGGGGTCAATACATATATATATGAATGAATGAAACTCAACACAAATGATGGTAATAAAATAAAATTGTGAATGTTGTTATTTACGTACTTCATATTGTTCTTCAGTGTAGCCCCGCTCACAGGTCGTGTGGCGGATGGACTCGCAAACATAGTATCCACAGAAATCATTCCCTTGTTCCTGCCACAACCACTTTACAATAAATAGAGGTTAATCAAACTGATAAGAAAGAATGCGAAATGGTATTGATGAAACTAGCGCTTGAATGACTAGTAGATGCGCTTAAAATGCTACTATAGTACTTACTTTCGGGTGTCTAAATTGCAGCTCCTTCGGCAGTCCCGGAGCTATTCTGGTGAATTTTCTCCAAACCCTGCCGGAGAAACAAAACAATTACTTGATATATCAGGAAATGAACAAAGTTGCTGATATGGTGGATAATGATCGATTTAACTTACTTCTCGAGTATTTGAGTCATGTCTGCATAGTCCTGGGGATCTTTTCGTCTTGAGTCTAAGACGGTTACTAGTCCCTGCTCAAGATTAATATGTAGGAGAATATAGTGGAAACTGCACACGCATGCATAACTCATCAATTACATTACTATAACCTTGACTAATATATAAGGGAAACCGAATACGCACAAGACAGTAACACTCACTTGAAGTTGTAAGGAAAGAGTATTATATCTTTGTTTTGATTTATTACCAACGATCGTAGCAAGTTGGCCTCGGTATCTGCGGCATGCAATTTAACCTGAGTTGCATCTATGAGATATGTGTTAATGAACCCAATATCACTGACTTGTCTTTTCTTCAATTCGGCGATCTTCAATCTGCATAATATAGTGAGGATGATTATAAATACATGCAATGAAAGAGCTAAGCTATATAGAGAAACTTAATGACAGAAGTAGTACTACTTACAGACAGTAGCAGGCGACCGTTGTTTTATCGAGGGCCAATTGATTGAAAAACTAATAGAACTCCTCAAATGGAACAGGCAACAGATCAATTCCAACGAGGTCATGCTCCTTTTTAACTTTCACATAAAAGTACTCCTCCCCCACAGTCTCTGCAGATTTTCAAGTACCAATCATGCAATCTTCGCATCATCCTTGATAGAGATCTTTCATCTTTGACGAGAGGCTTCCCGTACTCGTATCTTTGTATCTGGATGTCCATGGGTTCATAATGTACTTCGTCGGGCAGGTAATCTGCAAGACTGCTATAACCGGGCACCATCCTCGGATCATTAGCAACGTTGTGGCTAGGCACCTTGAGCGGGGGGCACGATTGCTTCGCTTGTTCGCCAAGCTGGGCAATTTGTTTCCCAGCTCGTCGTTCTTTCAGCCTTTGATCACTTACAGTACTTCCCGACCGCTCCGCTTCGGCAAATTTCTTTCCAATAATGCGGTCATAGTTTCCTTTCGATGGATCAGACTTCGGTGGTTTTGTCAGCGCAGCCAGAGTGCGCTTCACTTTCAACCGATCTACCTTCTCCTCCGGAGGTGGATGTTTCTTTGCTTTCACCCCTTCAAAGATGTTCCTCACTTCTTCTCGCGCGATCTCGGCGTTCTTCTCCAGGGTCCTCTCATATGGTAACTTCTCTGGAGTCTTCAGAGAAGGACCGAATCTGTATGTCCTCCCGCCTCTTGTTGTACTGCTAGACGCCGACCGAGCAGACGGAGCGGTTGTCTTCTTTACTTGCTTAAGAGGCGGAGGAGAAGGACTATGACGCGCCAGAGCAGCTGGAGCGGCGGCAGGTCTCTTCCGCCCTTGCTGACGAGGCGGAGAAGGAGGAGGCTGGCTGCTCGGGCGCGTCGGCGCAGGCGGAGAAGGAGGCGGAGTGCCGCCACGCGCCGGAGAAGCTGCCGGCCGAGGGCCCTGATCGTCACTCGCCGGAGGAGGAGGCGGTGGAGGTGGAGTGTCCTGACTTGCCGGAGGAGGCAGAGGAGGCGGAGGCGTACAGTTTGGAATGTTGATGAGCTCCTTCTGCCATAGGCATGGAGTCTTCAGAGCAGACCCCAGCCGAGTCTCCCCTTCACCGGTAGGGTGGTCAAGCTGGAGGTCCTCAAATCCCTCCGTTATTTCATCCACCATCACCCTAGCATATCCTTCTGGAATCGGCCGGCAGTGAAAAGTTGCGCCGGGTTCAGTAGGATAAACAGAGCCAACAGCCGCCTTGACCTTCAAATTCATCCATTGCGTCATAAGGTGGCAATTTTGAGACTTCGTTATAGCATCCACGGGATAGCTGGCAGGAGCCGTCAAGGCATGCTCCGGCTGAAGCAGCTCAGTGGAAGCCACGCTGCTTCTGCGCTGAGATGGTGGGTAGCTTCGGGGGAGGCTTCGGCAGTACGTTTGCTGTGATTTGCTTCTCGTTCCTCTATCGCGTCTACCCTTGCTTGCAGCGCCTGCATTTGGGTCTGCTGCACTTTTTTCCTCCTCTCATGGGATTTGTAACCGCCTGCGTCCGAAAACCCAACCTTCCACGAAATGGAGCCTGGCGTGCCTCGTGTCTGTCCAGGGTGCTCAGGATTCCCGAGGGCCATTGTGAGCTCGTCGTTTTCTCTGTCTGGAAAGAACATCCCTTCCTGCGCTGCTTCGATATACTGCTTAAGCTTACTGACTGGTATGTCCATTTGATCGTCCGTCCAAATGCACTTCCCTGTTACAGGGTCTAAGGTCCCACCAGCCCCGAAGAACCAAGTCCGGCAACGGTCTGGCCAGTTAATTGTCTCTGGTTCGATCCCTTTATGAACCAGATCATTCTCAGTCTTGGACCACTTAGGCCAGGCTACGAGGTAGCCACCTGACCCCGTGCGATGGTGAAGCTTCTTCTTCGCAGCATTTTGCTTGTTTGTCGCCGACATCTTCTGACTCTTTTCCGATGTCTTGTGGGCCACAAATGCGGGCCAGTGATCTCTGATCTTCTCATATCTGCCCTTGAATTCTGGTGCCTCATTATTTTCAACAAACTTATTCAGCTCTTTCTTCCACCTCCTGAATAGTTCTGCCATCCTCTTCAGAGCAAAAGACTTGATTAATTTCTCTTTAACTGGGTTCTCTGAATTATCCTCAGGCGGTAGGGTGAAATTTGACTTCAGCTCAGTCCAAAGATCATTTTTCTGCATATCATTGACATAAGACACATCAGGGTCTTCTATAGCCGGCTTAAACCATTGCTGGATGCTTATCGGGATCTTGTCCCTAACCAGAACCCCGCACTGAGCAACAAATGCGCTCTTTGTCCGGAGGGGTTCAATAGGTTGGCCGTCAGGCGCGATTGCTATGATCTCAAACTTTTCATCTGAGCTCAACTTTTTCTTCGGGCCTCGTCTCTTTACCGAAGTTGTGCTCGATCCGGAGGGCTAGAAAAAAGAACAAAGACTTAATTAATATGTGTACATACCAAAACAATGAATGCATCAATCAGCTAGTCAGCATAGGCTTAACTAATATATATACCTGGCCAGACTCGGTTCGGTCACCGGAGCCGTCATCACGATCTCCTTCTTGCACCGGCATTGGGTCACCGGAGCCGTCCTCATGTTCTTCTTCTTGCACCGGCATTAGGTCACCGTAGCCAGCTTGTTCACCCTCTCCTTCCAGACCATCGGTTTCATTGAGAAACAACGATATGGCATCACTTCCTTCTGCGATTATGTCCCTCAACAACGCTTCTTTTGTTGCTTCGTCTAGGGCGGTGTCCATAGTTTCTACAAATATTTACAACATGGCAATTATTATTCAAACATGACAGATGGATATATTAGTGCCAAACGTAGAACTAGCTACCTAATCATAGTAAGCTATTGGGAGGGGGTATATATCGACAACGACGACACTACATCTATGTCCCTCGACGACCCTCGTTCCCGATAAAAAAAAGAGGAAGAAGAAGAAAAAAAGAGGAGAAGAAAGAATAGAGGAGAAGAACCCTCGAACCATCGACGACCCTGGAACCCTCGACCCCTAGACGACCCTCTTCTTCCTCTCATGTTCGAGAGGATCGCCGAGGGGTCGGGAGGTTGCCCAGTGTCAAAGGATTCAACAAAACCATGTCTTCATCATTAGGCGAAAGTAACATGTGCATGATGGTACGAAGCTCTTCAAAGTTGTTCTGGAACGGAGTCCCAGATAGGATAATTCGCTTTTTGGTACAAAGTTCAGAAAGAGCCTTCCAAATATCGCTATTTGGAAGGCCTTTGCTGAATTCGTACCAAAATGCGGATTATTCTATCCGGGACTCCATTCCAGAACAACTTTGCAGAACTTCGTACCAACATGCCCTGGTTACTTCCGGCTAATGATGAAGGCATGGATTTCTTCAATACTTTGACACTAGGAAACCTCTCTCGACCCCTCGGCGATCCTCGACCCCTCGAACCCTCGACGACCCTGGAACCCTCGACCCCTAGACGACCCTGCTAGAACCCTCGACCCTCGAACCTATAGAACCCTCGAACCCTCGACCCTGAAACCCTCGACCCTTGACCCCTTAACGACCCTCGACCCTCTACCCTAGTTCCCGACCCTCGACCCCTCGAAGAGGAGAAATAAATAAGAAGAAGAAAAAAGAAGAAAAAGAAGAGGAGAAGGAAGAAAGGAAAAGTGGAGAAGAAGAGAATATATTCTTTTCCTCTCCTCTTCTTCTTTCTTTCCTCTTCTTATTTTCTTCTTTCCTATCCTTATTTTTCTAAAATTGTAATTTTTTCATATATAAAACTTTTCTAAAATTGTAACTTTCTATATAAAACTTTCCTATCGGGAGGGGGAGAAGATCGAAGAAAAAAAAGAAGAAAAAAAAGAGGAGAAGAAGAAAAAATAGAAAAAAAATTCTATTTTTTCTTCTTCTCCTCTATTCCTTTCTTCTTCTCCTCTTCCTTTTCTTCCTCTCCTCGTCTTCTCCTTCTTCTTCTCCTTCTTTCTCTACTTATTTTCCTTTTCCTTATTTTACTTTTTCCCCTCCACTAACATAAAATTCACTAACCTAAAATGCAACAAACATAAAATGCACTAACAAAAAAAAACATCATATCATCAACAGAAAAAAAAACATCATCATATCATCAACATCATCATATCATCAACCTAAACGGCGCCGGCGCGGGGCGACGACGGGCTCGGGGCGGCGACGGGGCGGGGCGACGGCGGCGGGCTCGGGTCGGCGAC